>NC_091162.1:8142953-8180683 GCF_040958095.1 Procambarus clarkii
AATGGCGTTACAACAGGTGTTAGTACTGTTACAACAGATGTTAGTGGCGTTACAACAGGTGTTAATGGCGTTACAACAGGTGTTGGTGAAAAAATATAAGTTGGTGAAATCGGACCCAAATGGTGAAGTATAAGATTTAATTGCAGAATGCAATGATACCAGTTACGAGTGCATGCTGAAGTGTAACTCAACTCAGGTGCAACTCTCCACCATCACCTTCACCATCATCACCATCACTCCTCACCACCACCCTCACCATCACCCTCACCACCACCAACCACCATCCACTCATAATTACAGCCATTATACCAAATTACTCAGCCTTGGGTGTAACAAACCTGAATGAGTGAGTTGATTTAAGAGAAAACAGAGGTCGTGGCAGAGAAGGTCTTGGTTATAAGAGGCATTTGGTTATGCCATGCCAGGAAAGACTTGGTTATGCCATGCCAGGAAAGACTTGGTTATGCCATGCCAGGAAAGACTTGGTTATGCCATGCCAGGAAAGACTTGGTTATGCCATGCCAGGAAAGACTTGGTTATGCCATGCCAGGAAAGACTTGGTTATGCCATGCCAGGAAAGACTTGGTTATGCCATGCCAGGAAAGACTTGGTTATGCCATGCCAGGAAAGACTTGGTTATGCCATGCCAGGAAAGACTTGGTTATGCCATGCCAGGAAAGACTTGGTTATGCCATGCCAGGAAAGACTTGGTTATGCCATGCAAGGAAAGACTTGGTTATGCCATGCCAGGAAAGACTTGGTTATGCCATGCAAGGAAAGACTTGGTTATGCCATGCCAGGAAAGACTTGGTTATGCCATGCAAGGAAAGACTTGGTTATACCAGACAAGGAAGGTGTTGGTTATACCAGATAAGAATTGGATTAAATCTGTCAAAGAAAGTTGATTTTATATCAGAGGTAAGGTGTAGATTTATCTTGGCGAGATGGAGGTTGAAATAGGCATTAAATAGCTGGGGTTTAAACCTGGGAGAATTGGGAAATAAACCCCCACATGGAAGGTAAGAATTATATATATATATATATATATATATATATATATATATCAATTCAGACAGGTGAAGAAGGGTTAAATTCACATGTCGAAAAATTGGGTAAAAAAATTTCACACTGACGAAAAATTAGACAAAATAATTTCACACTGACGAAAAATTAGACAAAAAAAATTCACACTGACGAAAAATTAGACCAAAATTATTCACACTGTTGAACAATTTCAGTATATAATTATCCCATATTATTTACAGTTTTACAAAGCGTGGAACAGACAATCTAATGTCGACGATGGTAGAAGTTAGACCATAACCTAACCTAACCTAACCTAGCCTAACCTAACCTAACCTAACCTAACCTAACCTAACCTAGCCTAACCTAACCTAACCTAGCCTAACCTAACCTAACCTAACCTAACCTAGCGTAACCTAACCTAACCTAACGTAACGTAACGTAACGTAACCTAACCTAACCTAACCTAGCGTAACCAAACCTAACGTAACCTAACGTAACCTAACCTAGCCTAACCTAACGTAACCTAACCTAACCTAACCTAACCTAACCTAGCCTAACCTAACCTAACCTAACCTAACCTAGCCTAACCTAACCTAACCTAACCTAACCTAACCTAACCTAACCTAACCTAGCGTAACCTAACCTAACCTAACCTAACGTAACCTAACCTAGCCTAACCTAACCTAACCTAACGTAACCTAACCTAGCCTAACCTAACCTAACGTAACCTAACCTAGCCTAACCTAACCTAACCTAACCTAACCTAACCTAGCGTAACCTAACCTAACCTAACCTAACCTAACCTAGCCTAACCTAACCTAACCTAACGTAACCTAACCTAGCCTAACCTAACGTAACCTAACCTAGCCTAACCTAACCTAACCTAACCTAACCTATCCTAACCTAACCCAGCCTAACCTAACCTAACCTAACCAAGCCTAGCCTAACCTAACCTAACCTAACCTAACCTAGCCTAACCTAACCTAACCTAACGTAACCTAACCTAGCCTAACCTAACCTAACCTAACCTAACCTAACCTAACCCAGCCTAACCTAACCTAACCAAGCCTAGCCTAACCTAACCTAACCTAACCTATCCTAACCTAACCCAGCCTAACCTAACCTAACCTAACCTAACCTAACCTAACCTAACTTAACCTAACCTAACCATTTTCACTGTGATCTCGTCTGTTCTTGAACGACATACTTATTTCTAAGTTCATTTGAGTTGTCTCGATTATTTTTTAAGTAGGGGCACCGGTACCTACGCCCCTATTTTCTTAGCATAAATAGGGGCGTTAGGCAGCATTGTCAGCACCGTTTGGGCACTGAAGGGGCACTGGGTTTCAGTACTCTTTCAGAGACCAACTCTGCCTTTTTGCTAGTTCTGTGAAGCACTGAATTGGGTGGTTCTGGCTTGTAAATCATTACAGATTCATCACTGTTTTCACTGGTGATTCTGTCAACTGGCGAATCTGTTAAATGGCTCATTCATTACCCGAGGCCAGACGATAAAAACAAATGGTTGCTAGAGTTCAATTCGTGTAAGTGCAATCCATACAAATGTTAGAGACACTGTGACCTTCTAAGGCCTTATGGGTCACCAAGAGAGGCATTCACCCCCCATTCACACATGCAATTCGAACCAACATTAACTATTATTGTATTGAGCAAGACCAAGATTGTATTATACATTCGCATAATACAAAATACATCGTCCGAAGAGAGTTTGCAACACCATACTGCATTAATAATATCCGAGAAACGAGTCGTTACAATTCACCACTACACGAGCCTGAATTACCAGAGGGAGCATGATGTAGGTGGCAGGGCGACACAGTACATCAGATGGTCATTAATAACGGGTTGTGTTCCAGCGGCGACGCCCACCAACCCCTGATCTGATAGCTGTGTTAATTAGTAGGGGGAGACTCCGTCAGCTATGGAGAAGAGAATTGGGATGGGACATTGAGAGAGGGGGAGAGAGAGAGAGAGAGAGAGAGAGAGAGAGAGAGAGAGAGAGAGAGAGAGAGAGAGAGAGAGAGAGAGAGAGAGAGAGAGAGAGAGAGAGAGAGAGAGAGAAAGAGAGAGAGAGAGAGAGAGAGAGAGAGAGAGAGAGAGAGAGAGAGAGAGAGAGAGAGAGAGAGAGAGAGAGAGAGAGAGAGAGAGAGAGAGAGAGAGAGAGAGAGAGAGAGAGAGAGAGAGACAGAGAGAGAGAGAGAGAGGTAAGGACGCACCTCTAAGGGGCTCCGTCCTTACTGCTTCCCCATTGCTAATGTAACCTGGTAGCACAGGAGGTCCGTAGCAAGGGTCGGTCAACACAGCACCAACCGGATATATTCACTCTGCCGGGGTTTGCTATACAAAGGGAATCCTATCCGGCCTTTGTTGCCCCCCTTAACCGGATGAGAAAAAAAAGGGGGAAAAAAGAAGTATTTTTTTTTTAAACTGGAATCACTGGTTTGCAGGTTGATCTGTATGGGGAAGTTTCTTGTAAGTACACGGAAGACTTCTTCAATCCATTTATTAGTCTCCTCTCTATGGAACATATTATTTAGCCTTGATGAGCTGGGACCAGATTCACGAAGCAGCTACGCAAGCACTTACGAACCTGTACATCTTTTCTCAATCTTTGGCGGCTTTGTTTACAATTATTAAACAGTTAATGAGCTCCGAAGCAACAGGAGGCTGTTTATAACGATAACAACAGTTGATTGGCAAGTTTTCAGGCTTGTAAACTGTTTAATAAATTTAACCAAAGCCATCAAAGATTGAGGAAAGATATACACGTTCGTAAGTACTTGCGTAACTGCTTCGTGAATCTGGCCCCAGGTTAGTAAGCCTTAGAACCTTATTATTGATCTGATAGGCTAAAAGTACCAAATTTATAGCATTCGAAATGATCCACCAGGCTGTGAGTGGCTTCCCGGAAGCCTTGTGGACACTGAGCCTCTTGGAATCCTCTTGAAATGCATCTTCAAGAATTATAATGGGTCATCCGGGGATTTGAATAGCCGTCTGGAAGCCGTTATATGAATCATCTGGAAAATGTGAAGATAGTTTGGCTGCCTCCTCCTCGACGTAAACAAGTCGAGATTATTCTAGAAGTTTCCAGGAATCCTCATTTTTTTTAGGACAGGCTCGAATTGATGTGGCAAACCTCTTGCAAGTCTTGGCTTCCTGATACCATGTGTTGGAACATCTAGACTATTGCTGGATGTCGAAGGAATAATAGGAATAAATGTTAGTGAGTAAAACTTTACGTAAATCATCTTAAATCAAGTCTCCTTGCATTTGTGGGTTTCACGGGTATAAATCCTTCACTACTTCTGCTACTATCAGTTCAATTAGTACTTCTATTACTAGTTACACTGCGGAATAGTCCACCTAGTTTAGTATCTACACAGTGCTGTAGCCAGCTAGAAAATTCCTGGTACAAATCACAGACACAATGGAATTAAAAAAGTTCAGAAAATACACACACATATATATATATATATATATATATATATATATATATATATATATATATATATATATATATATATATATATATATATGTCGTACCTAGTAGCCAGAACGCACTTCTCAGCCTACTATGCAAGGCCCGATTTGCTTAATAAGCAAAGTTTTCATGAATTAATGTTTTTTCGATTACCTAACCTACCTAACCTAACCTAACCTAACTTTTTCTGCTACCTAACCTAACCTAAACTATAAAGATTGGTTAGGTTAGGTTAGGTAGGGTTGGTTAGGTTCGGTCATATATCTACGTTAATTTTAACTCCAATAAAAAAAAATTGACCTCATACATAATGAAATGGGTAGCTTTATCATTTCATAAGAAAAAAAATAGAGAAAATATATTAATTCAGGAAAACTTGGCTTATTACGCAAATCGGGCCTTGCATAGTAGGCTGAGAAGTGCGTTCTGGCTACTAGGTACGACATATATATATATATATATATATATATATATATATATATATATATATATATATATATATATATATATATATATATATATATACATCGTTACATGTGGCTATTGCTTCGCAGTCACCTATAAAACGAGCCCATAGAGAGAGTACAGGAACCAGATAGGAAAGACTGTAGCCGTTGAAAGACAAAGTCACATTACCCACTAAACAAACCATTTGGGCCACAATCAGCTCCACAACACACCGAAACACCATTGGTCGCTCAATTGAAGCCTATCATCAATGCCTATTCACCCCCAATCCCAGTTATGCTAATCATACCAATCCCCCGCCCTGGAACATCTTTGTTCTGGTACAATGGGACCTGAGGATTGGACCGTCGGGATCCCTAAAAAAAATTCATGGTTCATCAACCTATTATGTGTCGAAATGTGCATTTGGTATTACTTCCCATTCCGGCTCTTCCCAGATGTGGAAATAGCATTGCATATGATTCACTGGAGGAAGCGATTGGGTTATGTGTAGTGAGGAGGGTATGATGAGGAGTGAGGGGGGGGATGATGAGTTGTGAGGGGGATGATGAGGTGTGAGGGGGGGGATGATGAGTTGTGAGGGGGATGATGAGGTGTGAGGGGGGGGATGATGAGTTGTGAGGGGGATGATGAGGTGTGAGGGGGGGGATGATGAGTTGTGAGGGGGATGATGAGGTGTGAGGGGGGGGGAGGGTTATGAAGGTGGGACCCCATTTCCGCCTTTAGAATTACCCTCATTACCACAAGTGTAGTGAGGGAGAGGCATGATAGGGAAGGAATGGGGGAGAGATTGTGAGTTAGGATACATAATAATTTACACGTGGAAAATAATTGAGGGGCTGGTCCCAAACCTGCCCACAGAAATAACATCACATGAGACCAGAAGACATGGCAGGATGTGCAGAATACCCCCGTTGAAAAGCAGAGGTGCAACAGGTACTCTGAGAGAGAACTCTATCAACACCAGAGGCCCGAGACTGTTCAACACGCTTCCACTACACATAAGGGGCATAACTGGCAAACCCCTCACAGTGTTCAAGAGAGAACTGGATAAGCACCTCCAAAGGATACCTGATCAACCAGGCTGTGACTCATACGTCAGGCTGCGAGCAGCCGCGTCTAACAGCCTGGTTGATCAGTCCAGCAACCAGGAGGCCTGGTCGACGACCGGGCCGCGGGGACACTAAGCCCCGGAAGCACCTCAAGGTAACCTCAAGGTAGGAATGAGGGTGGTGTAGGAGGGTGTAAGAGGGGGGGGGAAATGGGGAATAATGAGGTAGGAATTGGGGGGAGGTTGTGAACTAGGAGTGAGGATGGTGTGGGATGAATTGAGATGGGTGGATGACTGTGAGGGGGGGGGGGGTGTAGAGACGATTGGGGAGGGGAGGAGAGGGGGGGGCGGTGTGTGGAGATGGAAGAGGAGCAATAGAGCGGGGGGGGGGAAGGGGAAGGTGTAAATAACTAGAGGCAGGAAGGAAAGGGGAAGGAACAGGTCGTAGTTAACAGTGCCTACAATCATTGCAAAACCTGCAGCCAGATCCTACACTATCTGTTTACCCCATTCCATTATGTATACCTCTTATGTATACCCGGCCCCTCATATGTATACTCACCCCCCCCTCCCCCTCCTTCTCAAGCCAGTATCTCGGTTTTATCACCTTTTATATTCAGATCTAATCACCCCTATTCCCCCTTAACCTTCTCATACCTGCTGCTGACCCATTACCACACAATGGGATCAAAGACTTGTGCCTTGAATGTCTTGTGAGACGGTGGCGGGGGAGGGGGGGTGAGGGAGATGGTTGGGGGAGAGTGAGGGAGAGGGGGAGTGAGAGGAGGGGAGAGGAATGAGAGGCAAGAAAGAGGGGAGCCTCACCCAAGACCCATTGGACAGGGACGCGTGAAATTGGCGGGAAAATAGGGCTGGGCTAATTGGATTAGTTATGGTTTGGTTATTTCAAAGGCAACGGTGGAGGAGGGGTAGTGTAAGTGGTCTTAAGTCCAAGTGGGCCTTGGGACCCCCCCCCCCCTGCAGGGGTTTGGGACCCCCCTGCAGGGGTTTGGGACCCCCCTGCAGGGGTTTGAGACCCCCCCTTGAAGGGGTTTGGGACCCCCCTGCAGGTGTTTGGGACCCCCCTGCAGGGGTTTGGGACCCAGCCTTGCAGAGCTCTGGCAGCTGCCTCGTATGGACCAATAGGAGCTGCCTCGTATGGACAAATATAGCTTCTGGAGTTCCCTTTATTCTTTTGTTCTTACAAAAGTGATAGTTGCAGACCCTTCCAAACCTGCACACAGAAATAACACCACATGAGACCAGAAGACATGGCAGGATGTGCAGAATACCCCCATTGAAGAGCAGAGGTGCAACAGGCACTCTGAGAGAGAACTCTATCAACATCAGAGGCCCGAGACTGTTCAACACGCTTCCAATACACATAACTGGCCGACCCCTCACAGTGTTCAAGAGAGAACTATCAACATCAGAGGCCCGAGACTGTTCAACACGCTTCCACTACACATAAGGGACATAACTGGCCGACCCCCTCACAGTGTTCAAGAGAGAACTATCAACATCAGAGGCCCGAGACTGTTCAACACGCTTCCACTACACATAAGGGACATAACTGGCCGACCCCTCACAGTGTTCAAGAGAGAACTATCAACATCAGAGGCCCGAGACTGTTCAACACGCTTCCACTACACATAAGGGACATAACTGGCCGACCCCTCACAGTGTTCAAGAGAGAACTATCAACATCAGAGGCCCGAGACTGTTCAACACGCTTCCACTACACATAAGGGACATAACTGGCCGACCCCTCACAGTGTCCAAGAGAGAACTATCAACATCAGAGGCCCGAGACTGTTCAACACGCTTCCACTACACATAAGGGACATAACTGGCCGACCCCTCACAGTGTTCAAGAGAGAACTATCAACATCAGAGGCCCGAGACTGTTCAACACGCTTCCACTACACATAAGGGACATAACTGGCCGACCCCTCACAGTGTTCAAGAGAGAACTATCAACATCAGAGGCCCGAGACTGTTCAACACGCTTCCACTACACATAAGGGACATAACTGGCCGACCCCTCACAGTGTTCAAGAGAGAACTATCAACATCAGAGGCCCGAGACTGTTCAACCCGTTTCCACTACACATAAGGGACATAACTGGCCGACCCCTCACAGTGTTCAAGAGAGAACTATCAACATCAGAGGCCCGAGACTGTTCAACACGCTTCCACTACACATAAGGGACATAACTGGCCGACCCCTCACAGTGTTCAAGAGAGAACTATCAACATCAGAGGCCCGAGACTGTTCAACACGCTTCCACTTCACATAAGGGATATAACTGGCCGACCCCTCACAGTGTTCAAGAGAGAACTATCAACATCAGAGGCCCGAGACTGTTCAACACGCTTCCACTACACATAAGGGACATAACTGGCCGACCCCTCACAGTGTTCAAGAGAGAACTATCAACATCAGAGGCCCGAGACTGTTCAACACGCTTCCACTACACATAAGGGACATAACTGGCCGACCCCTCACAGTGTTCAAGAGAGAACAATCAACATCAGAGGCCCGAGACTGTTCAACCCGTTTCCACTACACATAAGGGACATAACTGGCCGACCCCTCACAGTGTTCAAGAGAGAACTTGATAAACACCTCCAAAGGATACCTGATCAACCAGGCTGTGACTCATACGTCAGGCTGCGAGCAGCCGCGTCCAACAGCCTGGCTGACCAGTCAAGCAACCAGGAGGCCTGGTCGACAACCGAACCGCAGGGAACGTTGAGCCCCGAAATTATCGCAAGGTGTGGTAAGAGAAAGAGGTAAGGAAGAGGGTGAGTGAGGGAGAAGGTAAGGAAGAGGGTAAAAGGTAAGAGAGAAAGTGTAGGGAAGGGAAAGGGTAAGAAAGAGTGGTATGAAAAGGGGTTGATTATAGTGAATGAGAGATGGTAGAGGAATGGGTCTTGGGTTGGGGAATAGGGGCTGGTGTTTGTGGGGGGGTCTGTGGAAGGGGGCTTGGGGTAAGGGGTGGGGGGAGGGGGGAAGGGGGGGGGGAGATCTGGGCGGTGTGTGTAAAATTACAGGTTTGGTCGCCAGTAAATTACATTGTGTTCAGAGACGGTTATCATGCCGGCTTGGTCACACTGACTGTGGTTACCTCTTGCTATCTCTCTCTCTCTCTGTCTGTCTCTCTCTCTCTCTCTCTCTCTCTCTCTCTCTCTCTCTCTCTCTCTCTCTCTCTGTCTCTCTCTCTCTCTCTCTCTCTCTCTCTCTCTCTCTCTCTCTCTCTCTCTCTCTCTCTCCCTCTCTCTCTCTCTCTCTCTCTCTCTCTCTCTCTCTCTCTCTCTCTCTCTCTCTCTCTCTCTCTCTCTCTCTCTCTCTCTCTCTCTCTCTCTCTCTCTCTCTCTCTCTCTCTCTCTCTCTCTCTCTCTCTCTCTCTCTCCCTCTCTCTCCCTCTCTCTCTCACCCTCCCACCCCACGCCAGGACGGTAGGTTGGGAGGGACGAAGGGACCTTCACAATCTGCCCATCTCATGCCTGTTCCACATACAATCAGCCAATACGATTACAACAATAACTTAGTGCAAGGCTGAGGAAGCCAAGGAGGCGGGTGTGGGCCTCCTTGCGGTAGCTCGGAGGACCGCTAAGATCAGCTAGGATCAGCTAGGATTAGCTGAGATCAGCTTCCAGAGTCTTTAATGGCTGGTACCGGCAGCTTGATGATATCTTCTCAAGGGCAGCTTGATGATATCTTCTCAAGGGCAGCTTGATGATATCTTCTCAAGGGCAGCTTGATGATATCTTCTCAAGGGCAGCTTGATGATATCATCTCAAGGGCAGCTTGATGATATCTTCTCAAGGGCAGCTTGATGATATCATCTCAAGGGCAGCTTGATGATATCTTCTCAAGGGCAGCTTGATGATATCTTCTCAAGGGCAGCTTGATGATATCTTCTCAAGGGCAGCTTGATGATATCTTCTCAAGGGAACACTAAATCCAACAATATTGATCCAACATACAAGTTCATCAACTGGAAAATGAAATGATGACTATTGCAGACAGATCATCAAAACATGAATACAAACATGTATTCATGTTTGTATTCATGAAACATGTATTCATGTCGTCGTCCCTTCAATTTCTAGTGTGTGGTCTGGTCAACATACTTCAACCACGTTATTGTGACTCATCGCCTGCATATGAATACAAACATCTGTGTATGTGTGTTTGCTACACATTGCTCATCTATGAACATCCACATATGGTGAAATACATGTGAAGAACCTCTCACACACTCACAGCTCCCTGACAAGAGGGAGCCAGCTTAGCTTAGCTGCCAACACCCACACATCGTGTCAGCAAGGCGGACAGCCCGCCTGCTATCATAACATCGTGTCAGCAAGGCGGACAGCCCGCCTGCTATCATAACATCGTGTCAGCAAGGCGGACAGCCCGCCTGCTATCATAACATGGTGTCAGCAAGGTGGACAGCCCGCCTGCTATCATAACATCGTGTCAGCAAGGCGGACAGCCCGCCTGCTATCATAACATGGTGTCAGCAAGGCGGACAGCCCGCCTGCTATCATAACATCGTGTCAGCAAGGTGGACAGCCCGCCTGCTATCATAACATCGTGTCAGCAAGGTGGACAGCCCGCCTGCTATCATAACATGGTGTCAGCAAGGTGGACAGCCCGCCTGCTATCATAACATCGTGTCAGCAAGGTGGACAGCCCGCCTGCTATCATAACATGGTGTCAGCAAGGCGGACAGCCCGCCTGCTATCATAACATCGTGTCAGCAAGGTGGACAGCCCGCCTGCTATCATAACTCACACTATATTCCATATAACTGAAAAATTTCGTCTATACCTCTCCACATGATTTACCCTCCTCCCTCCCACCTATACAAAATGTTGTAACTCACTGACAAGCGTCACTCACTGACAAGCGTCACTCACTGACAAGCGTCACTCACTGACAAGCGTCACTCACTGACAAGCGTCACTCACTGACAAGCGTCACTCACTAGGCATTTTACTTATGGTAAGTGCTCAGGGGCATTCAGCCTCTAAGTGACTCTGGGCAGTAAGTGGCATGTATAAGGGGCATGGGGCAGTACTTATTGCCGAAGCAGGGCACGAAGAGGCACTCAAAGTACGCTTCAATTGGCAGCAAGAAGCAATTAAGATAGGCGATAAGGAACATATGGGTCTTGGGCCCCAGGGTCGTTGGAGAGTGATAAGCACTGTTTAGGCCACGCTGGAGCCGATCTGGGCAGGTGGCCACGATTCGACAAGCATTTAAGCAACCACGTTCGAACCTCTACATATTTTCTCAGTCTCTGGCGCCTTTGTTTACATAAACAGCTGATGAGCACCGAAGCGCTCTGAGGCTGTTTAATAACAATAACATCATTTGGATGAGCGATTTCTATGCGGGTAAATTATCTACTAAATGTAAACAATGGCGCTGAATATTGAGAAAAGTTGTTAGAAGTTCATTCGTAAGTGGTTGCTTAACTGCTTGTTAAGCAGTTAAGCAACCACTTAATCTTGACTCCTGGTCAGAACGAGCTGGGCTCCGAATAAATTCAACCACTTGGGGTGGACGGTAGAGCGACGGTCTCGCTTCATGCAGGTCGGCGTTCAATCCCCGACCGTCCATAAGTGGTTGGGCACCATTCCTTCCCACCGTCCCATCCCAAATCCTTATCCTGACCCCTTCCCAGTGCTATATAGTCGTAATGGCTTGGCGCTTACCCCTGATAATTAATAATAAATTGCTAATTAATTTTTATATAAAATGCATATTGGTTTCTACATAGAACCCCCGTCCACATAGAACCCCAATCCACATAGAACCCCCCGTTCATATAGAACCCCCGTCCATATAGAACCCCCGTCCATATAGAGCCCCCGTCCATATAGAACCCCCGTCCACATAGAACCCCCGTCCATATAGAACCCCCGTCCATATAGAACCCCCGTCCATATAGAACCCCCCGTTCATATAGAACCCCCGTCCATATAGAACCCCCGTCCACATAGAACCCCCGTCCACATAGAACCCCCGTCCATAGAGAACCCCCGTCCATATAGAACCCCCGTCCATATAGAACCCCCGTCCATATAGAACCCCCGTCCATATAGAACCCCCGTCCACATAGAACCCCCGTCCATATAGAACCCCCCGTCCATATAGAACCCCCGTCCACATAGAACCCCCGTCCATATAGAACCCCCGTCCATATAGAACCCCCGTCCACATAGAACCCCCGTCCATATAGAACCCCCCGTCCATATAGAACCCCCGTCCACATAGAACCCCCGTCCATATAGAACCCCCATCCACATAGAACCCCCCGTCCACATAGAACCCCCGTCCACATAGAACCCCCCGTCCACATAGAACCCCCGTCCACATAGAACCCCCCGTCAACATAGAACCCCCGTCCATATAGAACCCCCGTCCATATAGAACCCCCGTCCATATAGAACCCCCGTCCATATAGAACCCCCCCGTCCATATAGAACCCCCGTCCATATAGAACCCCCGTCCACATAGAACCCCCCGTCCATATAGAACCTCCCGTCCATATAGAATCCCCGTCCACATAGAACCTCCGTCCATATAGAACCCCCCGTCCATATAGAACCCCCGTCCATATAGAACCCCCGTCTACATAGAACCTCCGTCCATATAGAACCCCCGTCCACATAGAACCTCCGTCCATATAGAACCCCCCGTCCATATAGAACCCCCGTCCATATAGAACCCCCGTCCACATAGAACCTCCGTCCATATAGAACCCCCGGCCATATAGAACCCCCCGTCCATATAGAACCCCCCGTCCATTTAGAACCCCCGTCCATATAGAACCCCCGTCCATATAGAACCTCCGTCCATATAGAACCCCCGGCCATATAGAACCCCCGTCCATATAGAACCCCCCGTCCATATAGAACCCCCGTCCACATAGAACCTCCGTCCATATAGAACCCCCGTCCATATAGAGCCCCCGTCCATATAGAACCCCCGTCCACATAGAACCCCCGTCCATATAGAACCCCCGTCCATATAGAACCCCCGTCCATATAGAACCCCCCGTCCACATAGAACCCCCGTCCATATAGAACCCCCGTCCATATAGAACCCCCGTCCATATAGAACCCCCCGTCCATATAGAACCCCCCGTCCATATAGAACCCCCGTCCATATAGAACCCTCCGTCCATATAGAACCCCCGTCCATATAGAACCCCCCGTCCATATAGAACCCCCCGTCCATATAGAACCCCCGTCCATATAGAACCTTCGTCCATATAGAACCCCCATCCATATAGAACCCTCATCCATATAGAACCTTCGTCCATATAGAACCCCCGTCCATATAGAACCCCCGTCCATATAGAACCTTCGTCCATATAGAACCCCCGTCCATATAGAACCCCCGTCCATATAGAACCCTCGTCCATATAGAACCTTCGTCCATATAGAAGCCCCGTCCATATAGAACCCCCGTCCATATAGAACCCTCGTCCATATAGAACCTTCGTCCATATAGAACACCCGTCCATATAGAACCCCCGTCCATATAGAACCTTCGTCCATATAGAACCCCCGTCCACATAGAACCCCCGTCCATATAGAACCCCCGTCCATATAGAACCCCCGTCCATATAGAACCCACGTCCACATAGAACCCCCGTCCATATAGAACCCCCGTCCATATAGAACCCCCGTCCACATAGAACCCCTGTCCACATAGAACCCCCGTCCATATAGAACCCCCGTCCATATAGAACCCCCGTCCATATAGAACCCTCGTCCATATAGAACCTTCGTCCATATAGAACCCCCGTCCATATAGAACCCCCGTCCATATAGAACCCTCGTCCATATAGAACCTTCGTCCATATAGAACCCCCGTCCATATAGAACCCCCGTCCATATAGAACCTTCGTCCATATAGAACCCCCGTCCACATAGAACCCCCGTCCATATAGAACCCCCGTCCATATAGAACCCCCGTCCATATAGAACCCCCGTCCACATAGAACCCCCGTCCACATCGAACCCCCGTCCATATAGAACCCCCGTCCATATAGAACCCCCGTCCATATAGAACTCCCGTCCATATAGAACCCCCGTCCGTATAGAACCCCCGTCCATATAGAACCCACGTCCACATAGAACCCCCGTCCATATAGAACCCCCGTCCATATAGAACCCCCCGTCCATTTAGAACTCCCGTCCATATAGAACTCCCGTCCATATAGAACCCCCGTCCACATAGAACCCCCGTCCATATAGAACCCCCGTCCACATAGAACCCCCGTCCATATAGAACCCCGGTCCATATAGAACCCCAGTCCTTATAGAACCCCCCGTCCACATCGAACCCCAGTCCATATAGAACCCCCCGTCCACATAGAACCCCCCGTCCATATAGAACCCCAGTCCATATAGAACCCCCCGTCCACATAGAACCCCCGTCCACATAGAACCCCCGTCCACATAGAACCCCCGTCCACATAGAACCCCCGTCCATATAGAACCCCCGTCCACATAGAACACTCGTCCACATAGAACCCCCGTCCATATAGAACCCCCGTCCATATAGAACCCCCGTCCATATAGAACCCCCGTCCATATAGAACCCCCGTCCATATAGAACCCCCGTCCATATAGAACCCCCGTCCACATAGAACCCCCGTCCACATAGAACCCCCGTCCACATAGAACACCCGTCCACATAGAACCCCCGTCCACATAGAACCCCCGTCCATATAGAACCCCCGTTCATATAGAACCCCCGTCCATATAGAACCCCCGTCCATATAGAACCTACGTCCATATAGAACCCCCGTCCATATAGAACCCCCGTCCACATAGAACCCCCGTCCACATAGAACCCCCGTCCATATAGAACCCCCGTCCATATAGAACCCCCGTCCATATAGAACCCCCGTCCATATAGAACCCACGTCCATATAGAACCCCCGTCCATAAAGAACCCCCGTCCACATAGAACCCCCGTCCACATAGAACCCCCGTCCACATAGAACACCCGTCCACATAGAACACCCGTCCACATAGAACCCCCGTCCACATAGAACCCCCGTCCATATAGAACCCCCGTCCATATAGAACCCCCGTCCATATAGAACCCCCGTCCATATAGAACCCCCGTCCATATAGAACCCACGTCCATATAGAACCCCCGTCCATATAGAACCCCCGTCCACATAGAAGCCCGGTCCACATAGAACCCCCGTCCACATAGAACCCCCGTCCACATAGAACCCCCGTCCACATAGAACCACCGTCCATATAGAACCCCCGTCCATACAGAACCCCCGTCCATATAGAACCCCCGTCCATATAGAACCCACGTCCATATAGAACCCCCGTCCATATAGAACCCCCGTCCACATAGAACCCCCGTCCACATAGAACCCCCGTCCACATAGAACCCCCGTCCACATAGAACCCCTGTCCATATAGAACCCCCGTCCATATAGAACCCCCGTCCATATAGAACCCCCGTCCACATAGAACTCCCGTCCATATAGAACCCACGTCCATATAGAACCCCCGTCCACATAGAACCCCCGTCCATATAGAACCCACGTCCATATAGAACCCCCGTCCATATAGAACCCCCGTCCACATAGAACCCCCGTCCATATAGAACCCCCGTCCATATAGAACCCCCGTACATATTGAACCCCCGTCCACATAGAACCCCCGTCCACATAGAACCCCCGTCCACATAGAACCCCCGTCCATATAGAACCCCCGTCCATATAGAACCCCCGTCCATATGGAACCCACGTCCATATGGAACCCCCGTCCACATAGAACCCCCGTCCATATAGAACCCCCGTCCATATGGAACCCACGTCCATATAGAACCCCCGTCCACATAGAACCCCGTCCACATAGAACCCCCGTCCATATAGAACCCCCGTCCACATAGAACCCCCGTCCACATAGAACCCCCGTCCATATAGAACCTCCGTCCACATAGAACCCCCGTCCACATAGAACCCCCGTCCATATAGAACCCCCGTCCACATAGAACCCCCGTCCACATAGAATCCCCCCGTCCGTATAGAACCCCTGACCACATAGAACCCCCGTCCATATAGAACCCCCGTCCACATAGAACCCCCGTCCACATAGAACCCCCGTCCATATAGAACCCCCGTCCACATAGAACCCCCGTCCATATAGAACCCCCGTCCATATAGAACCCCCGTCCACATAGAACCCCCGTCCACATAGAACCCCCGTCCATATAGAACCCCCGTCCACATAGAACCCCCGTCCATATAGAACCCCCGTCCATATAGAACCCCCGTCCATATGGAACACACGTCCATATAGAACCCCTGTCCATATAGAACCCCCGTCCATATGGAACCCACGTCCATATAGAACCCCCGTCCGCATAGAACCCCCGTCCATATAGAACCCCCGTTCACATAGAACCCCCCCGTCCGTATAGAACCCCTGACCACATAGAACCCCCGTCCACATAGAACCCCCGTCCACATAGAACCCCCGTCCATATAGAACCCCCGTCCATATGGAACCCACGTCCATATAGAACCTTCGTCCACATAGAACCCCCGTCCACATAGAACCCCCGTCCATATAGAACCCCCGTCCACATAGAACCCCCGTCCACATAGAACCCCCGTCCATATAGAACCCCCGTCCACATAGAACCCCCATCCACGTTGAACCCACGTACATAGAACCCCCGTCCATATAGAACCCCCGTCCACATAGAACCCCCATCCACATAGAACCCCCGTCCATATGGAACCCACGTCCATATAGAACCCCCGTCCATATAGAACCCCCGTCCATATGGAACCCACGTCCATATAGAACCCCCGTCCACATAGAACCCCCGTCCACATAGAACCCCCGTCCACATCGAACCCCCGTCCTTATAGAACCCCCATCCTTATAGAACCCCCATCCACATAGAACCCCCGTCCACATAGAACCCCCGTCCACATAGAACCCCCCGTCCACATAGAACCCCCCGTCCGTATAGAACCCCCATCCACATAGAACCCCCGTCCACATAGAACCCCCGTCCATATAGAACCCCCGTCCATATAAAACCCTCGTCCACATTGATCCCCCGTCCGTATAGAACCCCCGTACACATAGAACCCTCCGTCCTTATAGAACCTCCGTCCACATAGAACCCCCGCACACATGGAACCCCCGTCCACATAGAACCCCCGTCCACATTGAACCCCCGACCACATAGAACCCCTCGTCCACATAGAACCCCCCGTCCATATAGAACCCCCGTTCACATAGAACTCCCGTCCGTATAGAACCCCCGTCCATATAGAACCCCCGTCCCTATACAACCCCCGTCCATATAGAACCCCCGTCCATATAGAACCCCCGTCCCTATACAACCCCTGTCCATATAGAACCCCCGTCCCTATACAACCCCCGTCCATATAGAACCCCCGTCCATATAGAACCCCCGTCCCTATACAACCCCCGTCCATATAGAACCCCCCGTCCCTATAGAACCATCGTCCCTATAGAACCCCCGTCCTTATAGAACCCCCGTCCATATAGAACCCCCGTCCATATAGAACCCCCGTCCATATAGAACCCCCGTCCCTATACAACCCCCGTCCATATAGAACCCCCGTCCATATAGAACCCCCGTCCCTATACAACCCCCGTCCATATAGAACCCCCCGTCCCTATAGAACCATCGTCCCTATAGAACCCCCGTCCTTATAGAACCCCCGTCCATATAGAACCCCCGTCCATATAGAACCCCCGTCCATATAGAACCCCCGTCCATATAGAACCCCCGTCCATATAGAACCCCTGGTCTTAGTGTGTAAAGTAGACCATTGAACCATCATTAAATAGTGGACTTTTCCCCGCCGATTTAACCAGTGAGCGCATCCCGTATATGTGAGGCAGATATTAACATGTCCTAGAGATCATTATTGATCGCCAGCACGTGTCATTACTGATCAATATTGATCGCAAGAGCCAGGAAATGGCAGAGATTAAAACTGAAAGAGACGACCTAGTCAGACGAAAGGTCTGGAAAAGGCAGTCTGCTGGATAAACCAAGAAAGGACCATCGATAGATGAAGGATAGATAGACATAGTGAATACAGAAGACAGGGTTCACCATAGCCCGTGCTGCTTGGTAATTTGGAAAAAGCATATTCCCAGCTGGGGGTTGGGTTGCTTGTTTTAATATGTCATACCTGGGCTATTCATATTGTCGGAAATCCGACATACACAAAATAACATAAGTCACCCATTAAAGAAAAAGAGAGTGGGTTACTCTGTGACGTCATACGATAAGACGCCTATATATATATATATATCTCATCTCTTTTTAAACAACAGTCTTGTGTTTAAACTTAATAAAAAAGTGTTCACTAGGACTGAATATAATTAACTACACCAGAAACAAAGCTTGACTCCCTTGTTACTGTTAAATAAAATCCGAATTATTGGAACAGAGAGAGAGAGGCAGCACCACAACCCAGAACTTGTAATCAGTAGGAAGGAGGCAGGAGATCTCCTTGTGGTTCACATTCGCCACACTGCAGAGGTTAATTAACACCGCCCAATAGTGTCCCAGCCACAATGACCTCTACATCAACCATGAGAAGTATTGTATCCGGTAAAACAAAGTCTATATAATTGTAGTGGCCACTCCAAATTGTTTGCACTTTTGCCAGTTATGTCAGCAACTCAACACTAGGGTATAGCCTGGGCTTTATTTATAACGTTGATTCCTTCTTGTATAACAAGTTCAAGTTCAAGTATGTTTATTGAGATAAGCAATAAATACATCTCAAAGGGATAGAGTAGCTTAGGCTATTTCTACCCCCCTGTTGTTTAACACATTTGTGAAAGCAGTTTGGTTCTCTGTAATTTATTGACAGGTGTGGGTCAAGGGAGGAAGTCACAAGAACAAGTTGGTTAACAAAAACTTTGACGTTTATATACACTAGCACCTCTTAGTCAGCCGCCATTACTTGGCACTCAGAGGCACAGGGCCACACCCCTGATCTGCTGCTACATCGTCAGCCTTAACAGGCCACACCTTCAGTGTCAGCTAAGGCCCCATTTTATTTTATACTGTAGATAGATTAACTATAAGTATAATTACAGTAGATTAGACCACCATATGTGGTATGATATATAATTTACATATTAAAGACTAGGTAAATAATTTGTGGTTGATGAAGGATCCAAAGTAGTTTAAGCCACAAACTGTTCCCTCAGACTATGAGTGTAGAAATATTTTAGCAGGTTGAATCAGAATATATACAGTCCACTAATTAACTAAGAACTAAGAACTAATTCAGAAGAAAAATAATGTAATATTAAATTAAAGTAAATATTTGAATAAAAAAATAGAATAAAAGAATTAAAGCCTGCTAGGATTTTCCCACACCTGTGGTGGGTTTCGAGAGTTCTTCTCCCTAAGCTCGGCCTTGTAGCAGGATTGTCTGCGATAACTTGGTCCACCAGGCTGTTGCTTGGAGCGGCTCGCAGGTTCACATATCCACTATACAACCCAATTATTTTGCCCCGTTTTGCAGGAACTTGTGGAATTTTTTCTTGAACAAATCCACTTTTGTTCAGGCAATAGTTGAGGACCTCTGATGTTCAGTGTTCTCTTATTGAACCTACGGCTCCTCTACTCTTCAGTGGAACAGGAAATGGCCCATTCTGCACTTCCTTCCATATCATTCACTCTAGAATGTTATTTTGCTCTCTCGTCTTCTTGCAAGAGAGTACATTTTGAGAGCTTCTTGAGGGAATCGATAATTTAGGTTCTTTGTCCAGTCTATGCCTACCGGCCGACACGGTAGGCATAGACTACCGGTCGGCCAAGCGGACAGCACGATGGACTTGTGATCCTGTGGTCCTGGGTTCTATCCCAGGCGCCGGCGAGAAACAATGGGCAGAGTTTTTTTCACCCTATGCCCCTGTTACCTAGCAGTAAAATGGGTACCTGGGTGTTAGTCAGCTGTCACAGGCTGCTTCCTGGGGGTAGAGGCCTGGTCGAGGACCGGGCCGCGGGGACACTAAAAAAGCCCCGAAATCATCTCAAGATAACCTCAAGATAACCGTAGTATTTGATCCTATTTCCGAAGTGTTCCTCATGAGGAAGTGAATACAGAGTGGCAGTATAGATGGACAATCACACGTGGCTTGGATAATGGAGGCATTGTTGTGGTGCCTCTGCATTTAAAGGTTCATCCATCCTATCATTTTCCTGATGCTATATTTACCTTGTTATACTTGCTAAACGTTAGGTCGTTAGACCTCATTATTCCTCTACACGTTGTTTATTTCTATGAGGAGAAAGATCTGCATTTCGTTCAAGTTGTTAATTTTGATCTTAATAAGTATCTGGAATTTATCACTGATAAACATCATGTTATTTTTCATGCCCATTCGAGAACTTGATTGATATCGGGCTGTAATTTTTTTTTCAGTGTCCTCCACAGAAGTCCTTGTCACGCTGAGTTTTGTAATCATCTGTAACGGGTGACACGAAGGTGACATGTATTTTTGTCTATATCTGTCATGAAGAGGAGAACAAGACAGTGGTGCTAGGACTCTGCCCTGGTCGAGGACCGGGCCGCCGCGACGTTGAGCCCGAAATCATCTCAAAGTAACCTCTAGGCGGTGTACGAACCTGTTCATTGTTTCTGGACTTGATATCGTCTGATTCGATCCTCAGGTTCCCACACACACACACACACACACACACACACACACACACACACACACACACACACACACACACACACACACACACACACACACACACACACACACACACCCTGTGTACCAATACACATACTCTCACTGTATATCATCATTCACAACCTTCCCCTCTCACCCCATCATTGTAACATTCTTCAATACACTTTGCCTTCATCATTGTAAACATCTCACCATCTACAATGCCCCCACACACACTTCACCATCTCCCTCTACACACACTCGCCCCATATCCGACTAGAGACCTAAGATTTGGTACCTGGAACAAAAAGTTCCAAGTAGCACGGGCTATGGTGAGCCCGCGGCCCGGTCCTCGACCAGGCCTTCTTTTTGTTACACACCCTCTCCCCCCCCTCCCCCAGGAAGCAGCCCGTAGCAGCTGTCTAACTCCCAGGTACCTATTTACTGCTAGGTAACAGGGGGCATCAGGGTGAAAGAAATATTTTGCTTATTTGTTTCTGCCTCCACCGGGAATCGAACCCAGAACCTCAGGTCTACGAATCCGTAGCGTTGTCAACTCAGCTGTCAGGCGCAGCTGTGCCCAGAATGCAAAACTGTCATCTGAACATACTATTTGCAAGTCAATATCTAAATTCACTATTATTTAAACTAATGCAATGAACTTGGATCAACCTATTTCACCTTACCTTGAGGCTACCTTGAGGTGCTTCCGGGGCTTAGTGTCCCCGCGGCCCGGTCGTCGACCAGGCCTCCTGGTTGCTGGACTGATCAACCAGGCTGTTAGACGCCTGGTTGTTAGTGCCTTAGTTAGTTCACCTTCGCTTCATGAAAGAGGGACATTGTGCCCACATTAAGGGGGGCGCACTGGACCGAGTTCAATCACCCATTGCCGCACACAACAAAAACATCAGTCCTGAGAAGCTTAATGAAACTAGCCCGAAGCATGTAGAAATCTTGAGATCTTGAGATGATTTCGGGGCTTTAGTGTCCCCGCGGCCCGGTCCTCGACCAGGCCTCCACCCCCAGGAAGCAGCCCGTGACAGCTGACTAACTCCCAGGTACCTATTTTACTGCTAGGTAACAGGGGCATAGGGTGAAAGAAACTCTGCCAATTGTTTCTCGCCGGCGCCTGGGATCGTACCCGGGATCACAGGATCACAAGTCCAGCGTGCTGTCCGCTCGGCCGACCGGCTCCCTATCTATCTAGCCTCTAACCATGGACAAAGAGACAAACTAACATATTCTTTTTAATAGATATATAGTTTAATCCACCCAATCTCCATTTTAAATATGGTGGATGGAAGTCTCCAAAGCAGATGTCGACCAGACCACACACTAGAAATTGAAGGGACGACGACGTTTCGGTCCGTCCTGGACCATTCTCATGTCGATTGTGATGAGGACAGGACTACTATCCCCTACACCTGACTTTCCTCCTCAGCTCTCTCTTGCCTATTTAATGCCTGTCCCTACCTGTCCTCATCACAATCGACTTGAGAATGGTCCAGGACGGACCGAAACGTCGTCGTCCCTTCAATTTCTAGTGTGTGGTCTGGTCGACATACTTCAGCCACGTTATTGTGACTCCTCGCCTGCATATCCAAAGCAGATAATCTGTGCATCTGCATACAAGGATGTGTGTGTGTATATATGTTAATGCTACACATTGCTCATATATATGCGCTTCCACATATGGTGAAACACATGTGAAGAACCTCTCACACACTCACAGCTCCCTGACAAGAGGGAGCCAGCTTAGCTTAGCTGCCAACACCCACACATCGTGTCAGCAAGGCGGACAGCCCGCCTGCTATCATAACATCGTGTCAGCAAGGCGGACTGCCCGCCTGCTATCATAACATCGTGTCAGCATGGTGGACAGCCCGCCTGCTATCATAACATCGTGTCAGCAAGGTGGACAGCCCGCCTGCTATCATAACATCGTGTCAGCAAGGCGGACTGCCCGCCTGCTATCATAACATCGTGTCAGCAAGGTGGACAGCCCGCCTGCTATCATAACCTTGTGTCAGCAAGGCGGACAGCCCGCCTGCTATCATAACTCACACTGTACTTCCCATTTCTAAACTTTCCCTTCAGTTCAGCGAAGTTATTGACCAGTTCTTGCGTCACGAGAACAAAGTTCATTAAAAACCTTAACCATTGCGATCAATGAAGTGGTTATTATACCGTAGTTTACTATTGGGGGTGATCCTGGAGCGTCATGGGTTCGAATCCTAGTGGGGGGAGGTCACCTAGAGATATATATCTTGGGATATATATATATATATATATATATATATATATATATATATATATATATATATATATATGTCGTACCTAGTAGCCAGAACGCACTTCTCAGCCTACTATGCAAGGCCCGATTTGCCTAATAAGCCAAGTTTTCATGAATTAATTGTTTTCCGACTACCTAACCTACCTAACCTAACCTAACCTACCTTTTTAGGCCACCTAACGTAACCTAACCTACAAAGATAGGTTAGGTTAGGTTAGGTAGGGTTGGTTAGGTTCGGTCATATATCTACGTTAATTTTAACTCCAATAAAATAAAATTGATCTCATACACAATGAAATGGGTAGCTTTATCATTTCATAAGAAAAAAAATTGAGAAAATATATTAATTCATGGAAACTTGGCTTATTAAGCAAATCGGGCCTTGAATAGTAGGCTGAGAAGTGCATTCTGGCTACTAGGTACGACATATATATATATATATATATATATATATATATATATATATATATATATATATATCTGACTATGTCTTCATTTGCTCCTCTCTTGCCTTCTATTTATTAATCTTCTAATGTAGTCTCTTCGTCTATGTCTAATTGGTTCTCCTGCCCTTAACAATGTCTCCAGCTTGTCTCTAACGATCATACTGGTCTATCCGCTTGTTTCAACGGGGCATTTGCCCATTAACGAGAAAAGCTTCTGTTTTTTTTTTTTTTTTTTGCTGGAAAACTTGGTATAATATCTTTCTTAGAAGTTACCCCATTAACTTGGTCTTTTGTTCAACTTAATTAATGGTTCCACATAACTTTTAGGCTCTCTCTCTCTCTCTCTCTCTCTCTCTCTCTCTCTCTCTCTCTCTCTCTCTCTCTCTCTCTCTCTCTCTCTCTCTCTCTCTCTCGCTGTCTCTCTCTGTCTCTGTCTCTGTCTCTGTCTCTGTCTCTGTCTCTCTCTGTCTCTGTCTCTGTCTCTCTCTCTCTCTGTCTCTGTCTCTGTCTCTCTCTCTCTCTCTCTCTCTCTCTCTCTCTCTCTCTCTCTCTCTCTCTCTCTCTCTCTCTCTCTCTCTCTCTCTCTCTCTCTCTCTCTCTCTCTCTCTCTCTCTCTCTCTCTCTCTCTCTCTCTCTCTCTCTCTCTCTCTCTCTCTCTCTCTCTCTCTCTCTCTCTCTCTCTCTCTCTCTCCCTCATATTCTCTCCTTTATTCGTCCTACCTCACTTTTCTTTCCATCAAAAGTCAGCTCATTCCTTCTACTTTTTTTCTTCGTTAGTAATCTTTACTCATTCCTGTTACTCATGTCATACTCACTGTTCCAGTTCCACTTTCTTTCATTCACTGGTCAATCCATCCATGGATCCTTCTAAGCAATATCTCTCACTTTTGAGTCAGATTTTATTACACACACACACACACACACACACACACACACACACACACACACACACACACACACACACACACACACACACACACACACACATATACACACACACACACACACACACACACACACACACACACACACACACACACACACACACACACACACACACACACACACACACACACACACACACACACACACACACACACACACACACACATATACACACACACACACACACACACACACACACACACACACACACACACACACACACACACACACACACACACACACATATACACACACACACATACACATACACACACACACACACACACACACACACATACACACACACACACACACACACACACACACACACACACACACACACACACACACACACACACACACACACACACACACACACACACACACACACACACACACACACACACACACACACACACACACACATATACACACACACACACACACACACACACACACACACACACACACACACACACACACACACACACACACACACACACACACACACACACACACATACACACACATATACACACACACACATATACACACACATATGCACATATCATGCCAGACCTGTCCCCTGAAGCTCATATCAAGAGGATAACAGCAGCAGCATATGCCAGGTTGGCTAACATAAGAACGGCCTTTAGAAACTTGTGTAAGGAATCTTTCAGAACTTTGTATACCACATATGTCAGACCAATCCTGGAGTATGCAGCTCCAGCATGGAGTCCATATCTAGTCAAGCATAAGATTAAACTGGAAAAGGTTTAAACATTTGCCACCAGACTAGTACCCGAGCTGAGAGGTATGAGCTACGAGGAGAGACTACGGGAATTAAATCTCACGTCACATGGAGACAGAAGAGTTAGAGAAGACATGATCACCACATACAAGATTCTCAGAGGAATTGATAGGGTAGATAAGGGCAGACTATTTAACACAAGGGGCACACGCACAAGGGGACACAGGTGGAAACTGAGTGCCCAAATGAGCCATATAGACGTTAGAAAGAATTTTTTCAGTGTCAGAGTAGTAGCCAAATGGAATGCATTAGGCAGTGATGTGGTGGAGGCTGACTCCATACACAGTTTCAAGTGTAGATATGATAGAGCCCAGTAGGCTCAGGAATCTGTACACCAGTTGATTGACGGTTGAGAGGCGGGACCAAAGAGCCAGAGCTCAACCCCCGCATGCTCAACTTGGTGAATATATATATATATATATATATATATATATATATATATATATATATATATATATATATATATATATATATATATATATATATATATATATATATATATATATATATATATATATATATATATATATATATATATATTGAAATTCTGATATATATCTCTTCAATTACTTTCCTTACCCTTTCATGCCTTAATCATTCAAACAGAAAGCCTTTCTTACTCATTTACATGCCCAACCACTTAGGCAAGACGGTCTCGCTTCATGCAGGTCAGAGTTCAATCCCCGACCGTCCATAAGTGGTTGGGCACCATTCCTTTCCCCTGTCCCATCCCAAATCCTTATCCTGACCCCTTCCCAGTGCTATATAGTCGTAATGGCTTGGTGCTTTCCCTTCATAATTTCTTACCTTTCTCTTATCTTCATCACAAACTCCTTTCAACTCTTCACATATGCACTTTCAAACTGTCTCCACTTCCAACTTATTTCTTCCACACAATCGTATGCACCTTCATTTGTGACGCTGAGGCCTAAGCAGATGTGGGTCCCATATTTAAAACCTATTTTGCAATTTTTTTTTTGGTTGAAAATAAGTAATATGAGATCATTAGCCCATATTCTCCAGCCTTGGAGTGCAATTGATTGACAGATGACTGTACTACACAACTGTCGGCAATACAGTCGTCATTGCCTATTATCTTGAGGTTATCTTGAGATGATTTCGGGGCTTTAGTGTCCCCGCGGCCCGGTCCTCGACCAGGCCTCCACCCCCAGGAAGCAGCCCGTGACAGCTGACTAACTCCCAGGTACCTATTTACTGCTAGGTAACAGGGGCATTCAGGGTGAAAGAAACTTTGCCCATTTGTTTCTGCCTCGTGCGGGAATCGAACCCGCGCCACAGAATTACGAGTCCTGCGCGCTATCCACCAGGCTACGAGGCCCCCATGGTGTAGAGGAATAACTCACAGGTTGACAACCTAGCCATTAATAACTCTCTGGTTGTTGTTGTTTAAGATTTAGCTGGTCGGAATTACAATTTCCTTGTTGCACGGGCTGTGGAACTCTCTGGTTCCATAAAGGCTTCATAGAACCCCTAGAACTAGAACAGAGAATACTAGAACATAGACATTGGAATTATCACGTTCATTACAGGTCTTAACCAGTTCTTGCGTCACGAGAACAAGGCTCCTTTAAAAGCCTTGACCAGTTCTTGCGTCACGAGAACAAGGCTCCTTTAAAAGCCTTGACCAGTTCTTGCGTCACGAGAACAAGGCTCCTTTAAAAGCCTTGACCAGTTCTTGCGTCACGAGAACAAGGCTCCTTTAAAAGCCTTGACCAGTTCTTGCGTCACGAGAACAAGGCTCCTTTAAAAGCCTTGACCAGTTCTTGCGTCACGAGAACAAGGCTCCTTTAAAAGCCTTGACCAGTTCTTGCGTCACGAGAACAAGGCTCCTTTAAAAGCCTTGACCAGTTCTTGCGTCACGAGAACACAGTACAACACAAGTTTAACCAATCTCTTACAGTTTCCCCTCAATATGCGTTACGTGCCTAAGCGTTTCCGACGTGATTATATCATGATCTCCATCCAGGGTCACAGCCAAGACTCATGCCCCCGTGGAGACCCACAGTAGGGCAGTTTTCTCTGCTAACAAGGTCTTTAACAAAGACTTAAATACTGAGCAACATGCAAGCACCATAATGCAATTCAATACGTGCATTCTGTACAATCAGAACTAATTCTGAACAAATGTTTATTCTGAAATGTTAATTCCGTGCGTCGTTCAACTTAGCAATGAACTCTTTCAAAAGTTTTAAAAAACCCTCACACTAATTCGGCTTATCGTCCTATCCCAACAAAGGCTAATTTACTGTGAGGTTCCTACATAATAACGACTAATTGGATGCTTGCCACAACACACCACTAATTGAGAATGGAACTACAACCACGACACGACGACACAGACAGACTATTACAGCTGCCCGACACAGTGGGTGGCAGAGAGGGTCAGTCTGTGCTTTCAAACTGCCGATATGTATGCTAATGTGCTGCTGTCGTGTGTGTGAATAGTGTAGTCATGGGAGAGGGAGAGAGAGAGAGAGAGAGAGAGAGAGAGAGAGAGAGAGAGAGAGAGAGAGAGAGAGAGAGAGAGAGAGAGAGAGAGAGAGAGAGAGAGAGAGAGAGAGAGAGAGAGAGAGAGAGAGAGAGAGAGAGAGAGAGAGAGAGAGAGAGTGAGAGAGAGAGAGAGAGAGAGAGAGAGAGAGAGAGAGAGAGAGAGAGAGAGAGAGAGAGAGAGAGAGAGAGAGAGAGAGAGAGAGAGAGAGAGAGAGAGAGAGAGAGAGAGAGAGAGAGAGAGAGAGAGAGAGAGAGAGAGAAGATGAGGGAGAAAGGGTGATAGAGATTACCGTATAAAGGAATCTTAGTAAAATATGTATCTAAATTATATAATGCTTTGCCAATACGCGTTCAGGGGATTGGTAAATCGGGCTTGACAATCCCTGAAAGAGTTCTAAAGGGGCGATGGAAGTCAAAGAACGCTGGGTAGACTGCATATTTCTTAGCTGTAAGAAAGTCATCGACATAGTTCCCTACGTACGTGAGACTAGAGCGGAAGCTGCATAAGAAAGAAGTGACAGTGAAGGTAATAGTGACTAAACGAAAAAAAGAGTCCCATAGGGCTCAGTACTTGGACCAATCTTCTTAACATATGTAAACGATCTTCCAGAAGGGACTCACTTCCTCCTAACACATTTACTGATGATAAGAAAGATTATCATAAGAAAACCAGGAAGAAGTTACAAGACGACATTGGAAAATTGAAGCAAAGGTTCAACATGTGACTACTCTTGGTTTAATTAACATTTTTAGACTAATGGAGTTAACTGCTGGTAACTGAAGCCTTATACAAGGTCCTAAATTAGAGAGAAAATCAATTTCATGATTAGCTGTCCAGCATAAGAACTGTCATCATTACTCAGATTAACCAATCATCCAGGACCTAATGAATCGTGATCAGTACACTAATCTTAGAGTATGTGGCACCAGCATGGAGCCCTAATCTTAAGAAATACTATATAAGGCTGTGGAATGTTGAAAGATATGCCAGTTAAACCTCATGTTAGTTAATAATATAATAGGAGAGATATGATTACTTCATACAAAATTTATCAGAGGGGGAGAAAGTACAGACAAGGATAAATCATTTGATAATGGCGTCTCATCAACAAACGGGACACTGGTAAAAATTAAGTACATGTAAATGCTCAGAAATTAAGTGTACTCTACTCACTAATCTGTACCCAACCACTTAGGGTGGACGGTAGAGCGACGGTCTCGCTTCATGCAGGTCGGCGTTCAATCCCCGACTGTCCAACAAGTGGTTGGGCACCATTCCTTTCCCCCGTCCCATCCCATATCCTTATCCTGACCCCAGTGCTATATAGTCGTAATGACTGGGTATCTTCCATGTCTAATCTATTCACATTTGAAAGGGTTCAGGAAGATTCAAGACATATCTTCAAATGTAGATATTGCAGAGTCCGACCGACTCTGACAGAGTCCAGAGTTCGGCTGTCAAGTCCAGAGTCCCATACTCCTGTCAAGTCCCACGGCTAAAGCTCTGTAACTCATCCATCACAAGCTTAATTGGCTGAATCCAATGAAGTTAGCTGACACAAACATTAGTTGTCAGTCGCCTCATGAAGGTTGCCACAGTGGATAAGGGAATACCTAAGAACAGTAATAGAATACCTAAGAACAGTAATAGAATACCTAAGAACAGTAATAGAATACCTAAGAACAGTAATAGAATACCTAAGAACAGTAATAGAATACCTAAGAACAGTAATAGAATACCTAAGAACAGTAATAGAATACCTAAGAACAGTAATAGAATACCTAAGAACAGTAATAGAATACCTAAGAACAGTAATAGAATACCTAAGAACAGTAATAGAATACCTAAGAACAGTAATAGAATACCTAAGAACAGTAATAGAATACATAAGAACAGTAATAGAATACCTAAGAACAGTAATAGAATACCTAAGAACAGTAATAGAATACCTAAGAACAGTAATAGAATACCTAAGAACAGTAATAGAATACCTAAGAACAGTAATAGAATACCTAAGAACAGTAATAGAATACATAAGAACAGTAATAGAATACCTAAGAACAGTAATAGAATACCTAAGAACAGTAATAGAATACCTAAGAACAGTAATAGAATACCTAAGAACAGTAATAGAATACCTAAGAATAGTAATAGAATACCTAAGAACAGTAATAGAATACCTAAGAACAGTAATAGAATACCTAAGAATAGTAATAGAATACCTACGAACAATAATACAATACCTAAAACAATAATAGAATACCTAAGAACAGGAATAGAATAACTCAGTACAGTAATAGAATAAACATTCTAAATAGTGTCTACTAGAGTTCAACACCAGCAAATGCAATGTGATGGAGATGATGACAAAGGGACGGAAGCCAGACATAAGGTACCAACAGAAAGGAAGATGTCCCTTATAGTCAGAGAAAAAGAGACCAGTAGTTATACATCACACCGAATTTCTCCATTACGTATGTCAGACCAATTCTGGAACATGCAGCGTGTTGTGTTCTAGAACCTTTGCCACTAAATGAACTTTGGCAACAGATTTCTCAAATTATCACAGCTAACAAGGGACATAATTAGTTAATACAAGTAGACATTATATTAACTAATTATCTAAACAGTTCACTACTAAGCGAGTTTATTGAACACAGAATATTATCTATAAACCCTAACAGCTTAACTCTCCTTATCTTGTCCGTAAACAAGCAATGACCTGAATAATTAGATCAAGGCACTTATTGAGATATTTCTGAAACTTGAGTTTCTTATCTTTTTCAGAATACAGAGGGAAGAATTCCCCTTTTAATGCTAACATTTTTACTAATACACCCTCTTCCCTCTCCCCTTAGACAACCAATGCAAACAGTCCTCCAGAGCCACTATGTCAAAGTGAGACAACCAAATTCCTCAAAGAAATCGTTCTCAGTGTACACTTTTTATTTGTATTTTAAACCAACTATTTCTAATACAGGAAAGTTATAACTTGAGAATAATTTCTTATTAGGACAATGGTTTATTTGCCAGTTTACATGTAGACTATTACTGGAGCCATAATATGCATTCAAACACAAATATCAAGATAACCTATCCTGGTGGTTTGAAGAGGTGGGAAGGGGGGGGGGGGAGTTTTCATGGTAATGGAATTGGTTTGGGGACAAGCTTTAGAATGAACACACACGAGGAAGTAGCATTTAGTGTGTGTATATGTAGCAGTGATATGTAGCAGTGATATGTAGCAGTGATATGTAGCAGAGATATGTCCATTCTTTACAAAGTAACTTTGTATAATACATATCAGTGATTGTTCCCTGCTGACTAAAATTGAGTCTCTGCAGTTGTTATCTTTTATACGAATGAATCTACAACGTGTTGTAGATAATTGTATAATAGATGAGAGTTGTAGGGTATCTGATAGGTTAGATTACATCAATTCCCTTATCAAAACCAGTTTAGTTCAGGATATCAATTCAGAAATATTCAATAACTGGGAATTTTACAACATAATTAGTTTTTAGATGAGAATGCAACTCAGCATATTTTGAAACCCTTATCTTGAGGTTATCTTGAGGTTATATTGAGATGATTTCGGGGCTTTAAGTGTCCCCGCGGCCCGGTCCTCGACCAGGCCTCCACCCCCAGGAAGCAGCCCGTGACAGCTGGCTAACACCCAGGTACCTATTTTACTGCTAGGTAACAGGGGCATAGGCTGAAAGAAACTCTGCCCAATGTTTCTCGCCGGCGCCTGGGATCGAACCCAGGACCACAGGATCACAAGTCCAGCGTGCTGTCCGCTCGGCCGACCGGCTCCCCTTCAATTTATTCATAATACAACAGGATTACATCCGACTTTCAATTACGTAGGAATGTATTAAATGAAAATAAAATACATACTATTCATGAGGCCATTCAACAATGAACAACCAATAAATTAGTTGAACATTGTATTGCTTGTGTATTTGTAATTAATTTACCGTTTAATTAGTCTATAATACAGTATTTATTTGTTGAATAATTGACAACAGAGAATATTAAATTATTTGCAACACGGCAAATTGATAATAGTTTTATAGTGTTTGATTAACCAGAGTCTGAATTATATATGTGATGTATTTACATATGTGATGTATTTACATATGTGATGTATTTACATATGTGATGTATTTACATATGTGATGTTTGGGCGTGTCAACTTTAAATGCTGTAGTTTGATATTTGAAAGGAGAGTTACCGAGTTAGTAGTCATTTGTTATATGTTAATGAGCTCATTAAGGTTCAAGGTATATCATTTTCTTGAAGATCTTCTATGTGGTGAACATTTCCAGTTAGTTCGAAGGAAGTTGGATTAAAAGCAATTTTGATTGTGTACAGGAACAGATGAGTGTTGACTCCTGTTAACAGGCTCAGTGATTTCCCATCCCGGCGCTCATGCTATCCCCTATCCACTAGTTGGCCTGTCTTTTTCAAGAGGAAACTAGATTTATTCCTCCAAGGAGTGCCGGACCAACCGGGCTGTGGTGGGTATGTGGGCCTGCGGGCCGCTCCAAGCAACAGCCTGGTGGACCAAACTCTCACAAGTCAAGCCTGGCCTCGGGCCGGGCTTGGGGAGTAGAAGAACTCCCAGAACCCCATCAACCAGGTATATGTGGGCCTGCGGGCCGCTCCAAGCAACAGCCTGGTGGAGCAAACTCTCACAAGTCAAGCCTGGCCTCGGGCCGGGCTTGGGGAGTAGAAGAACTCCCAGAACCCCATCAACCAGGTATCAACCAGGTATCAACCAGGATACGCCTGACAGCTAGTCAATCCTTCCCGGCCAGCATACGAACCCAGGCCAAATCGCTTGCGAAGCGCAGAGCGGGTGTAATACCACTGCGCCACCATCGACAATCTTCAGAGACTTATTTATTAATAAATGCATATAATAATATAAAAAATATATAATTGTACATTAAATTGCCTGATCTGAGACACACACAGCCTTATCTATACACCAGTTGATTGACTGTCGAGAGGCGGGGCCAAAGAGGCGAAGCTTAACCCCCGCAAGCACAACTAGGAGAGTACAGACAGAGACAAATATACTCAAACCAGATCTAAGAAGACTTGGGCCCCACAGAGGTCACCCAACACTGTGTTTATGCAAATCATTTACACTCACTAACATTAATAACAGAGTCCCGGCTACACGGGCATCAGTGGACAAACCAGGTCATAGAAAACGGAGCGTAACAATTGTTTACATAAACTGATACACAACAATCATACTATACATATACATATGTATTTCTATGTGAGAAATGTGGTGAAGGAGTCTCGCTTGAGGTAAATATATCACTACATATCACTTGAGAATGGTCCAGGACGGACCGAAACGTCGTCGTCCCTTCAATTTCTAGTGTGTGGTCTGGTCAACATACTTCAGCCACGTTATTGTGACTCATCGCCTGCACTACATATCACTGTTTATAATGTGTAGAGGCGGACTCACAATGCCATATTTACCTGAATTTACCTGAAGGGCGGGGGGTGGGGGGTGCACTGACACTAGTGGCCTCGACGAGGACAGGAAGCCGGCGGTTTGTCGGTGGTCCCCCTAATTTGCCTTGAAGAACTTTTCCTTCCTGGAAAAGGAATATATATTGGAAAACATTCCATTCCTACAACCAAACCACAACCATTCACTTCCAAACGACCTTAAGCCTTACGTAAATGCTGTCGAGGGCCTTCAACCAGTCTAAAGTGGTTGTTACGACCAGTCTAAAGTGGTTGTTACGACCAGTCTAAAGTGGTCGTTACAACCAGTCTAAATAGGTCGTTACAACCGAATTTTCATCACGTTGGGTACTGTGTATGTGGGAGTTATGGGGCACTACTGGGTATGTGGGAGTTATGGGGCACTACTGGGTATGTGGGAGTTATGGGGCACTACTGGGTATGTGGGTGTTATGGGGCACTACTGGGTATGTGGGGGTTATGGGGCACTACTGGGTATGTGGGAGTTATGGGGCACTAATGGGTATGTGGGAGTTATGGGGCACTACTGGGTATGTGGGAGTTATGAGGCACTACTGGGTATGTGGGAGTTATGGGGCACTAATGGGTATGTGGGTGTTATGGGGCACTACTGGGTATGTGGGTGTTATGGGGCACTACTGGGTATGTGGGTGTTATGGGGCACTACTGGGTATGTGGGAGTTATGGGGCACTACTGGGTATGTGGGAGTTATGGGGCACTAATGGGTATGTGGGTGTTATGGGGCACTACTGGGTATGTGGGAGTTATGGGGCACTACTGGGTATGTGGGAGTTATGAGGCACTACTGGGTATGTGGGAGTTATGGGGCACTAATGGGTATGTGGGAGTTATGGGGCACTACTGGGTATGTGGGAGTTATGAGGCACTACTGGGTATGTGGGAGTTATGGGGCACTAATGGGTATGTGGGTGTTATGGGGCACTACTGGGTATGTGGGAGTTATGGGGCACTACTGGGTATGTGGGAGTTATGGGGCACTACTGGGTATGTGGGAGTTATGGGGCACTAATGGGTATGTGGGAGTTATGGGGCACTACTGGGTATGTGGGAGTTATGAGGCACTACTGGGTATGTGGGAGTTATGGGGCACTAATGGGTATGTGGGTGTTATGGGACACTACTGGGTATGTGGGAGTTATGGGGCACTACTGGGTATGTGGGTGTTATGGGGCACTAATGGGTATGTGGGTGTTATGGGGCACTACTGGGTATGTGGGAGTTATGGGGCACTACTGGGTATGTGGGTGTTATGGGGCACTACTGGGTATGTGGGAGTTATGGGGCACTAATGGGTATGTGGGTGTTATGGGGCACTACTGGGTATGTGGGAGTTATGGGGCACTACTGGGTATGTGGGTGTTATGGGGCACTACTGGGTATGTGGGAGTTATGGGGCACTAATGGGTATGTGGGTGTTATGGGGCACTACTGGGTATGTGGGTGTTATGGGGCACTACTGGGTATGTGGGAGTTATGGGGCACTACTGGGTATGTGGGTGTTATGGGGCACTACTGGGTATGTGGGAGTTATGGGGCACTACTGGGTATGTGGGTGTTATGGGGCACTACTGGGTATGTGGGAGTTATGGGGCACTACTGGGTATGTGGGAGTTATGGGGCACTACTGGGTATGTGGGGGTTATGGGGCACTATTGGGTATGTGGGAGTTATGGGGCACTACTGGGTATGTGGGTGTTATGGGCACTACTGGGTATGTGGGGGTTATGGGGCACTATTGGGTATGTGGGAGTTATGGGCACTACTGGGTATGTGGGGGTTTATGGGCACTAATGGGTATGTGGGAGTTATGGGCACTACTGGGTATGTGGGTGTTATTGGGCACTACTGGGTATGGGGGGGTTATCGGCACTACTGGGTATGTGGGTATTATGGGGCACTACTGGGTATGTGGGGTTATGGGGCACTATTGGGTATGTGGGGGTTATGGGGCACTACTGGGTATGTGGGTATTATGGGGCACTACTGGGTATGTGGGTGTTATGGGGCACTACTGGGTATGTGGGGGTTATGGGCACTACTGGGTATGTGGGGGTTATGGGGCACTACTGGGTATGTGGGTATTATGGGGCACTACTGGGTATGTGGGTGTTATGGGGCACTACTGGGTATGTGGGTGTTATGGGCACTACTGGGTATGTGGGAGTTATGGGGCACTACTGGGTATGTGGGGGTTATGGGCACTACTGGGTATGTGGGTGTTATGGGCACTACTGGGTATGTGGGTGTTATGAGCACTACTGGGTATGTGGGTGTTATGGGGCACTACTGGGTATGTGGGGGTTATGGGCACTACTGGGTATGTGGGTGTTATGGGCACTACTGGGTATGTGGGTGTTATGGGCACTACTGGGTATGTGGGAGTTATGGGGCACTACTGGGTATGTGGGAGTTATGGGGCACTACTGGGTATGTGGGAGTTATGGGGCACTACTGGGTATGTGGGACTTATGGGGCACTACTGGGTATGTGGGAGTTATGGGGCACTACTGGGTATGTGGGGGTTATGGGCACTACTGGGTATGTGGGTGTTATGGGCACTACTGGGTATGTGGGTGTTATGAGCACTACTGGGTATGTGGGTGTTATGGGGCACTACTGGGTATGTGAGGGTTATGGGCACTACTGGGTATGTGGGTGTTATGGGCACTACTGGGTATGTGGGTGTTATGGGGCACTACTGGGTATGTGGGAGTTATGGGGCACTACTGGGTATGTGGGAGTTATGGGGCACTACTGGGTATGTGGGAGTTATGGGGCACTACTGGGTATGTGGGAGTTATGGGGCACTACTGGGTATGTGGGAGTTATGGGGCACTACTGGGTATGTGGGAGTTATGGGGCACTACTGGGTATGTGGGAGTTATGGGGCACTACTGGGTATGTGGGAGTTATGGGGCACTACTGGGTATGTGGGAGTTATGGGGCACTACTGGGTATGTGGGAGTTATGGGGCACTACTGGGTATGTGGGTGTTATGGGGCACTACTGGGTATGTGGGAGTTATGGGGCACTACTGGGTATGTGGGAGTTATGGGGCACTACTGGGTATGTGGGAGTTATGGGGCACTACTGGGTATGTGGGTGTTATGGGGCACTATTATCAAGTCATGGACAAAGATCTACAAGGTGATGAGACAAGGCATCGAACCCCCTCTTCCTGCTAACTACAGGCACAGCCCCAGCAGTAATCACTCGTGGGAGCCTGCCGACAATAGCCAGAGAGATGTCAAACGTAAACAAGGCCATTGAAGGCGACATCGTCAAAAGAATTACAACCGAAACCAAAAAGTATTTGAATAGAATCAAAGGCCGAAATACTTAGTTTTCGTGTGCCCTCGTTACATATAGGCCTACCTAGGGCAATATGTAGCAAAGTTTAGCTAACTAGACTGAAGTGATTGGGCTGGAAAGGTACCAGACCAACTCCCCAGGTTATGCATACCATGGTATGGTATGTATAACCTAGGGAGTGACTATACATAACATCCCCGTGTCAGACGACATGCTAACGAGAGCAGTACTGTCATTAGCATGATGTCTGCAATCATCAGGGGATTCACAGCCAATGTTGCATATACATTAGGATTGACTGGGGCCAGATACATTGATCTTCTTAAATCATACGATGTAGGTAAGGGAACGGGGCCAAATACGTTCAGACCAAGACTGAAACCAAGATATGCAGACCTGCCTGGATTGTACCTGGATGTGGTTCTGTGAGTTGTCCTACTCACCAAGCCCAGCCCGAGGCCAGGCTTGACTTGTGAGAACTTGGTCCAACAGGTTGTTGCTTGGAGCGGCCCGCAGGCCCACATACCCACCACAGTCCGGTTGGTCCAGCACTCCTTGAAGAAAACTATCCAGTTTGGCCGTGACGAGGATTCGAACCTACGTCCGAGATCATCCCAAACGCTGCCTTTATCCACTGAGCTACGACTTTCTGTTTACAATCCCCTTTATCTCCATTACTGTTAATCGAAAGAAAATAATATGTTGATAATATGGAGAGAGAGAGAGAGAGAGAGAGAGAGAGAGAGAGAGAGAGAGAGAGAGAGAGAGAGAGAGAGAGAGAGAGAGAGAGAGAGAGAGAGAGAGAGAGAGAGAGAGAGAGAGAGAGAGAGAGAGAGAGAGAGAGAGAGAGAGAGAGAGAGAGAGAGAGAGAGAGAGAGAGAGAGGAGAGAGAGAGAGAGAGAGAGAGAGAGCGAGAGAGAGAGAGAGAGAGAGTGAGAGAGAGAGAGAGAGAGAGAGAGAGAGAGAGAGAGAGAGAGAGAGAGAGAGAGAGAGAGAGAGAGAGAGAGAGAGAGAGAGAGAGAGAGAGAGAGAGAGAGAGAGAGAGAGAGAGAGAGAGAG
>NC_091162.1:8181183-8183683 GCF_040958095.1 Procambarus clarkii
ACCCAATTATTTTGCCCAGTTTTGCAGGAACTTGTGGAATTTTTTCTTGAACAAATCCACTTTTGTTCAGGCAATAGTTGAGGACCTCTGATGTTCAGTGTTCTCTTATTGAACCTACGGCTCCTCTACTCTTCAGTGGAACAGGAAATGGCCCATTCTGCACTTCCTTCCATATCATTCACTCTAGAATGTTATTTTGCTCTCTCGTCTTCTTGCAAGAGAGTACATTTTGAGAGCTTCTTGAGGGAATCGATAATTTAGGTTCTTTGTCCAGTCTATGCCTACCGGCCGACACGGTAGGCATAGACTACCGGTCGGCCGAGAGGACAGCACGATGGACTTGTGATCCTGTGGTCCTGGGTTCTATCCCAGGCGCCGGCGAGAAACAATGGGCCAGAGTTTCTTTCACCCTATGCCCCTGTTACCTAGCAGTAAAATAGGTACCTGGGTGTTAGTCAGCTATCACGGGCTGCTTCCTGGGGGGTAGAGGCCTGGTCGAAGACCGGGCCGCGGGGACACTAAAAAAGCCCCGAAATCATCTCAAGATAACCTCAAGATAACCGTAGTATTTGATCCTATTTCCGAAGTGTTCCTCATGAGGAAGTGAATACAGAGTGGCAGTATAGATGGACAATCACACGTGGCTTGGGTAATGGAGGCATTGTTGTGGTGCCTCTGCATTTAAAGGTTCAACCATCCTATCATTTTCCTGATGCTATATTTACCTTGTTATACTTGCTAAACGTTAGGTCGTTAGACCTCATTATTCCTCCACACGTTGTTTATTTCTATGAGGAGAAAGATCTGCATTTCGTTCAAGTTGTTAATTTTGATCTTAATAAGTATCTGGAATTTATCACTGATAAACATCATGTTATTTTCCGATGCCCATTCGAGAACTTGATTGATATCGGGCTGTAATTTTTTTTTCAGTGTCCTCCACAGAAGTCCTTGTCACGCTGAGTTTTGTAATCATCTGTAACGGGTGACACGATGGTGACATGTATTTTTGTCTATATCTGTCATGAAGAGGAGAACAAGACAGTGGTGCTAGGACTCTGCCCTGGTCGAGGACCGGGCCGCCGCGACGTTGAGCCCCGAAATCATCTCAAAGTAACATCAAGGTGGTGTACGAACCTGTTCATTGTTTCTGGACTTGATATCGTCTGATTCGATCCTCAGGTTCCCACACACACACACACACACACACACACACACACACACACACACACACACACACACACACACACACACACACACACACACACACACACACACACACACACACACCCTGTGTACCAATACACATACTCTCACTGTATATCATCATTCACAACCTTCCCCTCTCACCCCATCATTGTAACATTCTTCAATACACTTTGCCTTCATCATTGTAAACATCTCACCATCTACATGCCCCCCCCCCACACACACTTCACCATCTCCCTCTACACACACTCGCCCCATATCCGACTAGAGACCTAAGATTTGGTACCTGGAACAAAAAGTTCCAAGTAGCACGGGCTATGGTGAGCCCGCGGCCCGGTCCTCGACCAGGCCTTCTTTTTGTTACACACCCTCTCCCCCCCCTCCCCCAGGAAGCAGCCCGTAGCAGCTGTCTAACTCCCAGGTACCTATTTACTGCTAGGTAACAGGGGGCATCAGGGTGAAAGAAATATTTTGCTTATTTGTTTCTGCCTCCACCGGGAATCGAACCCAGAACCTCAGGTCTACGAATCCGTAGCGTTGTCAACTCAGCTGTCAGGCGCAGCTGTGCCCAGAATGCAAAACTGTCATCTGAACATACTATTTGCAAGTCAATATCTAAATTCACTATTATTTAAACTAATGCAATGAACTTGGATCAACCTATTTCACCTTACCTTGAGGCTACCTTGAGGTGCTTCCGGGGCTTAGTGTCCCCGCGGCCCGGTCGTCGACCAGGCCTCCTGGTTGCTGGACTGATCAACCAGGCTGTTAGACGCCTGGTTGTTAGTGCCTTAGTTAGTTCACCTTCGCTCACTTCATGAAAGAGGGACATTGTGCCCACATTAAGGGGGGCGCACTGGACCGAGTTCAATCACCCATTGCCGCACACAACAAAAACATCAGTCCTGAGAAGCTTAATGAAACTAGCCCGAAGCATCTAGAAATCTTGAGATCTTGAGATGATTTCGGGGCTTTAGTGTCCCCGCGGCCCGGTCCTCGACCAGGCCTCCACCCCCAGGAAGCAGCCCGTGACAGCTGACTAACTCCCAGGTACCTATTTTACTGCTAGGTAACAGGGGCATAGGGTGAAAAAAACTCTGCCAATTGTTTCTCGCCGGCGCCTGGGATCGTACCCGGGATCACAGGATCACAAGTCCAGCGTGCTGTCCGCTCGGCCGACCGGCTCCCTATCTATCTAACCTCTAACCATGGACAAAGAGACAAACTAACATATTCTTTTTAATAGATATATAGTTCAAGCCACCCAATCTCCATTTTAAATATGGTGGAT
>NC_091162.1:8188683-8298030 GCF_040958095.1 Procambarus clarkii
AGGCTCCTTTAAAAGCCTTGACCAGTTCTTGCGTCACGAGAACACAGTACAACACAAGTTTAACCAATCTCTTACAGTTTCCCCTCAATATGCGTTACGTGCCTAAGCGTTTCCGACGTGATTATATCATGATCTCCATCCAGGGTCACAGCCAAGACTCATGCCCCCGTGGAGACCCACAGTAGGGCCAGTTTGCTCTGCTAACAAGGTCTTTAACAAAGACTTAAATACTGAGCAACATGCAAGCACCATAATGCAATTCAATACGTGCATTCTGTACAATCAGAACTAATTCTGAACAAATGTTTAATCTGAAATGTTAATTCCGTGCGTCGTTCAACTTAGCAATGAACTCTTACAAAAGTTTTAAAAAAACCCTCACACTAATTCGGCTTATCGTCCTATCCCAACAAAGGCTAATTTACTGTGAGGTTCCTACATAATAACGACTAATTGGATGCTTGCCACAACACACCACTAATTGAGAATGGAACTACAACCACGACACGACGACACAGACAGACTATTACAGCTGCCCGACACAGTGGGTGGCAGAGAGGGTCAGTCTGTGCTTTCAAACTGCCGATATGTATGCTAATGTGCTGCTGTCGTGTGTGTGAATAGTGTAGTCATGGGAGAGGGAGAGAGAGAGAGAGAGAGAGAGAGAGAGAGAGAGAGAGAGAGAGAGAGAGAGAGAGAGAGAGAGAGAGAGAGAGAGAGAGAGAGAGAGAGAGAGAGAGAGAGGGTGAGAGAGAGAGAGAGAGAGAGAGAGAGAGAGAGAGAGAGAGAGAGAGAGAGAGAGAGAGAGAGAGAGAGAGAGAGAGAGAGAGAGAGAGAGAGAGAGAGAAGATGAGGGAGAAAGGGTGATAGAGATTACCGTATAAAGGAATCTTAGTAAAATATGTATCTAAATTATATAATGCTTTGCCAATACGCGTTCAGGGGATTGGTAAATCGGGCTTGACAATCCCTGAAAGAGTTCTAAAGGGGCGATGGAAGTCAAAGAACGCTGGGTAGACTGCATATTTCTTAGCTGTAAGAAAGTCATCGACATAGTTCCCTACGTACGTGAGACTAGAGCGGAAGCTGCATAAGAAAGAAGTGACAGTGAAGGTAATAGTGACTAAACGAAAAAAGAGTCCCATAGGGCTCAGTACTTGGACCAATCTTCTTAACATATGTAAACGATCTTCCAGAAGGGACTCACTTCCTCCTAACACATTTACTGATGATAAGAAAGATTATCATAAGAAAACCAGGAAGAAGTTACAAGACGACATTGGAAAATTGAAGCAAAGGTTCAACATGTGACTACTCTTGGTTTAATTAACTTTTTTAGACTAAAAGCTAATTGCTGGTAACTGAAGCCTTATACAAGGTCCTAAATTAGAGAGAAAATCAATTTCATGATTAGCTGTCCAGCATAAGAACTGTCATCATTACTCAGATTAACCAATCATCCAGGACCTAATGAATCGTGATCAGTACACTAATCTTAGAGTATATGGCACTAACATGGAGAAATACTATATAAGGATATATAATCTTAAGAAATACTATATAAGGCTGTGGAATGTTGAAAGATATGTCAGTTAAACCTCATGTTAGTTAATAATATAATAGGAGAGATATGATTACTACATACAAAATTTATCAGAGGGGGAGATAGTACAGACAAGGATAAATCATTTGATAATGGCGTCTCATCAACAAACGGGACACTGGTAAAAATTAAGTACATGTAAATGCTCAGAAATTAAGTGTACTCTACTCACTAATCTGTACCCAACCACTTAGGGTGGATGGTAGAGCGACGGTCTCGCTTCATGCAGGTCGGCGTTCAATCCCCGACTGTCCAACAAGTGGTTGGGCACCATTCCTTTCCCCCGTCCCATCCCATATCCTTATCCTGACCCCAGTGCTATATAGTCGTAATGACTGGGTATCTTCCATGTCTAATCTATTCACATTTGAAAGGGTTCAGGAAGATTCAAGACATATCTTCAAATGTAGATATTGCAGAGTCCGACTGACTCTGACTCTGCCAGAGTCCGTCCGGCTGTCAAGTCCAGAGTCCCATACTCCTGTCAAGTCCCACGGCTAAAGCTCTGTAACTCATCCATCACAAGCTTAATTGGCTGAATCCAATAAAGTTAGCTGACACAAACATTAGTTGTCAGTCGCCTCATGAAGGTTGCCACAGTGGATAAGGGAACACCTAAGAACAGTAATAGAATACTTAAGAAGAGTAATAGAATACCTACGAACAATAATACAATACCTAAAACAATAATAGAATACCTAAGAACAGGAATAGAACACCTAAGAACAGGAATAGAATACCTAAGAACAGTAATAGAATACCTAAGAACAGTAATAGAATACCTAAGAACAGTAATAGAATACCTACGAACAATAATACAATACCTAAAACAATAATAGAATACCTAAGAACAGGAATAGAATAACTCAGTACAGTAATAGAATAAACATTCTAAATAGTGTCTACTAGAGTTCAACACCAGCAAATGCAATGTGATGGAGATGATGACAAAGGGACGGAAGCCAGACATAAGGTACCAACAGAAAGGAAGATGTCCCTTATAGTCAGAGAAAAAGAGACCAGTAGTTATACATCACACCGAATTTCTCCATTACGTATGTCAGACCAATTCTGGAACATGCAGCGTGTTGTGTTCTAGAACCTTTGCCACTAAATGAACTTTGGCAACAGATTTCTCAAATTATCACAGCTAACAAGGGACATAATTAGTTAATACAAGTAGACATTATATTAACTAATTATCTAAACAGTTCACTACTAAGCGAGTTTATTGAACACAGAATATTATCTATAAACCCTAACAGCTTAACTCTCCTTATCTTGTCCGTAAACAAGCAATGACCTGAATAATTAGATCAAGGCACTTATTGAGATATTTCTGAAACTTGAGTTTCTTATCTTTTTCAGAATACAGAGGGAAGAATTCCCCTTTTAATGCTAACATTTTTACTAATACACCCTCTTCCCTCTCCCCTTAGACAACCAATGCAAGCAGTCCTCCAGAGCCACTATGTCAAAGTGAGACAACCAAATTCCTCAAAGAAATCGTTCTCAGTGTACACTTTTTATTTGTATTTTAAACCAACTATTTCTAATACAGTAAAGTTATAACTTGCGAATAATCTCTTATTAGGACAATGGTTTATTTGCCAGTTTACATGTAGACTATTACTGGAGCCATAATATGCATTCAAACACAAATATCAAGATAACCTATCCTGGTGGTTTGAAGAGGTGGGAAGGGGGGGGGGGGAGTTTTCATGGTAATGGGATTGGTTTGGGGACAAGCTTTAGAATGAACACACACGAGGAAGTAGGATTTAGTGTGTGTATATGTAGCAGTGATATGTAGCAGTGATATGTAGCAGTGATATGTAGCAGTGATATGTAGCAGTGATATGTAGCAGAGATATGTCCATTCTTTACAAAGTAACTTTGTATAATACATATCAGTGATTGTTCCCTGCTGACTAAAATTGAGTCTCTGCAGTTGTTATCTTTTATACGAATGAATCTACAACGTGTTGTAGATAATTGTATAATAGATGAGAGTTGTAGGGTATCTGATAGGTTAGATTACATCAATTCCCTTATCAAAACCAGTTTAGTTCAGGATATCAATTCAGAAATATTCAATAACTGGGAATTTTACAACATAATTAGTTTTTAGATGAGAATGCAACTGAGCATATTTTGAAACCCTTATCTTGAGGGTATATTGAGATGATTTCGGGGCTTTAGTGACCCCGCGGCCCGGTCCTCGACCAGGCCTCCACCCCCAGGAAGCAGCCCGTGACAGCTGGCTAACACCCAGGTACCTATTTTACTGCTAGGTAACAGGGGCATAGGCTGAAAGAAACTCTGCCCAATGTTTCTCGCCGGCGCCTGGGATCGAACCCAGGACCACAGGATCACAAGTCCAGCGTGCTGTCCGCTCGGCCGACCGGCTCCCCTTCAATTTATTCATAATACAACAGGATTACATCCGACTTTCAATTACGTAGGAATGTATTAAATGGAAATAAAATACATACTATTCATGAGGCCATTCAACAATGAACAACCAATAAATTAGTTGAACATTGTATTGCTTGTGTATTTGTAATTAATTTACCGTTTAATTAGTCTATAATACAGTATTTATTTGTTGAATAATTGACAACAGAGAATATTAAATTATTTGCAACACGGCAAATTGATAATAGTTTTATAGTATTTGATTAACCAGAGTCTGAATTATATATGTGATGTATTTACATATGTGATGTATTTACATATGTGATGTATTTACATATGTGATGTATTTACATATGTGATGTATTTACATATGTGATGTATTTACATATGTGATGTATTTACATATGTGATGTATTTACATATGTGATGTATTTACATATGTGATGTTTGGGCGTGTCAACTTTAAATGCTGTAGTTTGATATTTGAAAGGAGAGTTACCGAGTTAGTAGTCATTTGTTACATGTTAATGAGCTCATTAAGGTTCAAGGTATATCATTTTCTTGAAGATCTTCTATGTGGTAAACATTTCCAGTTAGTTCGTAGGAAGTTGGATTAAAAGCAATTTTGATTGTGTACAGGAACAGATGAGTGTTGACTCCTGTTAACAGGCTCAGTGATTTCCCATCCCGGCGCTCATGCTATCCCCTATTCACTAGTTGTCCTGTCTTTTTCAAGAGGAAACTAGATTTATTCCTCCAAGGAGTGCCGGACCAACCGGGCTGTGGTGGGTATGTGGGCCTGCGGGCCGCTCCAAGCAACAGCCTGGTGGACCAAACTCTCACAAGTCAAGCCTGGCCTCGGGCCGGGCTTGGGGAGTAGAAGAACTCCCAGAACCCCATCAACCAGGTATATGTGGGCCTGCGGGCCGCTCCAAGCAACAGCCTGGTGGAGCAAACTCTCACAAGTCAAGCCTGGCCTCGGGCCGGGCTTGGGGAGTAGAAGAACTCCCAGAACCCCATCAACCAGGTATCAACCAGGTATCAACCAGGATACGCCTGACAGCTAGTCAATCCTTCCCGGCCAGCATACGAACCCAGGCCAAATCGCTTGCGAAGCGCAGAGCGGGTGTAATACCACTGCGCCACCATCGACAATCTTCAGAGACTTATTTATTAATAAATGCATATAATAATATAAAAAAATATATAATTGTACATTAAATCGCCTGATCTGAAACACACACACAACCTTATCTATACACCAGTTGATTGACGGTCGAGAGGCGGGGCCAAAGAGGCGAAGCTTAACCCCCGCAAGCACAACTAGGAGAGTACAGACAGACAAATATACACAAACCAGATCTAAGAAGACTTGGGCCCCACAGAGGTCACCCAACACTGTGTTTATGCAAATCATTTACACTCACTAACATTAATAACATAGTCCCGGCTACACGGGCATCAGTGGACAAACCAGGTCATAGAAAACGGAGCGTAACAATTGTTTACATAAACTGGTACACAACAAACATACTATACATATACCAACCCGTTCTCGCAAATTTAATAAGTCAATATTGACTTATTAAATATGTGCATAGGTGACATACTTAACATAATAGATACCCTTAAAAAGATTCATAGAAAACACCGACCTTACCTAACCTACTTAGTATGTTAAGATAAGCATCTTATTGCTTCGTAATTACAATTATTACCTAACCTATAATAGGTATAGGTTAAGTAATAATTATAATTACGAAGCAATAAGATGCTTATCTTAAGATACTAACAAGGTTAGGTAAGGTCGGTGTTTTCTATGAATCTTTTTAAGGGTATCTATTATGTTTAGTATATCACCTATGCACGTAGTTAATAAGTCAATATTGACTTTACGAATTTGCGAGAACGGGTTGCATATACATATGTATTTCTATGTGAGAAATATGGTGAAGGAGTCTCGCTTGAGGTAAATATATCACTACATATCACTCTTTATAATGTGTAGAGGCGGACTCACAATGCCGTATTTACCTGAATTTACCTGAAGGGCGGGGGGTGGGGGGTGCACTGACACTAGTGGCCTCGACGAGGACAGGAAGCCGGCGGTTTGTCGGTGGTCCCCCTAATTTGCCTTGAAGAACTTTTCCTTCCTGGAAAAGGAATATATATTGGAAAACATTCCATTCCTACAACCAAACCACAACCATTCACTTCCAAACGACCTTAAGCCTTACGTAAATGCTGTCGAGGGCCTTCAACCAGTCTAAAGTGGTTGTTACGACCAGTCTAAAGTGGTCGTTACAACCAGTCTAAAGTGGTTGTTACGACCAGTCTAAAGTGGTCGTTACGACCAGTCTAAAGTGGTCGTTACGACCAGTCTAAAGTGGTCGTTACGACCAGTCTAAAGTGGTTGTTACGACCAGTCTAAAGTGGTCGTTACGACCAGTCTAAAGTGGTTGTTACGACCAGTCTAAAGTGGTCGTTACGACCAGTCTAAAGTGGTTGTTACGACCAGTCTAAAGTGGTTGTTACGACCAGTCTAAAGTGGTTGTTACGACCAGTCTAAAGTGGTCGTTACGACCAGTCTAAAGTGGTTGTTACGACCAGTCTAAAGTGGTCGTTACGACCAGTCTAAAGTGGTCGTTACGACCAGTCTAAAGTGGTCGTTACGACCAGTCTAAAGTGGTTGTTACGACCAGTCTAAAGTGGTCGTTACGACCAGTCTAAAGTGGTTGTTACGACCAGTCTAAAGTGGTCGTTACGACCAGTCTAAAGTGGTTGTTACGACCAGTCTAAAGTGGTTGTTACGACCAGTCTAAAGTGGTTGTTACGACCAGTCTAAAGTGGTTGTTACGACCAGTCTAAAGTGGTTGTTACGACCAGTCTAAAGTGGTTGTTACGACCAGTCTAAAGTGGTTGTTACGACCAGTCTAAAGTGGTCGTTACGACCAGTCTAAAGTGGTTGTTACGACCAGTCTAAAGTGGTTGTTACGACCAGTCTAAAGTGGTCGTTACGACCAGTCTAAAGTGGTTGTTACGACCAGTCTAAAGTGGTTGTTACGACCAGTCTAAAGTGGTTGTTACGACCAGTCTAAAGTGGTTGTTACGACCAGTCTAAAGTGGTTGTTACGACCAGTCTAAAGTGGTCGTTACGACCAGTCTAAAGTGGTCGTTACGACCAGTCTAAAGTGGTCGTTACGACCAGTCTAAAGTGGTTGTTACGACCAGTCTAAAGTGGTCGTTACGACCCGTCTAAAGTGGTTGTTACGACCAGTCTAAAGTGGTCGTTACGACCAGTCTAAAGTGGTCGTTACGACCAGTCTAAAGTGGTTGTTACGACCAGTCTAAAGTGGTTGTTACGACCAGTCTAAATAGGTCGTTACAACCGAATTTTCATCACGTTGGGTACTGGGTATGTGGGAGTTATGGCCGGGGCACTACTGGGTATGTGGGGGTTATGGGGCACTACTGGGTATGTGGGGGTTATGGGGCACTACTGGGTATGTGGGAGTTATGGGGCACTACTGGGTATGTGGGTGTTATGGGGCACTACTGGGTATGTGGGTGTTATGGGGCACTACTGGGTATGTGGGTGTTATGGGGCACTACTGGGTATGTGGGAGTTATGGGGCACTACTGGGTATGTGGGTGTTATGGGGCACTACTGGGTATGTGGGTGTTATGGGGCACTACTGGGTATGTGGGTGTTATGGGGCACTACTGGGTATGTGGGAGTTATGGGGCACTACTGGGTATGTGGGAGTTATGGGGCACTACTGGGTATGTGGGAGTTATGGGCACTACTGGGTATGTGGGTATTATGGGGCACTACTGGGTATGTGGGAGTTATGGGCACTACTGGGTATGTGGGTATTATGGGGCACTACTGGGTATGTGGGAGTTATGGGGCACTATTATCAAGTCATGGACAAAGATCTACAAGGTGATGAGACAAGGCATCGAACCCCCTCTTCCTGTTAACTACAGTCACAGCCCCAGCAGTAATCACTCGTGGGAGCCTGCCGACAATAGCCAGAGAGATGTCAAACGTAAACAAGGCCATTGAAGGCGACATCGTCAAAAGAATTACAACCGAAACCAAAAAGTATTTGAATAGAATCAAAGGCCGAAATACTTAGTTTTCGTGTGCCCTCGTTACATATAGGCCTACCTAGGGCAATATGTAGCAAAGTTTAGCTAACTAGACTGAAGTGATTGGGCTGGAAAGGTACCAGACCAACTCCCCAGGTTATGCATACCATGGTATGGTATGTATAACCTAGGGAGTGACTATACATAACATCCCCGTGTCAGACGACATGCTAACGAGAGCAGTACTGTCATTAGCATGATGTCTGCAATCATCAGGGGATTCACAGCCAATGTTGCATATACATTAGGATTGACTGGGGCCAGATACATTGATCTTCTTAAATCATACGATGTAGGTAAGGGAACGGGGCCAAATACGTTCAGACCAAGACTGAAACCAAGATATGCAGACCTGCCTGGATTGTACCTGGATGTGGTTCTGTGAGTTGTCCTACTCACCAAGCCCAGCCCGAGGCCAGGCTTGACTTGTGAGAACTTGGTCCAACAGGTTGTTGCTTGGAGCGGCCCGCAGGCCCACATACCCACCACAGTCCGGTTGGTCCAGCACTCCTTGAAGAAAACTATCCAGTTTGGCCGTGACGAGGATTCGAACCTACGTCCGAGATCATCCCAAACGCTGCCTTTATCCACTGAGCTACGACTTTCTGTTTACAATCCCCTTTATCTCCATTACTGTTAATCGAAAGAAAATAATATGTTGATAATATGGAGAGAGAGAGAGAGAGAGAGAGAGAGAGAGAGAGAGAGAGAGAGAGAGAGAGAGAGAGAGAGAGAGAGAGAGAGAGAGAGAGAGAGAGAGAGAGAGAGAGAGAGAGAGAGAGAGAGAGAGAGAGAGAGAGAGAGAGAGAGAGAGAGAGAGAGAGAGAGAGAGAGAGAGAGAGAGACAGAGAGAGAGAGAGAGAGAGAGAGAGAGAGAGAGAGAGAGAGAGAGAGAGAGAGAGAGAGAGAGAGAGAGAGAGAGAGAGAGAGAGAGAGAGAGAGAGAGAGAGAGAGAGAGAGAGACAGAGAGAGAGAGAGACATGTTGAGGTAATGACATGGGAAGGTAGGAAAGGAGAGAATAGCGAAGGTGAGGTGGATTGGAGGAGAGGAATTGGTAGAGAGACAGAGAGGAGGGGGGGGGGGAGAAGAGATGAGACGTGAGAGAGATGAGAGGCCCATGATGAGGAGAGATGAGGATGTGCAAGAGAGGCTAATGAGAAAGCCAGTTCACCTCTGTGATACAAGGTCATGATGTATGATCCTGTATGACCACGTATCTTCCCTTACAGAGGGTGTCAAGTATGTTTGAATGTAGTAAGTAAAGTCACACTATCAGCGAGTGCCGTGAGAGGCAGCTAAAACAACTCATAAGTGCTTCAAGTGTGAGGCGGAGCTCACCCAACACGCTCACCCAACACGCTCACCCAACACGCTCACCCAACACGCTCACCCAACACGCTCACCCAACACGCTCACCCAACACGCTCACCCAACACGCTCACCCAACACGCTCACCCAACACGCTCACCCAACACGCTCACCCAACACGCTTATCCAACACGCTCATCCAACACGCTCACCCAACACGCTCATCCAACACGCTCACCCAACACGCTCACCCAACACGCTCATCCAACACGCTCATCCAACACGCTCACCCAACACGCTCACCCAACACGCTCACCCAACACGCTCACCCAACACGCTCACCCAACACGCTCACCCAACACGCTCACCCAACACGCTTATCCAACACGCTCATCCAACACGCTCACCCAACACGCTCATCCAACACGCTCACCCAACACGCTCACCCAACACGCTCATCCAACACGCTCATCCAACACGCTCACCCAACACGCTCACCCAACACGCTCACCCAACACGCTCATCCAACACGCTCATCCAACACGCTCACCCAAGACGCTCACCCAACACGCTCACCCAACACGCTCATCCAACACGCTCATCCAACACGCTCATCCAACACGCTCACCCAACACGCTCATCCAACACGCTCATCCAACACGCTCATCCAACACGCTCACCCAACACGCTCACCCAACACGCTCACCCAACACGCTCATCCAACACGCTCATCCAACACGCTCATCCAACACGCTCACCCAACACGCTCATCCAACACGCTCATCCAACACGCTCACCCAACACGCTCATCCAACACGCTCACCCAACACGCTCATCCAACACGCTCACCCAACACGCTCACCCAACACGCTCATCCAACACGCTCACCCAACACGCTCATCCAACACGCTCACCCAACACGCTCACCCAACACGCTCACCCAACACGCTCATCCAACACGCTCACCCAACACGCTCATCCAACACGCTCACCCAACATGCTCATCCAACACGCTCATCCAACACGCTCACCCAACACGCTCACCCAACACGCTCATCCACATGCCCAACAAGGAAGAAATTCCTGAAACTAACAAGAGGCAAAGATATAACAAGAAACCAATGAGCAAACGAGGAGTCACAATAACGTGGCTGAAGTATGTTGACCAGACCACACACTAGAAAGTGAAGGGACGACGACGTTTCGGTCCGTCCTGGACCATTCTCAAGTCGATTGTGTGACTAACCAATGACTAACAATATCTACGCAGGAAAAACTACGACAAACGCATGAACAAACAATGCGTCAAGCAGCCCAACAAACACATCACAGCAGGAAAAACGCAACAACAGAAATCTTGAGGAGCAAGATCTATGCCAACTTAAGTGACCTAGCAAAGCCAAGATCGTTTGGATCCGTGGTTAAGCCTATGAACGGGTGTAATGGATTTCCCGAAACGGATTTCCTAGACGCTGATCCCTTCCCTTGAAATCGCAAATTCCCTGATGGCAAACAATCTCAGCAAACGTTAGTTAGTTAACAATCTAACTACCACCAGCTGCAAACAAGAGCAAGCAATCACAACACAAGGTCTCACTGAACCACAGGCAAAGGGAAACAACTCGAGCAAGTAATACTCAATAAACTTTAAGAATAACAAAAGTGTATTAGCACCACAAGAGAGAGACTACGAACAACGTTGGTGAAAAACCCGAGAGAGAGAGACCTCGAACGAGAAACTTGCAGCAATGCTAATCTTACACACTCAGATAAGGGAACCCAATCCAGATTGGAAGCCTCATAAGCGCGTGGAAGCCGCATAGAGGATCGAATTCTTTTCGACAAATAAGTCCCGAAAGCTTAACCGAATGACCTTTTATAATCTCGTAAAATCTCAGGAAATTTAGCTTCCACAGCACTACAAAGAGTGATCTTTTGTGATCTTTACAAACACAAAAGTCACAAAAGTTCAACTCGAAGCCGCAAATAATCCATGAGCTAAGTAGCAGAATGTTTAACATGCGACAAAGACATGCCTCATATCAATAAATCCGCAAGGTAGAACTGACCTACAGGTTTAAACATATCAATCCAGTCAATAATACAACACAATACACTAAGCTAGACTCTGCACAGAGCAATGGAACTCAACAACAGAGCAATGGAACTCAACAACAGAGCAATGGAACTCAACAACAGAGCAATGGAACTCAACAACAGAGCAATGGAACTCAACAACAGAGCAATGGAACTCAACAACAGAGCAATGGAGCTCAACAACAGAGCAATGAAACTCAACAACAGAGCAATGGAACTCAACAACAGAGCAATGGAACTCAACTCAAGATAAAGCCAATTACAGAGAGGCCCAGACCAACAATGGAACATAAGTTGATATAAGATGGAATTGACCACACAAACTCCTACCTAGTTTTCAGGGGAAAACTGACCGATTATTGAACTCCAAACGACCATAGGAATAGTCTTCATTGGAACGTGCTACCAATTAACAAGAGTCATGGTCAACATGGTCTTCTCATGGTCAACATGGTCTTCTCATGGTCAACATGGTCTTCTCATGGTCAACATCATGAAACTCATCTTATATAAACAGACCTTTATATTTCCTGAGAGAGCTGGATGCAGAACAGAGCCCTGAGACATATGAGAAACTGTACCAGACAGGAGAAGCTATTCACAATATAAGTCCCAGCTGTGTCTGGGTACAAGTGACAGGATGAACGACCCCAGCGGGTTTTCTTCCTATTGGGGAAGAAAAATTCAGGAAAAAAATGAGAAACTTCCCGGAACATCAAAGACGCTTCAGGAAAAAACTTTACAAGAACAAAGAAGAAGAAGAACATGAACTTAAGAACTGTTGGGAAAACATTTGAAATGAACCAGGAGGAAAGGGAGAGAGTTATGAGGGAAAAGCACCAAGCCATTACGACTATATAGCACTGGGAAGGAGTCAAGATACTATTTGGGATGGGACGGAGGAGAAGGAATGGTGCCCAACCACTTATGAACAGTCGGGGATTGAACGCCGACCTGCATGAAGTTAAGGAAAAGATCATCTTCTGTCTCACCACAGAAATATTAATTACAACTCTAAGTCAATAACATCCCTGCAACATGACTTTTAACAATACATCTTAACAATTGCAATGAGAACCTTAACCAATGCATAACCTTATGCAACAACCATTGCCGAGGCCAAGACGACAATCAGAGTCTTCAAGAACAAGACACCAAGTATTAGCAAAATAAACAAATTAATGCTCCCGGACGCAGGTTCGAATCCTCGTCACGGCCCTTGAGGATTTGTTCAAATTAATATAACCTGACCTTCCATGCAGTGATTGCAATCCATCATTATAAACCAATATTAAATGCTGTTCTTGCATCTGGATTATTCTCAATATTCTTATAAAAAAATTGCCACTATTAAATTAATTCCTAAGCTGAGTAAACCCTTGTAACTCAAGCAGAAAATCACCCTCTTAAAAATAACTAAAATATATAAAAATAATATTAATAAAGACCCATAAACAGAACAACAAAATGTGTGAAAGCAGTGTGTATATGTGACATATATAGAAATTAGTGTCTATAGACATCCACATATGTTGAAACACATGTGAAGAACCTCTCACACACTCACAGCTCCCTGACAAGAGGGAGCCAGCTTAGCTTAGCTGCCAACACCCACACATCGTGTCAGCAAGGCGGACAGCCCGCCTGCTATCATAACATCGTGTCAGCGAGGCGGACAGCCCGCCTGCTATCATAACATTGTGTCAGCGAGGCGGACAGCTCGCCTGCTATCATAATATCGTGTCAGTAAGGCGGACAGCCCGCCTGCTATCATAACATCGTGTCAGTAAGGCGGACAGCCTGCCTGCTATCGTAACATGGTGTCAGCAAGGTGGACAGCCCGCCTGCTATCATAACATGGTGTCAGCAAGGCGAACAGCCCGCCTGCTATCATAACATGGTGTCAGTAAGGCGGACAGCCCGCCTGCTATCACAACTCATTCTATACTTCACATTTGTAAAGTTTCCCTTCAACTGTACATAAAAACGTTTCCAATAACATAAAAACGTTTTCAAGAACATAAAAACGTTTCCAATAACATAAAAACGTTTCCAATAACATAAAAACGTTTCCAATAACATAAAAACGTTTCCAATAACATAAAAACGTTTTCAAGAACATAAAAACGTTTCCAATAACATAAAAACGTTTCCAAGAACATAAAAACGTTTTCAAGAACATAAAAACGTTTCCAAGAACATAAAAACGTTTTCAAGAACATAAAAACGTTTTCAAGAACATAAAAACGTTTTCAAGAACATAAAAACGTTTTCAAGAACATAAAAACGTTTTCAAGAACATAAAAACGTTTTCAAGAACATAAAAACGTTTTCAAGAACATAAAAACGTTTCCAAGAACATAAAAACGTTTTCAAGAACATAAAAACGTTTCCAAGAACATGAGAAAGAAGAACATATGGTTAAGAAAGAGAACAGAGGAAGGAAGGAGAAGAGGGAAGAGGTGGAGGCGAGAAATCATAGAAGAAAAACATAAAAAATAAATAATGAAAGAAATGAGGGAGGGAAAGAATGAGGAGGTAGAGGAGAATGAGTGGTTTACCTTGTGAGTATAAGTGGTCAGGGTAAACTACCTCAAGTCAATCACTTCCTCTGTGAGTGTTGTGGTGATCAAACAGACTGTTGCAGTGTGTGTGTACATGTCCCCAAGTTTGTATGGACTCCAAGCAATGTTATGACTGTAAACTCTATGGCCCCCTCAAGGATTCGAACCTGGGGAACCAGAGTATTGTAACACCCAGGACCTCCCCCCCCTTAGAGTTCACACCCAGGGAAGCCTTCTCCAAGAGGTCAGCCCAGATGACCTCCGGTTTATCTTGTATATTGATTAAAAATTCCTGGGTTAGTCTTAGTCAGCATAGTTTCAAGTATGTAATATTTCATGCAAGGAAATTAGACTCCAGATTCTTATGTGTAAACATCCCTGGATCTCCCCCTTTTGGCCAGGTCAGAGGTCAGCCACACACGTAGTTAATAACTCCTCTCTTAAAGAGTGTATGGTGAATGTCAAACAAGCTTATTGAAATATTTCTTGAGTGTTTGTACACTTTTGGTGGGTAGCAACAGCAGATCTCCCCCTCCCCCCTGTGGGGGGTTGTATATAGAGGGCCTGTAGGAACATAGGAGGGGAGAGGGCGGTACACCGGGATCGAGAGCGGGGCTGTGAAGAACATCTCAGCCAGGGAGAGACAGATAGCTTAAGGTAATGTGTGTGATCTCTGAGTTCTTTGTTCCATGTCCAAATTTCTTAACTTTTTGCCAGTGTTAGCGTAGCATTTATAAGTGGTGATTGACATAATTTTGGTCTCAATAAACTCGTTAAATTTCCCGTCTTTGTCAATTGTTGAATCCTCTTAGCCTTTTGGATATAGTGGCTGACAACCGTTTTCATAATTAATGACAGTCATAGAAAGTACTCTCCTAGTCAAGCAATGTTTCTTGCCTCGTTGCTTGATATAGTTTCAATGGTCAAAGGCAGATGGTGGCAGCGTATTTAATCCTTGTGTTAGCATTTCCTTATTGGCAGTGTACCTTTGGTTCCGGTGTAACCATCATATGTCAGCTCATAACAGTGTTACCAAGTGCAACCGATGAGGAAGTGTTACTCAGGATAGTTTAGTGTTCCATTATAGTGGTACACTTTAGGGTGGTGTTACAATAGGAAGTGTTACTCAGGATAGTTTAGTGTTCCATTATAGTGGTACACTTTAGGGTGGTGTTACAATAGAGTGGTGTTACAATGGTGGCAGCGGTGGGATCCTTGTGTTAGCATTTCCTTATTGGCAGTGTACCTTTGGTTCCGGTGTAACCATCATATGTCAGCTCATAACAGTGTTACCAAGTGCAACCGATGAGGAAGTGTTACTCAGGATAAGTAGTGTTCCAGTATAGTGGTACAATAGAGTGGTGTTACAGTATCCTCCCAGTGGCTCACGAGTACCGTAAATTGAGAAGTTGAACAGTTAACTAAACAGTTTTAATAAACAGTAAAACAGTTTGCCTTGATTCTAAAATTTGGTTTTCCTTGAGCATGTCAACATTGTCAACGGCAATCTTATCTTGAGGTTATCTTGAGATGATTTCGGGGCTTTTTTTTAGTGTCCCCGCGGCCCGGTCCTCGACCAGGCCTCCACCCCCAGGAAGCAGCCCGTGACAGCTGACTAACACCCAGGTACCTAGTTTACTGCTAGGTAACAGGGGCATAGGGTGAAAGAAACTCTGCCCATTGTTTCTCGCCGGCGCCTGGGATCGAACCCAGGACCACAGGATCACAAGTCCCTCGTGCTGTCCGCTCGGCTCCCCAAAGGCAAAGGTGATGTATATGCAATTATACATAGGCCTTTGTCTATAGGACTTCTGTCTACTGACCAAAAAGGCAAAGCCTTTTCTTTTAGCACTTCTTACAGAAAAAAGGCATGTAATCACAGAAGACTGAGGAAGATTTTGACCGTATGGTCAAACTCGGGCTCACCATAGCCCGTGCTACTTGGAACTTTTTGTTCCAGGAAGTGAATCTTAAACGACAACAGTATGGTGAAAATTCTAACATGTTCCTCTCTTAAAACTAACCTCATAAATAAATTCTCAGTTATTAATTTTTAATTAAAATAAATTGATATTCATATTGAAACACAATATTATTATTACTGGTAATAGGACAAACAAATTAATAATTTAATAGGTTATGCACAAACAATCAGAGGAAGGAATCCTTGATTGTATGAGCTGAACAATTTGTATAATAAATACATTTGGTAAGTGGTAATGGAGAAATTGCCCCTCAACACTTAATATTTACCTGGATTTACCTAATTGTCATTATCCTTGGAGGTCATATTGGGGTCAGCAGTTAGGCTACCCTTGCCCTGGGGGATGAGCTAGTATATGTTAATGTTTGAAGATGATGTAAAACTGGTGAGTTTACACTACCACCACTACCACCACCACCACCACTACCACCACCACCACCACTACCATCACCACCACCACTACCACCACCACCATCACCACCACCACTACCATCACCACCACCACAATCACCACCACCACTACCACTACTACTACCACCATCACCACCACCACTACCATCACCACCATCACAATCACCACCACCACTACCACCACCACTACCACTAACAAGGTTCCCAAGAGTAAGGTGCAAATAGCCTTCTTGACCATGTTATCAAGATGATCTTCCAAGATAACCGTCTGGTATATAACCCCTTAATGGCGTGGTTGTGGTGTCCTACCTCAAGCCTGGCTTGTTAGTGTGTGTCGTCCTGTTATCTGCCACGTATCATGCTGTGTCGTGTTGAGCTGTGTCGTACTGTGTCGTCCTGTTATCTGCCACGTATCATGCTGTGTCGTGTTGAGCTGTGTCGTGTTGAACTGTGTCGTACTGTCTACTGGTTATGGCCATTTGGTTCTAATCTGTGTCGAATCCCCTTGTGTCGTTATATCAGTGTCGTATCTTGCTATGCTGCTTCACACTGTGTCGTTCTGTGTCGTGTGTTATCGTGTGAAGGTGAGTCGTTCCATCGTGTCGTTGTATAACTAGCTGAGTACATCAGCGTCAGTTTCACGGCACAGATGAAGGGAGTAGAGATTAGAAACTACAGATATTATATAAGAATCTTATATAAGTGAAGCTGTATGCTTGTATACTGAGGCTTCGGAATCTCCTCAGTTTTCCAAAGCCTAGTTTTTGCTTTGCTTAATCTACCCTGTATGTGAATACAGGGTAGATTAAGAATCTACTGTAGAATAGAATCCCTGTTTTATTGACTATGATTCCCAGTATTCTGCCTACATGAGCATATTGGATCCCAGGTTGGCAAAGATAATGGGATCCGAGTTTCTTTTCTGAAATGTGTATTATCTGAAACTTTTGTTTGTTGGTGCTAATTTTCCATTGCTTCTCAAAGTTGTTTATCTAAATTGCTGCCTTGTTCAGTTCAATTGCCGCCTTGGTGTTGTCGGCTAGTAGCGGCTTTGATGGTCCTGGTTGGTGTATTATTTGGGTGACATCGTCAGCGTATGTGATGTATTCTCCATGTTGGGGTTGGGGCAGGTCAGCTGTATATATGTTGAATAGAGTGGGGGAGAGGCAGCTTCCTTGTGGTACTCCACTTTTCATTTAGTAATCTTTGCTAAGTAGTTGGCGATACTAGGGGCCTGATGGCTGAGAGGACAGCGCTCAGGATTCGTAGTCCTAAGGTTCGATCCCCGGCGGATGCGGAAAAAAATGGGCAGAGTTCTTTCATCCTGATGTCCTATTCACCTAGCAATAAATAGGTACCTAGTAGTTAGACAGCTGCTGTGGGCTGCTTCCTGGGGGGGGGGGGGGTAACAAAAAAGAGGCCTGGTCGAGGACCGGGCCGCGGGGACGCTAAGCCCCGAACTCATCTCAAGATAACCGATATTTTGTAATTTAGATGGGCACAGAGGGGTAGGAGAGGGGGTACGTGGGGTACAGAGTGGTCACGGATGGGGGGAGGGGGGTAAATTGGTGGTGACCCTCCTGACTCTAGCCAGAGTGGCTCCACCACGCACCTTTGTAACAGGAGTGAAGGTGTTGTGTCCCATGGTGCACTCAAGGCCACTCAACCCACTCTGGAGTGTCTTGAAGACAGCCGAGTGAGTCGTTATAAGGGGGAAAAGGGGCGAGTCTTAGACTGGAGGACACGAAGGTGTCTCAGGGACTATAGGGGGGGGGAGAGGGGTCAGGAGATAGGGGGTGGTTATATCTTGAGGTTATCTTGAGATGATTTCGGGGCTTTAGTGTCCCCGCGGCCCGGTCCTCGACCAGGCCTCCACCCCCAGGAAGCAGCCCGTGACAGCTGACTAACACCCAGGTACCTATTTACTGCTAGGTAACAGGGGCATTCAGGGTGAAAGAAACTTTGCCCATTTGTTTCTGCCTCGTGTGGGAATCGAACCCGCGCCACAGAATTACGAGTCCTGCGCGCTATCCACCAGGCTACGAGGCCCCTGGTGGATAGCGCACACCTTCACTCACCCCTGGGTGAGTGAAGGTGTGACAATCAACAGGTGGAAGATAGAGTTTGAAGATGATTGACGCCTCCGACTTTCACCTTCTCCCTGAATTACCTACACCTGACTCTCTGCCTCCTCCTCACCTTTTCCCCCCTCCCCCCCTTCCCCTCCCTCCTCCCCCCCCCCCTCCCCGTTCCCTCCATCCCAGCCAGCACAGATACCCTGGAAACACAAACCGTAACTGTCTCTATTTTCCGCTTGTTACAACTTGTAATAAAGTTGTTACATCTTGGCTTAACGTGTTTATGACGTATTAGAACGTTGTTACAACTTGCTATATTGGTTGTTATAACTGGTTAGGAGGTGTTAAAACTTGTTCCAACGTTGTACCAACGTCGTAGTTTCGGTTTGTTTGGCGGGATATCCTCTGTTTTATTTCTTTTCCTTTTTGTTTTCCTGAGTTCTTGTTTTGTTGTTTAAGATCGCTACCTGGAACAAAAAGTTCCAAGTAGCACGGGCTATGGCGAGCCCGTAGTGTCGTCAGTTTTAGGTGTCACGATGACCCTACGAAGACACACACCTGGCTCGAATGACGTGATTAAAAAGGAACAACACGTGGATCAGAGAGGAGGGGAGGCAAGGTGAGGGGGGGGGGGGAGGGGTGATTATAACGAGGGAACTAAAGATGTTAAATAAGGAAAGATATCGAATGAGGTATGATAGAAGATAGCTTAAAATTCCGAGAGACATATCTATCACGAATAGAAGATTAGTCATAGCCAAAGCACTACATATTAACACTCGTTTAACTATAAACAGCCAGTTTATACTTGAGAACACTTTACCACTCTTAAGATCTAGAGAGCAGTCTTAAGATGTTCAGCTCATCACCAACCCTGGCTGGCAACATCTCACTTTAGCTCATCCAACATAGTATGCATAATGCAACATAAGATATATGTATATCTTAACTGGAACTATATCAGTTACAGCACCGCTCCTGTGTTAAGTAAGTCCACTATGGGCTCACCATAGCCCGTGCTACTTGCCCCGCTCCTGTGTTAGGTAAGTCCACTACGGGCTCACCATAGCCCGTGCTACTTGCCCCGCTCCTGTGTTAGGTAAGTCCACTACGGGCTCACCATAGCCCGTGCTACTTGCCCCGCTCCTGTGTCAGGTAAGTCCACTACGGGCTCACCATAGCCCGTGCTACTTGCCCCGCTCCTGTGCCAGGTAAGTCCACTTCGGGCTCACCATAGCCCGTGCTACTTGCCCCGCTCCTGTGCCAGGTAAGTCCACTACGGGCTCACCATAGCCCGTGCTACTTGCCCCGCTCCTGTGCCTGGTAAGTCCACTACGGGCTCACCATAGCCCGTGCTACTTGCCCCGCTTCTGTGCCTGGTAAGTCCACTACGGGCTCACCATAGCCCGTGCTACTTGCCCCGCTCCTGTGCCAGGTAAGTCCACTATGGGCTCACCATAGCCCGTGCTACTTGCCCCGCTCCTGTGCCAGGTAAGTCCACTATGGGCTCACCATAGCCCGTGCTACTTGCCCCGCTCCTGTGCCCGGTAAGTCCACTACGGGATCACCATAGCCCGTGCTACTTGCCCCGCTCCTGTGCCAGGTAAGTCCACTACGGGATCACCATAGCCCGTGCTACTTGCCCCGCTCCTGTGCCAGGTAAGTCCACTACGGGCTCACCATAGCCCGTGCTACTTGCCCCGCTCCTGTGCCAGGTAAGTCCACTACGGGCTCACCATAGCCCGTGCTACTTGCCCCGCTCCTGTGCCAGGTAAGTCCACTACGGGCTCACCATAGCCCGTGCTACTTGCCCCGCTCCTGTGCCAGGTAAGTCCACTACGGGCTCACCATAGCCCGTGCTACTTGCAACTTTTTGTTCTAAGTAGCTGGATCTATAACAAGAACAAACAGCTATATGCAGATATTGAGAAGAGCTTCAACAAAATCCATTCTTAATTGACCTTCTATTCAACACAAGGAAATAAAAATTACAGGATAAAATTTTTGAGAAAATCACTGGCGCTGAATGGAAACATCTCGCCCCTCGGGGCCAAATTTTAAATTTAAATATCGTGGTTCACAGGTTAAGGCGTGAGTCTGGGAATACCCAGGACACTCGTTCGATTCCCTTCGTGTTCCGGGGATTTTATCATGGTTTATTATATATGGCATTTTTTTTTTAATAATTTTAGCACACATTTTCTCCATATTTTTTCAGTTTTTTTTTTCACATGTAATATGTCGAACAAGTTATTCCTTTACTCGGCTCAATTCCCCAGGTTAACAGTGCTTGCTGATCACTGTTACCGTCAGTGAACTACCAGTTAATGTTCCCCCTGAAATATTAAGTGAGGAGGAAGCAACAAATGAACTGACCAGACCACACACTAGAAGGTGAAGGGACGACGACGACGTTTCGGTCCGTCCTGGACCATTCTCAAGTCGATTGTGTGAAACGTCGTCGTCCCTTCACCTTCTAGTGTGTGGTCTGGTCAACTTACTTTAGCCACGTTATTGTGACTCCTCGCCTGCAAGCAAATGAACTTATTATTAATTTTAAAGTAATGAATCAAGACGTACAGACACACAGCCACCATCTTCCCGCTAACGTACCTGAATGTGTGTACCTTATTCGTCTCCCGGGAAGGTCAGAAACTCAATAATCACGAACTGAAGGGCAACCTCGAGGTTACCTTGAGGTGCTTCCGGGGCTTAGCGTCCCCGCGGCCCGGTCGTCGACCAGGCCTCCTGGTTGCTGGACTGATCAACCAGGCTCTTGGACCACCACCACAGCCCCCACCACAGCCTCCACCACAGCCCCCACCACAGCCCCCACCACAAGCATCACACCACCACCTTGAGGTTACCTTGAGGTGCTTCCGGGGCTTAGCGTCCCCGCGGCCCGGTCGTCGACCAGGCCTCCTGGTTGCTGGACTGATCGACCAGGCTGTTGGACGCGGCTGCTTGCAGCCTGATGTATAAATCACAGCCTGGTTGATCAGGTATCCTTTGGAGGTGCTTATCCAGTTCTCTCTTGAACACTGTGAGGGGTTTGCCAGTTATGTCCCTTATGTGTAGTGGAAGCAATAGGGTCTTCGTAATAAATCTTGGGAATTAATGTATGTAATTTACTTTACTTATTGAGGATTCAAAGGTAATTCTAATATCTATGAAATGCATAGTCACACAGGGGGACTTCCAAATACCACACATATATACAGGGGGACTTCCAAATACCACACATATATACTGCACGTAAGAACGGCTGAGCATTAATCAAAGGGGAACATAAATTTAACAAAAAAATTAAATTTTGCCCCGGGCGAGTTTATTGGGCAGCGTCACTCATCTGGACACACAACTGAACACAATTACATTAATACACTTTATTTACCTGGTTGATACCTGGTTGATGGGGTTCTGGGAGTTCTTCTACTCCCCAAGCCCGGCCCGAGGCCAGGCTCGACTTGTGAGAGTTTGGTCCACCAGGCTGTTGCTTGGAGCGGCCCGCAGGCCCACATATACCTGGTTGATGGGGTTCTGGGAGTTCTTCTACTCCCCAAGCCCGGCCCGAGGCCAGGCTTGACTTGTGAGAGTTTGGTCCACCAGGCTGTTGCTTGGAGCGGCCCGCAGGCCCACATACCCACCACAGCACCACAAATTTATTAACTGACACGAAATATTGATAAGAAATGAAAATATATCTTACTTTAATATTATCCCTAAGACGGCAAATTAAACGGAGTGTGTAATTACTTGTGATGTAAGAAAACTCAGACATTACCTTATCCTGCAAGTCGGCCCCAGATGTTGAATGGCTCTCTCCCTCAGTCCCTGAATACTTGACCGAGTTCCCACCCCAAAGCACTCCCAAGACACACCACTGAAATTTGTTTCACCAGCTTACCAGTAGAAGGACAACTCCTGGTTGATACCTGGTTGATGGGAGACGGTTGGAGATGGTTGATGGGTCGTCCCATAACTAATACAGCACCGAGGCTCCTTCCTTATTTTTAGGCTTCAGCCAACCATTTAAAACTAGGCCTGAGGTCTGGCCCTCAAGGGCCAATAATGGCGTGGCACTTATCTACCGCCAATCACCTTCCACATCTGCCTGAAAGGTACATGAAATTCTCGTAGATTCGAGTCAGCTCTACTAAGCTACTGGAATGGACAAGTAGCAGTAGAGCAACACCAGACCCGGGCCACCCCGAGCTATGTTGAGGTTATCTTGAGATGATTTCGGGGCTTTTTAGTGTCCCCGCGGCCCGGTCCTCGACCAGGCCTCCACCCCCAGGAAGCAGCCCGTGACAGCTCACTAACACCCAGGTACCAATTTTACTGCTAGGTAACAGGGGCATAGGGTGAAAGAAACTCTGCCCATTGTTTCTCGCCGGCGCCTGGGATCGAACCCAGGACCACAGGATCACAAGTGCAGCGTGCTGTCCGCTCGGCCGACCGGCTCCCTACGTCAGCTATGTTGACAGAAACTGATACATTATGTTCGAACCTGTCCCCCCTAAGATACAGGGAGGGACATTTGACCCGTCTGGGATGGTGAGGAACGGGGAAGAGGTGGAAAGAGTGGGGGAAAGAGAGGGAATTAAGTGGGGGGAGAGGGATGAAGTTGGGGAACATGGGCACGGAGGGGCCCCACACTAGCCAGGCCAACCACCGGTCAATCTAGCGGCTCTTGACTTCAGAGAAATGGGCAAATGGGGGGAGGGGGGGGGTTGAGGGAGGAGAGGGGGGGAGGAGGGAATCTGGGCTGGCAGCCGTTACACACAAACAAAGAATGATGAAAAAATATTTTTTCAATGATATAAAGTCCTTTTTTACTTTAAATAGGAGTGAAGAATTACACAGAAGCATCAGAGCCAAAGTGAATAAAAAACTGAAACTAAAGCAATGTCTATATCCCACGTGGTCACCCAGATGGTCAACCCTATCAAGAGGACGGTGTATTCTGGTCCTGCATTCTCATTGGTCGGCTGGAGTGGATAACCTGTCAGTTATCTCTTGCTGTAGCCACTAGTAGGGGGGGCGTCAAAGTGCTCGCTGGCTGTTGATAATTGGATGAGAGTGTTTAATTTCAAGTGCTTCTGCTATGTGGGGATAAAGATAGTGCTGGACAGAGTGTTCCTTTATCGCTGACAGCTCCCGGTCAAAGCCCCTCGTTCACTGTTGCTTGTGTGTGTGTGAGGGCATCAAGTTGCTCTTGGGGGCTCCTCCAGCTTATGCTGTACAGTGAGGGCACTGTGGTTAGCCTGCTTCAACCTTCTCTACCACATAGCCTGCTTCACCACCACATAGCCTGCTGCAACCTTCCCCACCACATAGCCTGCTTCAACCTTCCCCACCACATAGCCTGCTGCAACCTTCCCCACCACATAGCCTGCTGCAACCTTCCCCACCACATAGCCTGCTGCAACCTTCCCCACCACATAGCCTGCTTCAACCTTCCCCACCACATAGCCTGCTTCAACCTTCCCCACCACATAGCCTGCTGCAACCTTCCCCACCACATAGCCTGCTGCAACCTTCCCCACCACATAGCCTGCTTCAACCTTCCCCACCACATAGCCTGCTTCAACCTTCCCCACCACATAGCCTGCTTTAACCTTATCCACCACATAGCCTGCTTCAACCTTCCCCACCACATAGCCTGCTTCAACCTTCCCCACCACATAGCCTGCTTCAACCTTCCCCACCACATAGCCTGCTTCAACCTTCCCCACCACATAGCCTGCCTCAACCTTCCCCACCACATAGCCTGCCTCAACCTTCCCCACCACATAGCCTGCTGCAACCTTCCCCACCACATAGCCTGCTTCAACCTTCCCCACCACATAGCCTGCTTCAACCTTCCCCACCACATAGCCTGCTTCAACCTTCCCCACCACATAGCCTGCTTCAACCTTCCCCACCACATAGCCTGCTTTAACCTTATCCACCACATAGCCTGCTTCAACCTTCCCCACCACATAGCCTGCTTCAACCTTCCCCACCACATAGCCTGCTTCAACCTTCCCCACCACATAGCCTGCTTCAACCTTCCCCACCACATAGCCTGCCTCAACCTTCCCCACCACATAGCCTGCCTCAACCTTCCCCACCACATAGCCTGCTTCAACCTTCCCCACCACATAGCCTGCTTCAACCTTCCCCACCACATAGCCTGCTTCAACCTTCCCCACCACATAGCCTGCTTCAACCTTCCCCACCACATAGCCTGCTGCAACCTTCCCCACCTCATAGCCTGCTGCAACCTTCCCCACCTCATAGCCTGCTTCAACCTTCCCCACCACATAGCCTGCTGCAACCTTCCCCACCTCATAGCCTGTTGCAACCTTCCCCACCACATAGCCTGCTTCAACCTTCCCCACCACATAGCCTGCCTCAACCTTCTCTACCACATAGCCTGCTGCAACCTTCCCCACCTCATAGCCTGCTGCAACCTTCCCCACCACATAGCCTGCTTCAACCTTCCCCACCACATAGCCTGCCTCAACCTTCTCTACCACATAGCCTGCTTCAACCTTCCCCACCACATAGCCTGCTTCATCCTTCCCCACCACATAGCCTGCCTCAACCTTCCCCACCACATAGCCTGCTGCAACCTTCCCCACCTCATAGCCTGCTTCAACCTTCCCCACCACATAGCCTGCTTCAACCTTCCCCACCACATAGCCTGCCTCAACCTTCCCCACCACATAGCCTGCCTCAACCTTCCCCATCACATAGCCTGCCTCAACCTTATCCACCACAGTCACACTCACTCCACCACTAACCACTAACCACTAACCACTAACCACTAAACCATCTCTGTGAGAGTCAGCTGTTTAACCTCACAACCCACCTGGAGAAAGTCCTTACCATTGAGAAGAAATTAAGGACCTTTGAAGACTCGTCACACGAATCAACAGATCTTCTTTTTTTGTTGACCAGACCACACACTAGAAATTGAAGAGACGACGACGTTTCGGTCCGTCCTGGACCATTCTCAAGTCGATTGTGAATGGTCCAGGACGGACCGAAACGTCGTCGTCCCTTCAATTTCTAGTGTGTGGTCTGGTCAACATACTTCAGCCACGTTATTGTGACTCATCGCCTGCAGATCTTCTTTTGTTAGCCCGTCCTCCTAAGGCTTCCCCAAGGTCAAGAAACTGTCCTACTAAAGTGCCCTTATCTTAACCTACCAGAGGACCCACAACAGAAAACGGGACAGTATATGTCACTTTCGCCAGCCGCTTCTATTTTCTAATACGACAATTTTTGCCTATTTGTAGAGTGTACGTCAAAATGCGACGTGGTATTAGGAGGACGGGTTGGTGGTCGAAAAGCCGGAAAAACACACACACACACACACACACACACACACACACACACACACACACACACACACACACACACACACACACACACACACACACACACACACACACACACACACACACACACACACACACACACACACACACACACACACACACACACACACACACACACACACACACACACATAGGGAGAGGGGGGACATGATAGGAACGTATAAGATACTCAGAGGAATTGACAGAGTGGACATAGACGAAATGTTCACACGGAATAGTAACAGAACGAGAGGACATGGATGGAAGCTTGAAACTCAGATGAGTCACAGAGATGTTAGGAAGTTTTCTTTTAGCGTGAGAGTAGTGGGGAAAATGGAATGCACTTCAGGAACAGGTTGTGGAAGCAAATACTATTCATAATTTTAAAACCAGGTATGATAGGGAAATAGGACAGGAGTCATTGCTGTAAACAACCGATGCTCGAAAGGCGGGATCCAAGAGTCAATGCTCGATCCTGCAGACACAACTAGGTGAGTACAACTAGGTGAGTACACACACACACACACACACACACACACACACACACACACACACACACACACACACACACACACACACACACACACACACACACACACACACACACAACACACACACACACACAAACACACACACACACACACACACACACACACACACACACACACACACACACACACACACACACACACACACACACACACACACACACACACACACACACACACACACACACACACACACACAAACACACACACACACACAAACACACACACACACACACACACACACACACACACACACACACACACACACACACACACACACACACACACACACACACACACACACACACACACACACACACACACACACACACACACACACACACACACACACACACACACACACACACACACACACACACACACACCTGTCTCCTGAAGCCCACATAAAGAGAATAACGTCTGCGGCATATGCGAGGCTGGCTAACATCAGAACGGCGTTCAGGAACCTGTGTAAGAAATCATTCAGAATCTTGTACACCACATATGTAAGACCAATCCTGGAGTATGCGGCCCCAGCATGGAGCCCGTACCTTGTCAAGCACAAGACGAAGCTGGAAAAAGTCCAAAGGTATGCTACTAGACTAGTCCCAGAACTAAGAGGCATGAGTTATGAGGAAAGGCTGCGGGAAATGCACCTCACGACACTGGAAGACAGAAGAGTAAGGGGGGACATGATCACAACCTACAAAATCCTCAGGGGAATCGACCGGGTAAACAAGGATGAACTATTCAACACTGGTGGGACGCGAACAAGGGGACACAGGTGGAAGCTGAGTACCCAAATGAGCCACAGAGACGTTAGAAAGAACTTTTTCAGTGTCAGAGTAGTTAGTAAATGGAATGCATTAGGAAGTGATGTGGTGGAGGCTGACTCCATACACAGTTTCAAATGTAGATATGATAGAGCCCAATAGGCTCAGGAATCTGTACACCAGTTGATTGACGGTTGAGAGGCGGGACCAAAGAGCCAGAGCTCAACCCCCGCAAGCACAATTAGGTGAGTACAATTAGGTGAGTACACACACACAAACACACACACACACACACAAACACACACACACACACACACACACACACACACACACACACACACACACACACACACACACACACACACACACACACACACACACACACACACACACACACACACACACACACACACACACACACACACACACACACACAGTGGCAATGACTCATGAGAAAGGAATGGAGTTTTAAGGAGATGGCTATCCCGGGCTGTGAGGGTTTCAGAGACTACATAGCAGGCACCATGACAATGGGAGGACCAAGGATAGTAGTAGCAGTAATATATAATCCTCCACCAAATGACAGGAGACCCAGTCAAGAGTACGAAAGCAACAACATGGCAGTTAACACTATAATTGAGAGGGCAGCCTCTTCTGCCTGTAGAAATAGATCCCACCTGCTCATCATGGGGGACTTCAATCACGGCAGGATTGATTGGGAGAACAAGGAACCGCATGGAGGCGAGGATACGTGGAGAGCCAAACTACTGGAGGTGGCGACTAGAAACTTCTTAACCCAGCATGTCAGTGAATCCACAAGGATGAGAGGAAATGACGAACCAGCGAGACTCGACCTGGTTTTCACCTTGAACGACTCTGACATAAGAGAAATCAGTTTTGAGGACCCAGTAGGAATGAGCGACCACAGTGTATTGGTGTTTGAGTACCTGATTGAAGAAGGGTTATTGAACTCGAGAAGGGATACCTAAACCAAAAGGTTAGCATACCGAAAGGGAAACTATGAGGAGATAAGAAAATGCCTAGCAGATATAGCATGGGAAACAGAGCTCAGGGAAAAGACGGCCCAAGATATGATGGAATACATCACGCAAAAATGCAAGGATGCAGCAAACAAGTTTGTCCCAGTCCAAAAGGAAAACAGTGAAATGAAGATGAGAAACCCATGGTTTAATCAGAGATGTAGGCTAGCTAAGCAGCAAAGTAAAAGGGCATGGAGAAACTATAGGAATAACAGGACACTGGAGAGCAGAGAAAGATACCAGAATGCCAGGAATTAATATGTTAGGATGAGAAGAGAGGCAGAAAGACAATACGAAAATGACATCGCAAGCAAGGCAAAGACTCAGCCTAAATTGTTGCATAGCCACATCAGGAGAAAAACAACAGTAAAGGAACAGGTTATGAAATTAAGGTTAGGGGAAGAAGGATTCACTACAAACGACAAGGAAGTGTGTGAGGAACTGAATAAGAAATTCCAAGAGGTCTTCACCTTAGAGCAAGGAGAAATCCTAGAGATAAGAGAGAGAATAGCTAACCAGGAACCACTGGAAGAGTTTGAGATTACCAGCGGGGAAGTAAGGAAGTGTTTACTAGAATTGGATGTTACAAAGGCTATAGGCCCAGATGGAATCTCCCCTTGGATACTAAAGGAAGGGGCAGAAGCACTATGCCTGCCTCTCTCCATGGTGTATAACAAATCACTGGCAACAGGGGAACTGCCAGAAATTTGGAAAGCAGCTAACGTAGTCCCGATATACAAGAAAGGGGATAGACAGGAGGCACTGAATTACAGACCAGTGTCCCTAACCTGCATACCATGCAAGTTGATGGAGAAGATTGTGCGTAGAAAGCTAGTGGAACATCTGGAGCGAAAGAACTTTGTAACACAGCATCAACATGGATTCAGGGATGGCAGGTCCTGCCTCACAGGGTTACTTGAATTCTACGACCAGGCAACAAAAATAAGGCAAGAAAGAGAAGGGTGGGCAGACTGCATATGTTTGGATTGTCAGAAAGCCTTTGACACAGTGCCACACAAGAGGCTAGTGAAAAAACTGGAGATGCAGGCTGGAGTGAAAGGGAAGGTACTCCGTTGGATACAGGAGTACCTAAGTAACAGGAGACAACGAGTCAGTGTGAGGGGTGAGGTCTCAGATTGGCGAGACGTTACGAGTGGAGTACCGCAGGGGTCAGTCCTTGGACCTATACTGTTTCTGATATATGTAAATGATCTTCCAGAGGGTATAGAATCGTTTCTCTCAATGTTTGCCGATGATGCAAAAATTATGAGGAGGATTGAAACTGAGGACGATAGTAGGAGGCTAAAAGATGACCTAGACAGACTGAGTGAATGGTCCAACAAATGGCTGTTGAAGTTCAACCCGAGTAAATGCAAAGTAATGAAACTAGGTGGTGGAAATAGGAGGCCAAACACAGGATACAGAATAGGAGATGAAGTACTTAATGAAACGAACAGAGAGAAAGATCTAGGAGTTGATATCACACCAAACCTGTCTCCTGAAGCCCACATAAAAAGAATAACGTCTGCGGCATATGCGAGGCTGGCTAACATCAGAACAGCGTTCAGGAACCTGTGTAAGGAATCATTCAGAATCTTGTACACCACTTATGTAAGACCAATCCTGGAGTATGCGGCCCCAGCATGGAGCCCGTACCTTGTCAAGCACAAGACGAAGCTGGAAAAAGTCCAAAGGTATGCCACTAGACTAGTCCCAGAACTAAGAGGCATGAGTTACGAGGAAAGGCTGCGGGAAATGCACCTTACGACACTGGAAGACAGAAGAGTAAGGGGAGACATGATCACAACCTACAAAATCCTCAGAGGAATCGACCGGATAAACAAGGATAAACTATTCAACACTGGTGGGACGCGAACAAGGGGAAACAGATGGAAACTGAGTACTCACATGAGCCACAGAGACGTTAGAAGGAACTTTTTCAGTGTCAGAGTAGTTAACGGATGGAATGCATTAGGCAGTGATGTGGTGGAGGCTGACTCCATACACAGTTTTAAATGTAGATATGATAGAGCCCAGTAGACTCAGGAATCTGTACACCAGTTGATTGACAGTTGAGAGGCGGGACCAAAGAGCCAAAGCTCAACCCTCGCAAGCACAAATAGGTGAGTACACACAAACACACACACACACACAGACACACACACACACACACACAGACACACACACACAAACACACAAACACACACACACACACACAGACACACACACACACACGCACACACACACACACCCACACACAAACACACACACACACACACACACACACACACACACACACACACACACACACACACACACACACACACACACACACACATATACAATATCATTAAAAATATCTCCCCATTGTTGTGAAGGCTGGTTAACTAATCATATATTAAGAGGCTGCCTCCCTCATCAAGTCCCCCAATTTGTCTTCAGAATGAGTGGCAATGACTCAAAGATATCACTCCACCCTACTTCTGAATTTTTTTTTGTTTTTTTATCTTTATTAAAAAAAATACAATACAAATTAACAGCTTTTCAGTATTGAATAATGATTAATACATCCTGCATACATTGAATAATGTTTAATACATCCTGCATACATTGAATAATGTTTAATACATCCTGCATACATTGAATAGTTAATTAGCATTCGTAATCATGGCAATAATTATCGATCACATAACCATACACAATGGCTCATTAATAAATGAAATTACTATATATCAAATTAATAAACATTTCAAATTACTCCCTGCCAGTATACGATTACGTAAACATTAAATTATATAAATACATGTGCATTATAGTAATAAAGTAGATAGGGAAAAGTGAGTAATCGCCCTGTACTCACCGATCAATATTAATCATGATCAATCATAGCTCAATCCCCTAAGATCAGGAACGAGTCTTGCTGCAGATTTTGGACTTTCTCTCTCTAGTTTTGCTGAGTTGTGCTTCAAGGGGTTCCATGCCGGAGCTGCACACTCAATAATGGGTCTCACAAAGGCTTCAAGGGGTTCCATGCCGGAGCTGCACACTCAATAATGGGTCTCACAAAGGATGTGTATGGCGCTCCATACGGTTACCTTGAGATGATTTCGGGGCGCATCGTCCCAGCGGCCCGGTCGGAAGGGATCTTTGTCCATGGTGAAGGATAACGGGACGTTTGCCAGTCTGGCATATGCTGCCCTCGTTATCCTGCTGATGCGAGCCTCTGGTGGTAGATCTCCAGTTATCTCCACTTCTGATTAGGACATATCTTCTGTTCAGTTAAGTCCACTCCTAAGTGGACATATCTTCTGTTCAGTTAAGTCCACTCCTAAGTGGACATATCTTCTGTTCAGTTAAGTCCACTCCTAAGTGGACATATCTTCTGTTCAGTTAAGTCCACTCCTAAGTGGACATATCTTCTGTTCAGTTAAGTCCACTCCTAAGTGGACATATCTTCTGTTCAGTTAAGTCCACTCCTAAGTCTCTCTCTTTCAGAAGTTGAAAGTTGCCGGCCCTTTCATCCTCTACTGTAAATAGGATCTTGCTCAAACTCCTATCATCGTAACCTTGCATTTTTGAGGGTTAAAGTCTAGCATCCCATTCTCACTCATCCACTGGAGATTATCTATGTCATTTTCCAGTGGCTTGCAGTTCATCTCAGTTCTGATTCACCTCGTTAACTTAACAGTCGTCAGCAAACAGGGATACGAAACAGATTAATTCATCTGTAAGATTGTTTACATATGAACGGAATGGTGCCCAGTACCGACCCTTGAGATTCACCTCGTTAACTTAACGTCGTCAGCAAACAGGGATACGAAACAGCTTAATTCATCTGTAAGATTGTTTACATATGAGCGGAATGGTGCCCAGTACCGACCCTTGAGGCACTCCACTCCTTACCTCTCTCCAGTCTGATAACTCCCCGGTTACTATGACTTTTACCCTTCTCCCTTCACCCGCTTTAGTAATATTCCCGACCCAGTGAAGTTGTTATACAACCCAGTTGTATAACTGGGTTATACAACCCAGGTATAACCAACAGGTATAACTAGCGTCAAAAGATTGTTATTTGCTTAGCTAAACGAACTAGAGGGTTCAGTTGCTGAACCGATTATGTGCCTCTGTAAACCCTTTACACCACCGCCCACGGGATGGGTATGGGGTGCATAAGGGGGGGGGGGCCTCGTAGCCTGGTGGATAGCGCGCAGGACTCGTAATTCTGTGGCGCGGGTTCGATTCCCGCACGAGGCAGAAACATATGGGCAAAGTTTCTTTCACCCTGAATGCCCCTGTTACCTAGCAGTAAATAGGTACCTGGGAGTTAGTCAGCTGTCACGGGTTGCTTCCTGGGGATGGAGGGCTGGTCGAGGACCGGGCCGCGGGGACACTAAAAAGCCCCGAAATCATCTCAAGATAACCTCAAGATGGGGTGCATAATAAATAAAGAAATGGAATTCAATTGTTGACAAGGACAATACAGTCTGCCCGGCCCACTCTATCCTGTTTGATTGTTTTCAGTTGATGTTGATCAACTGATCAACAAAACTCAGTTGATCAAATAAGATTTTTCTCTTGTGAATCCATGTTGATGCTTTGAAAGAGAATTTATATGTTCTAGATGGCCGATAAGCCGTCTATTGTTTAGCTTCTCTAATAAGCTATTAGCTTACCTTGCCTAATACCTAGATTAAATTAGATTATATTAAATTAGGCTAGGTATTAGCCTAATACCTTACCTACATGTTAGTGGTACCGGTCTATAGTTCAGTGGCTGTACTCGCCTAGTTGTGCTTGCGGGGGGGGGGGGGTTGAGCTTCGGCTCTTTGGTCCCGCCTCTCAACCGTCAGTCTACTGGTGTATAGATTCATGAGCTTCTTCAGCTCTATCATGTCTACAAGAAGTGCGTGTGTGTGTGTGTGTGTGTGTGTGTGTGTGTGTGTGTGTGTGTGTGTGTGTGTGTGTGCGGCTACTAATAATGGACTATAAGGCTACCATCTAAAGATAAAAACCTTAATTAGTTATCAGAGGCATCTCCCTCTACTGGCGCTATATAATCACATTTTTTATTTATTTTTTGCCCCTTAAATGGACTACCTGGATCTGGCGAGGAAATGTTCACTCAGTCTGCTTAATGGAGCAGTGAGAGGCCGCTGCTGGGCAGATTACAACCTGGTCTTTATCCATCATTTCAGCATGGAAGGAGATGAGTTACAGACTAGGCAAGATCTGCACGCGCGCGCGCACACGCACACACACACACACACACTCACACACACACACACACACACACACACACACACACACACACACACACACACACACACACACACACACACACACACACACACACACACACACACACACACACACACACACACACACACACACACACACACACACACACACACACACACACACACACACACACACACACACACACACACACACACACACACACACATGGAGGCATGGAGAAACTATAGGAATAACAGGACACTGGAGAGCAGAGAAAGATACCAGAATGCCAGGAATGAATATGTCAGGATGAGAAGAGAGGCAGAAAGACAATACGAAAATGACATCGCAAGCAAGGCAAAGACTCAGCCTAAATTGCTGCATAGCCACATCAGGAGAAAAACAACAGTAAAGGAACAGGTTATGAAATTAAGGATAGGGGCGGAAGGATTCACTACAAACGACAAGGAAGTGTGTGAGGAACTGAATAAGAAATTCCAAGAGGTCTTCACCTTAGAGCAAGGAGAAATCCTAGAGATAAGAGAGGGAATAGCTAACCAGGAACCACTGGAAGAGTTTGAGATTACCAGCGGGGAAGTAAGGAAGTGTTTACTAGAATTGGATGTGACAAAGGCTATAGGCCCAGATGGAATCTCCCCTTGGATACTAAAGGAAGGAGCAGAAGAACTGTGCCTCCCGCTCTCCATGGTGTATAACAAATCACTGGCAACAGGGGAACTGCCAGAAATTTGGAAAGCAGCTAACGTAGTCCCGATATACAAGAAAGGGGATAGACAGGAGGCACTGAATTACAGACCAGTGTCCCTAACATGCATACCATGCAAGTTGATGGAGAAGATTGTGCGAAGAAAGCTAGTGGAGCACCTGGAGCGAAAGAACTTTGTAACACAGCATCAACATGGATTCAGGGATGGCAGGTCCTGCCTCACAGGGTTACTTGAATTCTACGACCAGGCAACAAAAATAAGGCAAGAAAGAGAAGGGTGGGCAGACTGCATATTTTTGGATTGTCAGAAAGCCTTTGACACAGTGCCACACAAGAGGCTAGTGAAAAAACTGGAGATGCAGGCTGGCGTGAAAGGGAAGGTACTCCGTTGGATACAGGAGTACCTAAGTAACAGGAGACAATGAGTCAGTGTGAGGGGTGAGGTCTCAGATTGGCGAGACGTTACGAGTGGAGTACCGCAGGGGTCAGTCCTTGGACCTATACTGTTTCTGATATATGTAAATGATCTTCCAGAGGGTATAGAATCGTTTCTCTCAATGTTTGCCGATGATGCAAAAATTATGAGGAGGATTGAAACTGAGGACGATAGTAGGAGGCTACAAGATGACCTAGACAGACTGAGTGAATAGTCCAACAAATGTCTGTTGAAGTTCAACCCGAGTAAATGCAAAGTAATGAAACTAGGTGGTGGAAATAGGAGGCCAAACACAGGATACAGAATAGGAGATGAAGTACTTAATGAAACGAACAGAGAGAAAGATCTAGGAGTTGATATCACACCAAACCTGTCTCCTGAAGCCCACATAAAAAGAATAACGTCTGCGGCATATGCGAGGCTGGCTAACATCAGAACAGCGTTCAGGAACCTGTGTAAGGAATCATTCAGAATCTTGTACACCACATATGTAAGACCAATCCTGGAGTATGCGGCCCCAGCATGGAGCCCGTACCTTGTCAAGCACAAGACGAAGCTGGAAAAAGTCCAAAGGTATGCCACTAGACTAGTCCCAGAACTAAGAGGCATGAGTTACGAGGAAAGGCTGCGGGAAATGCACCTTACGACACTGGAAGACAGAAGAGTAAGGGGAGACATGATCACTACCTACAAAATCCTCAGAGGAATCGACCGGGTAAACAAGGATAAACTATTCAACACTGGTGGGACGCGAACAAGGGGACACAGGTGGAAATTGAGTACCCACATGAACCACAGAGACGTTAGAAGGAACTTTTTCAGTGTCAGAGTAGTTAACGGATGGAATGCATTAGGCAGTGATGTGGTGGAGGCTGACTCCATACACAGTTTTAAATGTAGATATGATAGAGCCCAGTAGGCTCAAGAACCTGTACACCTGTTGATTGACCGCTGAGAGGCGGGACCAAAGTGCCAGAGCTCAACCCCCGCAAACACAACTAGGTGAGTACAACTAGGTGAGTACAGTAGGCTCAGGAATCTGAACATCAGTTAATTGACAGTTGAGAGGCCTATCTTTTTTTGGCAGGACCAAAGAGCCATAGCACAATTAGGTGAGCACAAATAGGTGAACACACTCACACACACCTGGAGGCTCACGAAGCCGTAAACAACACAACAATAAGACAAACACAGTAGCATAAACAACAGACCCACAACAAGATAACAAGTGAATCAACATAGAAGTTATAACTCTGATAAAAAAAAAGCAACTTCAGTCGACTGTAGCGATGATTCCCTATTGATCATGGGAGACTTCAACTACGCCACGATAGACTGGGAGAAAATAAACACATAAGGGACCATAATCACATGGAAATAAAAACTACTGAAATCACCAACGAGAAGCTTTACAAGGCCAAAAAGCCAGTGAACCCGCCACAAAGAGGAGTAATGACAAATGTGTAAATCATAGCCAGATATTCACTCTGAAGAAGTCAGACAGGTGAGAAGCCAAGCTGGAGGAACAATGGGAATAAGAGACCATTGTGTTCCAGCACGTAATTATCCACAGGCTGTAGGAATGACCTGTTTGGGGGAAGGAACAAGGAGATGAAAAAGTCTGGTAATTACCAAGATATGAAAGAATTTTCCATATATCACTGGAAACTTTTTTCAGAGAGAGAGAAGATCTCCCACAAGATAGGATTGACTAATTCACCCAACTGTATCAGAAGTCAGTCAATCAGTTTGTTTCTGTTGAATGAGAGAATGATGAAGGGGGCAAGATTAACCCCTGACTTGCCGAAGGAAGCAAGATTAATCCATGGATTAACGAAAGATGCAAGAAGCAAAGCAATTAAGCACAAGGATATGGATAAACTATAGGAAGAACAGAGAGCCGAGGGCTGCATCAGAGGGCCTGGAATATCTCAGACTCAGAAGAGAAGTAGAGAACCCATTTCAAAAAAATATATATTGGTGACAGAGCAAAGAACCACTTCAAGCTGGGTCAGAAACGCCTCAGGAAGGAAACTGTAATATGTGATGATAGGGAAAACCCTATTTAAAGAGAATGAGAGGAATGTATATGAGAAGGAACTAGACAAGAGGTTCCAAGAGGTCTTTACATCGGAGTCTATGTCGAAAATGGCAGAACTGGAGGACATTGAAGAGTAGGAAATAGTGTTCAAGTTCATAGGAAGATAGTTCTTCAGACATCACCAATATTAAAATGTTCCCAATGACATGGAGAAGAAGAGGGATGTTCATCAAGAACAGTGTTTACGGATCAATTATTATTCCAATATTTCATGCAAGTTTAAATAGGAGTTTGTGCCATTGCAAGATCTCTGGCAATGGCAACACCACCGAGATGAAGAGATCACATAACTTAAAATCTATGAATAAAAGAAATTGCAATAGGCCTATTGCAATGGGCCTACTGCAATGGGCCTACTGCAATTAGCCTACTGCAATGGGCCTACTGCAATTAGCCTTCTGCAATGGGCCTACTGCAATTAGCCTATTGCAATGGGCCTACTGCAATTAACCTATTGCAATGGGCCTACTGCAATTAGCCTATTGCAATGGGCATACTGCAATTAACCTATTGCAATGGGCCTACTGCAATTAACCTATTGCAATGGGCCTACTGCAATTAACCTATTGCAATGGGCCTACTGCAATTAACCTATTGCAATGGGCCTACTGCAAGTGGCCTACTGGTCCATACGAGGCAGCTGGTGGTAAGATCTATCCCTTATTATACACCTTTATAGTACCAACAGTTTGTACTAAAAGGGAGTTGTTAGTGCCACATAAAACTAGCAATTCCAGTGTCAAAATTGATCTGACAATCCATTTAGAGTTTATAATTCCTTGATTTTTATTAAATATTTGCAGAACAAATAAGTTACAGGAAGTTACTGTAAAGTAACTTGAATGAGACGGTAGAATGATAGTGAAAGTTATGAATTTAATGTACTCTTGGGTAATATTTCTAACTTTCAGGTAATAAATCATATTTCTCGATTAATGACATTTTTTTTTATTTTGTAGAAATAATTCTTATTCTCTGGTGACGAATCTGAGTCTCAGGAAATTAATCGGTATCTCAAGTAATCAATATTATTTTCAGGAATAGAATCTTAATCTTTGGTAATGAATCTGATTCTCGATAAATAAATTAGAATACGAGTAATCAATCTTATTTTCAGGTAATGAATCATAATCCCAGAAAATTAATCTAAATCACAGAAAAGAAAATTATATTACTGTTTGTTTTAAATATGTTAAAATTATTGTTCAAATCAGAATCAGATGATTAATACTTAACAACTTATACAAATCATTACAATTCTGACTGAACTGAACAATTACCAAATAACTGAACTATGAACAGCAGCATTCAAGAAATAATCTTAAGACATTTTTTAAATGTCATAATTAAAATGATTTAAGTTTGCCATAAAATTAAAAAAAGATTGTCATATATTAAATAATTAAAACCATTTAGCTTACAATGAGTGGAGGAACATATTGGTTGCCCAATATATAATGACAACATTACTTATTAACCATAAAATTAACAGTTTACAACAATATTAACAACAGTAGCAATGGTAAATGAAATTAAGATTGAAATTTAACACTTAAAACATAAATGAACATTTTTTTATTTCCACAAATTAAATAAAGTGTAACTTATAAAATTATTGCACGTCAATAATTAACTGTGAACCATTCCAAATGCATTAATAATTAACTTAAAAAACATATAGCCAAATTAATATCTTAATATCCCAACACTAATCGTTACAATAATATATTATAGGATGAAAAACACTACAAGGCCTAGTTTGACATGATGTAGACTCAGTATAATAAATTGAAAATGATTTACAGTTTACTGATATGAAGTGATGTATTATACAATATAGTGTGGCAAAGCGATTAATTTGAAGCAACAAATCAATTGGAAGCTTGGTTAAGATGTATTTTTGCTAATCAGAGTAGGAGGGAAGCTGTTTGTTGATCAGTCTCTGTGAAGCTGTTTGTTGATCAGTCTCTGTGAAGCTGTCTGTTGATCAGAGTAGGAGGGAAGCTATCTGTTGATCAGTCACAGTGAAGCTGTCTGTTGATTAGTCACAGTGAAGCTGTCTGTTGATCACTGTTCAACAGGGAAGCTGTCTGTTGATCACTGTTCAACAGGGAAGCTATCTGTTGACCAGATTAACAGTAAAGCTATCTGTTGATCAGTCAATAAAGCTGTCTGTTGATCAGTCACAGTGTGAAGCTGTCTGTTGATCAGAGTCACACTGAAGCTGTCTGTTGATCAGAGTCACACTGAAGCTGTCTGTTGATCAGTCACAGTGTGAAGCTGTCTGTTAATATAATCTTGCAAGCTGAGGAATAGTTAACAAACGTCATTAAGGAAACCTTTAAAGTTTCCCCTCACAATAGTGTTGCAACACTGTTTTGCAATCTTCCTCAACACAATTTAAGCATCACTGTGCATGGTTTCACTGTTGATTAACGACATAGTTGATCAACAGTTGCAACATATTATTTTGCATTAGTGCGTCGGGCTTCAGCTCCTGGGTCATAGGAATGAGGAAGATCAAGCCCCAGTTGCAACACTGAATATTCCTTTGAACCTGTTTCAGACAGGTTCTGGACGAGACAGAAGAAAGACTTCTCTCTAGTTTGCTTATCTTGAGGTTATCTTGAGATGATTTCGAGGCTTAGCGTCCCCGCGGCCCGGTCCTCGACCAGGCCTCCTTGATCGACCTGATCCTGCATCTTCTCTCTCTCTCTCTCTCTCTCTCTCTCTCTCTCTCTCTCTCTCTCTCTCTCTCTCTCTCTCTCTCTCTCGTAACATATGCAGTATTCATTTATGTTCATTTATTGTTTAGATTTAATTTATCATTTGTTTTGAATAGTTATTACTTGAGCAGTCGAGTTCCAACTTGAGCACTCAAGTTTCTACATCCAGTTCTTGGCTCCTGCAATCAGGTTCGACCTGTCATCATCTCACACAGAAGGATGCATGAATGTCGAGTTTCATGTAAGGTGTTGCATGTTGGAATTGTTTTGTTTGCTTTGCAATTGCAAGATTTCTGGCCACTTGTGCAATTACTCTCCATCTTAACTACTTTCAACATAACATTGATCTTTATCTCTTGGGCTTCTCCGACGTGGCTTGCCTAAGCTGCTTGCCAGATACTAACATAAACATATGGTCAAGCACAATGACTCCCCCCAGTGTCATCAGTAACAAAGCTTAATATGGTACACGTTCAGGGAAGAAAATGACATCAAATTATTATTTATGGGGAGACTCAACACTTTATTATAGAGTTCTTAAGACCGGTGCTTACTAAGCAATCAAAGGCACTGCGGTTAAAAAGATTATATATATATATATATATATATATATATATATATATATATATATATATATATATATATATATATATATATATGTCGTACCTATTAGCCAGAACTCACTTCTCAGCCTACTATGCAAGGCCCAATTTGCCTAATAAGCCAAGTTTTCATGAATTAATTTTTTTTCGACGACCTAACCTACCTAACCTAACCTAACCTACCTTTTTCGGTTACCTAACCCAACCTAACCTATAAAGATAGGTTAGGTTAGGTTAGGTAGGGTTGGTTAGGTTCGGTCATATATCTACGTTAATTTTAACTCCAATAAAAAAAAATTGACCTCATATAGAATGAAATGGGTAGCTTTATCATTTCATAAGAAAAAAATTAGAGAAAATATATTACTTCAGGAAAACTTGGCTTATTAGGCAAATCGGGCCATGCATAGTAGGCTGAGAAGTGCGTTCTGGCTACTAGGTACGACATATATATATATATATATATATATATATATATATATATATATATATATATATATATATATATATATATGTCGTACCTAGTAGCCAGAACTCACTTCTCAGCCTACTATGCATAGCCCGATTTGCCTAATAAGCCAAGTTTTCCTCAATTAATATATTTACTCTAAATTTTTTCTTATGAAATGATAAAGCTACCCATTTCATTATGTATGAGGTCAATTTTTTTTCATTGGAGTTAAAATTAACGTAGATATATGACCGAACCTAACCAACCCTACCTAACCTAACCTAACCTATCTTTATAGGTTAGGTTAGGTTAGGTTAGGTAGCCGAAAAAGTTAGGTTAGGTTAGGTTAGGTAGGTTAGGTAGTCGAAAAACAATTAATTCATAAAAACTTGGCTTATTAGGCAAATCGGGCCTTGCATAGTAGGCTGAGAAGTGAGTTCTGGCTACTAGGTACGACATATATATATATATATATATATATATGTCGTACCTAGTAGCCAGAACTCACTTTTTGGCCTACTATTCAAGGCCCGATTTGCCTTATAAGCCAAGTTTTCCCGAATTAATATATTTTTTCTAATTTTTTTCTTATGAAATGATAAAGCTACCCATTTCGTTATGTATGAGGTCAATTTTTTTTATTGGAGTTAAAATTAACGTAGATATATGACCGAACCTAACCAACCCTACCTAACCTAACCTAACCTATCTTTATAGGTTAGGTTTGGTTAGGTAGCCGAAAAAGTTAGGTTAGGTTAGGTTAGGTAGGTTAGGTAGTCGAAAAACAATTAATTCATGAAAACTTGGCTTATTAGGCAAATTGGGCCTTGCATAGTAGGCTGAGAAGTGCGTTCTGGCTATTAGGTACGACATATATATATATATATATATATATATATATATATATATATATATATATATATATATATATATATATATATATATATATATATATATATATATATATATATATATATATATATATATACATTCTGCTGCAGCCTGACGCCGCAACAGAATCAATAATGCAAAAACTGAATTGTTATCAGGTACTAATTACACAATAAAATAGCTCATATTCTAAATTATAATTATTAGTTTTATTCAAATGGTTCATCATAACAAACGTGAACCTTCACTGGCTAACGCAGCTTTACATCAAAATAAAAAACAATGCAGTTTTATTATTCAATAAAACGCTCACAGATAAAGAGACCAGACAACTTATACATCAGCAGAGTAAATAAGCACCTGAATTATAATACAATCATGACATATACCACAATCATTTAAGCATCAACAATAGCAATACTCTGCAATGTAATTATTTAAACAGTTACAGAATAATTATACAATTGCCTTTAAATTATTTTAATTATAGTGTAAAGGCACATTTTTATAACTTATCAGACATATTTTGTAATAAAGTACACATTAGAATATTAGAGAACTGTTGTATAAGTATATATAGAAAATAGAGCTCCGGCCTCATACACATGGGGTTCAGGGTTCGAGTCTCTAAGAGCCCAAGTGAATCAGATGGTAAGTGTACAAAGGTTCTCAGAATGCAGTCATTCACAATGTATGAAGTCAGTTTATTATTGTCACTCTCTCGTGGACACAGACTTGAATATACTGAATCTCATTATCTCATTAACATCTAAATTATTATAACCCCCAACTGAGCTACGTCAAGAATAATTAGCTCTGGTGAGAGGAGACAACCTTGTCTTAACTCTTGCTCTAAAACAAGTTGATGAGTATTGCAACTTTTTTGGTTGCTATAAGTCAAGTTGATGAGTTTTGCATCTTTTCTGTAACTAAGTTGATGAGTTTGGTGTTTTCATTGGGCCAAGGAGGTGATGAGTTTTGTATCTTTTATCATTGGGCGAGTTGATGAGTTTTGTTTCTCATCTTTTGTTCCCAATTTGACAGGTTTTGTGTAATTGTTCATGGGTCAAGTTGATGATCTGATGAGCCATAATTAAGTCCCCACCTTCCCCTCACAACACTGTAAGTCTAACTCCTGTATGATGCAAGAATGATGAGCCATTGTGCCACATGTCACTATAATTATTATGGTTAAAATTATATTTATTTGTTACTTTTAAATGACTTCTTTCTTCCCAATAGAAAATAAGAATTTTCACAGAAAATAATCCATTGTGTAAACCTCATTGTTGAGTTGTATACCTGCCTGTTCTTACACATGAATTCTAAGTCGATTGGTTTGCTGTGACTTCGAAAAAATGGAAAAAAATATAATTAGTACCCACTTCTGAGAGTAAAGATTAATTATCAAATTTCTCACATTAGTCTCTTTTTGCTTGCACGTTTCAAGCAACAACGCACAATTTGCATACCTGAACACACTTACACATGTGTTGCCAACGAGCCTTGCAACTAAACATGACAAGTCACTTCAAGAAGTCATTATTAGGTAGAGAAGATCAAACGTGACTGATAGGTCCATAGAGTGAATCAGATCGCCAGGTTTATTTCAGCTTGATTTGCGCTGTTCAGCTGAACTTGGACAAAACTAGCACTCATACAGCACAGGGTTAAGCTGTGAAATTAGATTATTTCTTGTAAGTGCCAGGAGAGAAGCTGTCACCCATGCAGCAAGTACCACATTTCCACGGCACCGAAAATAAGTCACAGGGATTCCAACCGACGTGATCAGGGCCGGAGAAGAACCACTCCAACCGTCTCAGATGTTGGAGGTCTGATGCTAGGGTTAGCTCACCCAAGTTTGCAGGGAGAATGGCCTGGGGTATAGGACGAACATAGGTTGGTTGGGTTAGGTCTGATTTAAATCAGTTACCGAATATTAGCAATTATAGACACGTCCAGGCAATTTATGGAATCATGTGAAACATTTGGTACTCACCTAAGTTTGTTTGTGGTGAGGTTGGGCTTCGGCTCTTTGGTTCCGCATCTCAACTGTCGATCAACCGGTGTACAGGTTCCTGAGCCTATTGGGCTCTACAATATGAACATTTGAAACTTTTTTATTTTTTTATCATTATTTTCTACCACAGACGTGGCCAGACATTTACAATGCTAACCGGCATATATACATTTTCTTCTGTCCTCCATGGACAGGGTTAGAGATGTGTTAAACATATAGTTCAAGGGTTTATTGAACACTCAACCACAGAAGGTGATTCGGTGCTTTTAAAATGCTAAGCTAACATACGTAAATACATAGATACACAGATTTACGTATGCCTTACATAAAGTGTTTGATGTGTCTTTTACATAGTGTCATTAATGTACATTCACAAAGGTGAAATGTAATTCTTATCAGCTTCCATAAATACTTTATACCCATACATATACATACACACACACATATACATACATATACACACACACACATGCATTCACATACATTTGTCTCATTTACTCTGACAGGGTGAGGTAGCTGATAAAGAAACTAGTGTGCAATTAAGCACTTAATCACTGAAGGTGATGAAGGTGCTTTTACAAGCTCAGGTTATATAGTTACATCACATACATACATTGTATAACTGATACATTACATGGTCAAGCTTGGATACAAGTCCAAACATTTGAAACTGTGTGGAGTCTGCCTCCACCACATTACTTTGTAAAACTAATTTTGATAATTATTTTGACACTGAAAACAATTCTTTGTAATGTATCTCTGGCCCATTTAGACCCGCTTTAGGCTTAACGAAACAGGAACAGAACAAGTGTGTTAGAAAATTACTTTTTTTCAGGCAAGACTTGACTCACTTTCCCCAGCTGTGGATCCAAGGGGAAAGTGTTCATCAAGTCATTTTCGATGAAAGGATTGTGTGTGTGCATGTGTGTGCTCGATCCTGCAATCACTCACCTAGATATGCTTGCAGGGTCGAGCTAGGCTCCTGGCCCCGCCTTCCTAACGTTCTAAGATTAAAACAATGACGCATTTCTCTCCCTTTTATCATATTTACTGTAAACATTTTGAAACGAATTACTTTCAACAACTTATACATCTAATCTGTTCCACTTATTGACAGCCCTGACACTGACAAATTTCTTACTGACCTTCTTGTGTTTCTTTTGAAAACTAGACAAAACTTTCTTGAGTTTCCATCTATAACCCCTCGTTCTGCTGTTGTTAGCTTTGGTTAGTGCTTGTTTGTTATGGGTGAGAGAGTGTGAGAGAGAGAGAGAGAGAGAGAGAGAGAGAGAGAGAGAGAGAGAGAGAGAGAGAGAGAGAGAGAGAGAGAGAGAGAGAGAGAGAGAGAGAGAGAGAGAGAGAGAGAGAGAGAGAGAGAGAGAGAGAGAGACACACACAGACAGGAGGAAGGTAGTTTTCCTTAAACTTTTTAAAAAATTCTACTTCACCTGACGGGTGAGCTATTCTGAGACTCCTCTAAGACTTTTTTTATGAGGAGGGAATAGTAAGCCTCTCGTTTGTAAGACCTTTGCAAGAGCCTCTCCACAAGCTCTCAGACCAAACAAAAATTTCCGAGTCGAGTGTGGGTTTTGGTGGATTGCAAGAGACCTGCAAACTCTCTTCTCGTCGCGAAAACATTTCTGCAACTTTGTGCCGTCCTCTTGGGAGTTTAACCTCTACCGAAAACTCCTCCTTTATTTTAAATTATTTTCGTGGTTTATAAATATGATAATATTACAAGGGCAGAGCTTAATCGATATTAATAGACCAGATTGGATAAAACAGATAAGAGAAACCCCTAATGATATATATATATATATATATATATATATATATATATATATATATATATATATATATATATATATATATATATATATATATATATATATATATATATATATATATATATATATACTTCGGTTTCCTCGAAGCCTCTGTGCAGTACTGGTTCAGTACTGTGCCTCGGAGAGGTTACGGGATCCAGTAAGTTCAGTAGAACTTCGGTTTCAACTCTTTTAACCCTGTCGTAGCTCAGTCGATTAAGGCAGTGTCTGGGATGCTCCCGGACGCAGGTTCGAATCTTTGTCACGGCCCTTGTGGATTTGTATATATCTGAAGTAGTGGAGCAGGGCGGTGGGATTGGTCTTGCGCTGTTTCTGGAAGCGAGAGTGTGTGAACACCTCCGGCGCCTCTATTTATGTTCCCTTAATCAGGCGGAAGGCCTTGTTATCAAAGAACAAAAGAGGAGATAAGTAGTGGAGACGAGAGAAGGTAATTCCTAGAAAGAGGAAAGAACATGGCAAAAAGAAATGAACAAGTAAAAAGAGGTTATGGATGAGATGGCTTTAAGAATAGACTGGTGGAAGAAAGGGAACCTAAGAATAAGAAGTAGAATAGTTAATACAGAATATGCTGTCATATTCAATGAGACATGTATATAAGAATACCTGCTGCCAGTATACACCAAATATATATATATATAATGCATATAGATAACATACATACAGTCCATAAAACACCAATACTCTATGCTCAAGAGCTTTACATAATCACTAAGGTAACATGTGTCCAGTACATGTTCTGAACTTACTCAGAGTGCAATGCAATATCTCTGCAAGAGACTGGAGCTTGCAAGAATGGGTGTGAAAGGTCCTTCTGCATAAATTTTGCATACCAACGTTGTCCTCTGGCCCGAGTATACACAATAACATATTAAATCAACATTTACTGAAGGAGTATATTTGTCCGGTGAGGTGAGAGTATTACAAATATGTTTATGCAACACTGAACATGCTATTGTGCTCTCCGGCAGTGTCCCTTCGTGGTAAGACAGGTGTGTTTCAGTGTTGCATTGCAACCCTGTGTTGTGGGAAGTACACGAAGTTGTGTACACTAAGAATACAAGTCCTGAAATGGAAGTAGGCCTAATCAAATGACGGGAGCCGGTCGGCCGAGCGGACAGCACACTGGACTTGTGATCCTGTGGTCCCGGGTTCGATCCCGCGCGCCGGCGAGAAACAATGGACAGAGTTTCTTTCACCCTATGCCCCTGTTATCTAGCAGTAAAATAGGTACCTGGGTGTTAGTCAGCTGTCACGGGCTGCTGCCTGGGGGTGGAGGCCTGGTCGAGGACCGGGCCGCGGGGACACTAAAGCCCCGAAATCATCTCAAGATAACCTCAAGATATCTCAGCAAGGCTGGTGAGCTATTTAGCCTTGAAAACGAATTAGTTGAGTGGTAAGCACATAGGTGAGCTAGCTAGCTCGCGTTGGGAAGTGGAAGACTGTGGATGTGGACAAATCCACAAGGGCCATGACGAGGATTCGAACCTACGTCCGAGAGGATGTGGCGCCTCCTCGTCTTCCTTGCCAGGTGAACAGTCACACAGCAAGCCGTCTTAAGCACTGAACCTCAAGAAATATCATTAGCTCTTCCGATAACTGATTCCGGTGTTGATATCAGTGGTCAGATCAGTGGTCAGATCCGTGGACAGATCAGTGGACATATCAGTGGTCAGATCAGTGGTCAGATCAGGGGTCAGATCAGTGGTCAGATCAGTGGTCAGATCAGTGGACAGATCAGTGGACAGATCAGTGGACAGATCAGTGGACAGATCAGTGGACAGATCAGTGGACATATCAGTGGTCAGATCAGTGGTTAGACCAGTGGACATATCAGTGGTCAGATCAGTGGTCAGATCAGTGGTCAGATCAGTGGTCAGATCAGTGGACAGATCAGTGGTCAGATCAGTGGTCAGATCAGTGGTCAGATCAGTGGTCAGATCAGTGGACAGATCAGTGGTCAGATCAGTGGACAGATCAGTGGACAGATCAGTGGACAGATCAGTGGACAGATCAGTGGACAGATCAGTGGACAGATCAGTGGACAGATCAGTGGTCAGATCAGTGGACAGATCAGTGAACAGATCAGTGGACAGATCAGTGGTCAGATCAGTGGTCAGGTCAGTGGACAGATCAGTACAGTGTTGAGAACCTTAATGGCAAATGAAGCATCAATATATGTAGTGTGTATGGTGATTAACAACGATTCTGTTAACACATTTGTCATTATATTCGTGGAATCATAGAATTGCCCAGTTAGCGGCCTGAGAGACTGTGAACTCGAGTTGGAACAACCATTTGAGTAAAGGTTCTGTTGGGTGCTGCTCAGAGCACATATGTGTGTGTGTGTACTCACCTAGTTGTGTTTGCGGGGGTTGAGCTCTGGCTCTTTGGTCCCGCCTCTCAACCGTCAATCAACAGGTGTACAGATTCCTGAGCCTATCGGGCTCTGTCATATCTACACTTGAAACTGTGTATGGAGTGAGCCTCCACCACATCACCCCCTAATGCATTCCATTTGTCAACCACTCTGACACTAAAAAAGTTCTTTCTAATATCTCTGTGGCTCATTTGGGCACTCAGTTTCCACCTGTGTCCCCTTGTGCGTGTTCCCCTTGTGTTAAATAGACTGTCTTTATCTACCCTATCAATCCCCTTCAGAATCTTGAATGTGGTGATCATGTCCCCCCTAACTCTTCTGTCTTCCAGCGAAGTGAGGTTTAATTCCCGTAGTCTCTCCTCGTAGCTCATACCTCTCAGCTCGGGTACTAGTCTGGTGGCAAACCTTTGAACCTTTTCCAGTTTAGTCTTATCCTTGACTAGATATGGACTCCATGCTGGGGCTGTGTGTGTGTGTGTGTGTGTGTGTGTCTCCAACATATGTGAGACTATTATGTTGTACATGCCAGTTATGTCCCGAACATGCCATTGAACTCCTGTGAACATCTGTTAAGGAACGGCAATGGCATTAGGCAGCTCTAAGAGAAAGCATGCCATATATATAGCAGTGTCAGATATAAGGAAAGACTGCAAATACAGGTGTAGGTGTTTAATGATGCTTCGTCGAATAAGGACATTTTCCCAAGCCATGAACGTAGCATTATGAGTAATAGACTAGCTTAAATTTACAACCATTTAGTGAATGGTGACCATTTGCACAACCATTTACACATGGTAATGTCACTGATCTCTTCTCCCTCAAAATATATACCTGTCATCCTCATCAACTAGAAGCATATCATACTAGCAATATTATACATACGTCAAGAAAATATCATGGAACAGAAACTTAAATTCCCTGCTTCACAGGTTTAGTTAGATGGAACCTATAACCTGACAAAATTCATTTTGGATTCTGTGCTGTTTCTCTTAAGAACCTGACCCCTGTTGATAGCCACTGTCAGTGCCAATGTTGGTGGCATACTACATCCCGCCAAACACACACCGAAACTACGACGTTGGTACAACGTTCGAACAAGTTTTAACACCTCCTAACCAGTTATAACAACCAATATAGCACGTTGTAACAACGTTCTAATACGTCATAAACACGTTAAGCCAAGATGTAACAACTTTATTACAAGTTGTAACAAGCGGAAAATAGAGACAGTTTCGGTTTGTGTTTCCAGGGACATGCCTTATTGCACATAGACGTAGTTCGAGTAAGGTAATTTAAGATATAGGGTAACCATCCAACTCAGGAGCTGCCTCGTATGGGCCAACAGGCCTTCTGCAGTTACCTTTATTCTTATGTTCTAATGAATGTCAGATGGTACAAGTCTTTGTTATTTTATCGAGATCAGTGAGGTGCATTGAGCTGTTCGATCTCTGTCCTACTTCAATGGTTTTCTCACCCTTAGGCAAGAAGCCTTAAACCTCTTTATGCTAGACTGAACGGAGATGGAGAATATCATCTGTGAAATATCAATATTTTGGCCCGTGATCATCCTGTGTTTGCCTTTGAATATGTAGTGGCAATTGATGCTATCGAAGTAGAAAGGGAGGAAGAGAGAGAACCAAGCATAAAGAGAAGTACCAAAAAGTAAGAGAAATGGCTCGGAGAAACACAGCAAAGAGAATTCTGAAGGAAATCCATTAAAGTTTATGTAAGGAGTAAGTTCAAAGAAGCTGCAGGAAGATTACCACCATCAGTTATCTTGAGGTTATCTTGATATGATTTCGGGGCTTTAGTGTCCCCACGGCCCGGTCCTCGACCAGGCCTCCACCCCCAGGAAGCAGCCCGTGACAGCTGACTAACACCCAGGTACCTATTTTACTGCTAGGCAACAGGGGCATAGGGTGAAAGAAACTCTGCCCATTGTTTCTCGCCGGCGCCTGGGATCGAACCCGGGACCACAGAATCACAAATCCAGCGTGCTGTCCGCTCGGCCGACCGGCTCCTGCCTGTGTTTAGTCAGACAATGGAGGCGAAGAGAAGAAGGAAGAAAACGAAAATGAAAGAAATATAGAGACCAATAAACAGAAGCGAATCAAATATTTCATAAACGAATGGCGAACCAATTCAAAGGAATCATGAGATCAACGAAGAATCAGAGTGACATTGAGCACTTGAGTTTGAGTGACATTGAGCACTTGAGTTTGAGTGACATTGAGCACTTGAGTTTGAGTGACATTGAGCACTTGAGTTTGAGTGACATTGAGCACTTGAGTTTGAGTGACATTGAGCACTTGAGTTTGAGTGACATTGAGCACTTGAGTTTGAGTGACATTGAGCACTTGAGTTTGAGTGACATTGAGCACTTGAGTTTGAGTGACATTGAGCACTTGAGTTTGAGTGACATTGAGCACTTGAGTTTGAGTGACATTGAGCACTTGAGTTTGAGTGACATTGAGCACTTGAGTTTGAGTGACATTGAGCATTTGAGTTTGAGTGACATTGAGCACTTGAGTTTGAGTGACATTGAGCACTTGAGTTTGAGTGACATTGAGCATTTGAGTTTGAGTGACATTGAGCACTTGAGTTTGAGTGACATTGAGCACTTGAGTTTGAGTGACATTGAGCACTTGAGTTTGAGTGACATTGAGCACTTGAGTTTGAGTGACATTGAGCACTTGAGTTTGAGTGACATTGAGCACTTGAGTTTGAGTGACATTGAGCACTTGAGTTTGAGTGACATTGAGCACTTGAGTTTGAGTGACATTGAGCACTTGAGTTTGAGTGACATTGAGCACTTGAGTTTGAGTGACATTGAGCACTTGAGTTTGAGTGACATTGAGCACTTGAGTTTGAGTGACATTGAGCACTTGAGTTTGAGTGACATTGAGCACTTGAGTTTGAGTGACATTGAGCATTTGAGTTTGAGTGACATTGCGTCTAAAGACTAATACCTAAACTGCTCTCGATAGACGCACCAAAAGGAAGATAATCATCAGAGTCTGTGTGATCAAACTCTACATAAAAATGGAAGAATCATCAAGGAATCAATTTGTCTATAAACAAATTACTAACAACTTATAAGCTAATAAAAAAATTATTCCATACCTTAACACATGTGGAGGCCTGGTCGAGGACCGGGCCGCGGGGACCCTAAAAAGCCCCGAAATCATCTCAAGATAACCTCTCAAGATCTCAAGATAGATGCTGGATAATTGATCTGAACGTACATTGTTTTATGTCTAACTGAAACCCGTTGTTAACAAGAGTAATTACGTTGTTTCGTGCCATAGGTGATTCGTACTCGTTAGATCTAGAATGAAAGGCCCATTATAAGGAGCCTTTAAGGGAGTTTTTGAGCCGGATGGAAGAAACCTTAATTCTAATCTGGCTCTCAACTCTTCCCGTTTGATCACACAAGGGCGCCCAGCCTTCAGGCGGTTCTGTCTGGCCAGTAAGAACAGTTAAGTCTACATAGACGTGCGCTATTCTCTCTAGCCTCTTAGAAAACACATACACGCGCACACATACGTCAGTTGTTTCACTGAGAGGACTACACACTGTGTCTTATACTTATACTTATACAATATACTTAGGTACACATACACACACACAGAGATATTAGAAAGAACTTTTTTAGTGTCAGAGTGGTTAACAAATGGAATGCATTAGGCAGTGATGTGGTGGAGGCTGACTCCATACACAGTTTCAAGTGTAGATATGATAGAGCCCAATAGGCTCAGGAACCTGTACACCTGTTGATTGACAGTTGAGAGGCGGGACCAAAGAGCCAGAGCTCAACCCCCGCAAACACAACTAGGTGAGTACAACTAGGTGAGTACACACACACCTTAATATATTCCACTTCAACGCCCTCTCCACCACCGTCCCCATCTCCCTCCACCCTTCACTCCACCCCACCCCTCCTTACCCTTACTTCTACCTCCCCTAGCCTGCCCCTCCCCTACCCTGCCCCTCCCCTACCCTGCCCCACCCTCCCCTAGCCTGCCCCTCCCCTAGCCTGCCCCTCCCCTACCCTGCCCCTCCCCTACCCTGCCCCACCCTCCCCTAACCCCCTCCCTATAAATAGACTTTAAGCGCCCTGATTACGCTCGCCAAAATATGCAAAGTAGCGAACTAAATGCTTCCATAATTACTAAAGTTGGCCGAGGGAGCGAACCAAGACCAAAAATAAAGGCGTGCTATTGGCGTCCCTCGTGGACGCCTGCGAGGGGGGGTTATGGGGGGGCTGGTGGAGGGGGGGAGAGACCAGATGGGGTGCTTTTGGGGGGGAGGTGGAGGTGGGGAGTGATTGTAATGTGGGGTTGTTGAGTCAATGGGTAAGGAAGGTTAGGTTAGGTAGTTTGGGGAAGGTGGGGAAGGGGGGGGGGTGGTGATTGTGGGATTGGGGGGGGGGGGGAAAGTAGGGGGGCAGTACAAACTATTGACATGTTCGTGACTACCAAGATATGAGGTATAGGTTTTTAAGTCTCTTACACACACATCTCTTTGTCATTTTCTGTGAGAACTTTCGCCTCGTCAACCAAATCAAGTGGTATTTTAATGTAGTTTTTCCTCCATGTGTGGCAATCCAGTAGCTTTAGTTGGTCCTTAGCTTGTGCTGCTACGTCGTTTTCATCATGCAGGTCGGCGTTCAATCCCCGACCGTCCACTAACTGCTTGATTCCTTTCCCCCGCCCCATCCCAAATCCTTATCCTGACCCCTTCCCAGTGCTATATAGTCGTAATGACTTGGCGTTTTCCCCTGATAATTCCTTCCTTCCCTCCTTACGTGAAAGGAACTGCAATGTGATATCTTTATATTTCATAAATATATGAATTCGACCTCTAATCTTCATCCTATCTCTAATCATTCATCTCATCTCTAATCATTCATCTCATCTCTAATCATTCATCTCATCTCTAATCTCATCTCTAATCTTCTGTTCTACTTCTTTCACCTGTTCTTTATGTAGTGTCTCTCACGCTCTAGTAGGTCCCAGGGGCCAGATTCACGAAGCAGTTACGCAAGCACTTACGAATGTGTTCATCTTTCCTCAATCTTTGACGCCTTTGGTTACATTTATTAAACAGTTTACAAGCATGAAAACTTGCCAATCAACTGTTTTTATTGTTATAAACAGCCTCCTGGTGCTTCGGAGTTCGTTTACTGTTTAATAATTGTAAACAAAGCCGCCAAAGATTGAGAAAAGATGGACAGGTTCGTAAGTGCTTGCGTAACTGCTTCGTGAATCCGGGTCCTGTTGTCTGTATTGACGAGTTTCTTGTTCTGAATTCTTAAGCTCCAATATGTTCTCGAACGCAGTAATCTCTAGTCCCTGGAATAATCTCGTTATCTTCTCGATATCTTTAGGTTATCTTGAGGTTATCTTGATCTGTCTCATTTGTCTCAACACTCAAAGTCTAGTGTTGCAGGTGGGAAAGTCTTCCTCTCCTCTTGTTGGCTCTGTGATATGCTGCCTCAGGAAGTTTTTGTCTACTGCATCCACAAACTTTACTCTCCATGTCTCATCACCCTTGAGGAGTGATCATCCAGTCTATTTCCCAGTGATTAAAATCCTCACATATTTTAGCCTTCTCTGCCTTTACTAATGGCGTGGCTCTTCGTGTATTACTATTAAGCAGATCTTACTGCCTTTTATTATGCGGTGGCAAGGTGTATTTTCCCATACCGCTTTACTATAGCTCTTACTGAAGGTTTTCTTAATATGTTGTGTATATTATGTGGTAATTGGTTCCACAAATCTACATCCCTGTTACCGAACCAGTATTTACCCAGGTTTGTTCGTTTCAATTCTCGTGATCATGCGCGATGGTGTGTCTGCCAATCATTTTTATTGGGAATGCCATCTGCATTTGTGTACACAACTTTGAGACAACTTTTCGCTCGTGTGTGTGTTACATAAGGCTAGATATTGTCGTAGTAGAAAATGGAAGCGGCTGGCGAAAGTTCCGTTTTCTGTTTTGGGTCCTCTGGTAGGTTAGGATAAGGGGCACTTTAGTAGGACAGTTTCCTGACGTTGGGGCACCTTAGGAGGACGGGCTGCATTCCCTGGCATTTATGATATACTTTTCTTTCCAAATTTCCTTCACTTCCTTCCTGTGGTATGACATGTTCTGCTTTAATATGTTCTTCGTTTTCTATAATTATTTGTATTTATTTTCTATTCTTCTCTGTTCTTCTCCTTAGTTCATGTCACAACTTGCTGGGTTTGTAGCCCAAATTTGGGCTACTTTCGCTACTTTGTAGCCCAAAATTGGGCTACTTTCGCTACTTTGTAGCCCAAATTTGGGCTACTTTTGCTACTTTGTAACCCAAAATTGGGCTACTTCGCTACTTTGTAACCCAAAATTGGGCTACTTCGCTACTTTGTAACCCAAAATTGGGCTACTTCGCTACTTTGTAACCCAAAATTGGGCTACTTTCGCTACTTTGTAACCCAAAATTGGGCTACTTCGCTACTTTGTAACCCAAAATTGGGCTACTTCGCTACTTTGTAACCCAAAATTGGGCTACTTCGCTACTTTGTAACCCAAAATTGGGCTACTTCGCTACTTTGTAACCCAAAATTGGGCTACTTCGCTACTTTGTAACCCAAAATTGGGCTACTTCGCTACTTTGTAACCCAAAATTGGGCTACTTTCGCTACTTTGTAACTCAAAATTGGGCTACTTCGCTACTTTGTAACCCAAAATTGGGCTACTTCGCTACTTTGTAACCCAAAATTGGGCTACTTTCGCTACTTTGTAACTCAAAATTGGGCTACTTCGCTACTTTGTAACTCAAAATTGGGCTACTTCGCTACTTTGTAACCCAAATTTGGGCTACTTTCGCTACTTTGTAGGTTGCACAGCCTCCATCACAGTTGTAAACGATTTGTTCTATATTTGTCACTGTTTCACTGTTTCTCAGTGACATAGTCTTATTATTATTCACCTTTTTCATTGTCAATCTTTCTTTCTCTGTTCTTTTCCTCTATTCTTCTTCCACTGTCTTTATTTTGTCTTGCTGCTCCATTCACGTTTTATTTCAAGATTTCTTTTCTTGCTCCAAGTCTGATATGTATAGTTCATCATTCATGGAAAGTTTTATAGCTTAGTCTAAGACTTCTTTAGAAGCGAAGTCTTGTTGACTTCCTTCAGAAGTTTAGTCTGAAAGTTTAGTTTAAGAAAATCTGTCTTGCCAGCCCACTTATCTTCTCTTGCTTCCTCTCCTTTATCACCTATTTACACATGTTGTTTCTTATATGATCATCTATTCTTTCTTTGAGTTTTGTTATTGTCTTAATCTCACTCTTAAAGTCCTCTATTGACTTCAAGTATATCTCTTTTGGTTATCTTGTTATCTTTATCTTTTAATTGGTTATGCCTATTCCTATACCTTGCTTCTTTTTCTGCATCCTTATTTTCCTCCTTGTTTCTCAAACTTGTCTTAGGTCTGTGTCTCAATCTTCCCTCCACTCTTTCTCCCTTTGCTGCTCATTGTATTGATCCTAAATGCTCCCCAATTTAAACATTTACAAACGACACATAAGACCTTCACAAAATACCTTGTCACTGTCACTCAGTGAATTGTCACTGTCACTCAGTGAATTGTCACTGTCACTCAGTGAGTTGTCACTGAGTGGTCACTCAGTGGTTGTGTCCCTCCTTCAGGTGAAGGTCCTCAAAGAATGTTACACTTGAATCACAATTTTATATACTTAAAATCTACTTTTAAACCCACCTTCCATCCATAATTGTGAGTGTCTAGGATCCAGGAGGTTTTACCTCGTCCAGTGAGCTACCCCGGAAGCCTTAACCTCCCAACCCGTTCTCGCACTTGCTTATAGTCAATATCTTGCTTATGAATAAGTGCATATGTGACATACTAATTTAGTGTGAATATTTGAGTTTACCTTGAAATACTGAATAGAAAACCACAACCTAACCTAACCTAACCTAACCTAACCTAACCTAACCTTCTTAGTATGTTAAGATATTACAATTAGTACTAAACTATACCTATATTGATATTACAGTTTTATAAAAATAATAAAACAAAACTAAAATATTTAAATAAATTGTAAAGTAACTCAGGATATTGTCAAATTTTGTATAAAATCTCTATTGTTTAATAAAACTGAGAGGAAAGGTTAGTGCCTTGAAAAAATTGTGGCTTGGAATATGTCACATATGTACTTATTAAACAATTAAATAGTGACTATAAGCAATAAGTCACATGTGTGCTGTCGTGTGTGAGAGCGGGTTGCACGTCCAAAGGTTGAGAGGCTTTAATTCCAACACCATACTAAGCCTACCTCGTCCATGGAGGAACAGTGAGGCTTCAGGAGGTTATCTTGAGATGATTTCGGGGCTTTAGTGTCCCCGCGGCCCGGTCCTCGACCAGGCCTCCACCCCAGGAAGCAGCCCGTGACAGCTGACTAACACCCAGGTACCTATTTTACTGCTAGGTAACAGGGGCATAGGGTGAAAGAAACTCTGCCCATTGTTTCTCGCCGGCGCCCGGGATCGAACCCGGGACCACAGGATTACAAGTCCAGCGTGCTCTCCGCTCGGCCGACCGGCTCCCTGTTGATGTTCCCGGAGTCGTCAGTTACTGTGGGAGTGACGGAAGACTCTCCCACATTAACACCTATCCACCACTACTCCACTCCCACCTGTTGTGTTACAGGAGGGAGTGGACCAGTGGTGGATGGGTGTTAGCGTCAACAGTGAGTAGGATAGGGGGTAGAGATAGTGGAAAAGGGATATAGTGTTGTTGACAATGGAAGAGGGATATAGTGTTGTTGACAATGAAAGAGGGATATAGTGTTGTTGACAATGGAAGAGGGATATAGTGTTGTTGACAATGGAAGAGGGATATAGTGTTGTTGACAATGAAAGAGGGATATAGTGTTGTTGACAATGGAAGAGGGATATAGTGTTGTTGACAATGGAAGAGGGATATAGTGTTGTTGACAATGAAAGAGGGATATAGTGTTGTTGACAATGGAAGAGGGATATAGTGTTGTTGACAATGGAAGAGGGATATAGTGTTGTTAACAATGGAAAAGAACAGTGTTGTGGTTAGTGAAGATGTGTTGATGAAGATGGAGGGATGTGTATGCTGTGGGAGAAGGTGCTGGGTGATCTCCCACACACACATGGGCTTGTGCAAACGATCGCTTCTAAGTTATTGGATAGGGTGAGAGGGGCGTCCTTTTCAGCCAGTCATATTATCATTTCCAGCAGGTTGTTGGCTTAATACCAGTTCCAGCCTTGTTCCTTGAAAAGGAATAATGTGAGTATCCAGAATTGGAAACCACATCTCTGCTACAAAGCAAACAGGTTGCTTAAACAAGCTAAAAGAGATAGGTTCATTCCTCATTCGTTCCTAAATGCTGTCTACTCTCAATGCTTCAGCCTCTCCTCCTTCTCTCTCTCTCTCTCTCTCTCTCTCTCTCTCTCTCTCTCTCTCTCTCTCTCTCTCTCTCTCTCTCTCTCTCTCTCTCTCTCTCTCTCTCTCTCTCTCTCTCTCTCTCTCTCTCTCTCTCTCTCTCTCTCTCTCTCTCTCTCTCTCTCTCTCTCTCTCTCATGTAGTCAATATACACTCCTCTCTTCCATGCCTCAATATATCTTTCTCCTCATATTTTCCCTCTTACTCCTCATCTTTTTACTTCCTACATACATCCCCCTTATCTTTCATTCACTGGTTTCTCCCATCACTGAACGTAGTCCCAATACTTACAACTGGGACAGACAGACGGGACTGAACTATAGACCAGTGTCACTGACAAGTGTCCCTGGCAAAGTGCTCGAGAAAGTAATGAGGATGAGAACAGCGGAACACCTGCGAGGTGGCACACTTTGTAACAGAAGGGATCCACGGATTTAGATGATCGTGAACGTCCTCCCATGAGAAGAACATTCACATCCTCTGTTACTTAGGTTCGAACCCTCGCCACGGCCCTTGTGGATTTGTTTATTTGGTTCTGTTCCGGTGTATAAGACAAGTAAGAATGAACCTGAAAAGTAGAGAAACCAGATAATAACAGCAAGAAAATTGTCGATACTCGAAGTATCGTGACAATTGAGGTCCCGAACTACCAGTGTCTTACAGACGATGAGTCACAATAACGGGGCTGAAGATATAATGAAGATATAATGACTTATCAGAAGATGAGACGACGACGTTTCGGTCCATCTTGGACCATTCTCAAGCCGTGATCTACTGGTTTCTAGGTGCCATTAAGACTCCCGATTTCTGTGAGTGAACCAGCCCGGAGGTGTAACAACCTTAGTTAACTCGTTAATTAGTCCCACCTGTTCTTTCATGGTTGATCTACTCCCATTAGATCAGCTGATGGGAGAAGTTGATCACCCATCCTGTGGGTGATAGTGGACCCCATACTCATCCTGTGGGTGGTAGTGGACCCCATACCCATCCTGTGGGTGGTAGTGGACGCCATACCCATCCTGTGGGTGGTAGTGGACCCCATACCCATCCTGTGGGTGGTAGTGGACCCCATACTCATCCTGTGGGTGGTAGTCGACCCCATACCCATCCTGTGGGTGGTAGTGGACCCCATGCCCATCCTGTGGGTGGTAGTGGACCCCATACCCATCCTGTGGGTGGTAGTGGACCCCATACCCATCCTGTGGGTGGTAGTGGACCCCATACCCATCCTGTGGGTGGTAGTGGACCCCATACCCATCCTGTGGGTGGTAGTGGACCCCATACCCATCCTGTGGGTGGTAGTGGACCCCATACCCATCCTGTGGGTGGTAGTCGACCCCATACCCATCCTGTGGGTGGTAGTGGACCCCATGCCCATCCTGTGGGTGGTAGTGGACCCCATACTCATCCTGTGGGTGGTAGTCGACCCCATACCCATCCTGTGGATGATAGTAGACCCCATACCCATCCTGTGGATGATAGTAGACCCCATACCCATCCTGTGGGTGGTAGTGGACCCCATACTCATCCTGTGGGTGGTAGTGGACCCCATACCCATCCTGTGGGTGGTAGTGGACCCCATACTCATCCTGTGGGTGGTAGTGGACCCCATACCCATCCTGTGGGTGGTAGTGGACCCCATGCCCATCCTGTGGGTGGTAGTGGACCCCATACCCATCCTGTGGGTGGTAGTGGACCCCATACCCATCCTGTGGGTGGTAGTGGACCCCATACCCATCCTGTGGGTGGTAGTGGACCCCATACCCATCCTGTGGGTGGTAGTGGACCCCATACCCATCCTGTGGGTGGTAGTGGACCCCATACCCATCCTGTGGGTGGTAGTGGACCCCATACCCATCCTGTGGGTGGTAGTGGACCCCATACCCATCCTGTGGGTGGTAGTGGACCCCATACCCATCCTGTGGGTGGTAGTGGACCCCATACCCATCCTGTGGGTGGTAGTGGACCCCATACCCATCCTGTGGGTGGTAGTGGACCCCATACCCATCCTGTGGGTGGTAGTGGACCCCATACCCATCCTGTGGGTGGTAGTGGACCCCATACCCATCCTGTGGGTGGTAGTGGACCCCATACCCATCCTGTGGGTGGTAGTGGACCCCATACCCATCCTGTGGGTGATAGTGGACCCCATACCCATCCTGTGGGTGATAGTGGACCCCATTCCCATCCTGTGGGTGATAGTGGACCCCATACCCATCCTGTGGGTGGTAGTGGACCCCATACCCATCCTGTGGGTGGTAGTGGACCCAATACCCATCCTGTGGGTGGTAATGGACCCCATACCCTTCCTGTGGGTGGTAGTGGACCCCATACCCATCCTGTGGGTGGTAGTGGGCCCCATACCCATCCTGTGGGTGGTAGTGGACCCCATACCCATCCTGTGGGTGGTAGTGGGCCCCATACCCATCCTGTGGGTGGTAGTGGACCCCATACCCATCCTGTGGATGATAGTAGACCCCATACCCATCCTGTGGATGATAGTAGACCCCATACCCATCCTGTGGGTGGTAGTGGACCCAATATCCATCCTTTGGGTGGTAGTCTACCCCATACCCATCCTGTGGGTGGTAGTCGACCCCATACCCATCCTGTGGGTGGTAGTCGACCCCATACCCATCCTGTGGGTGGGGTAGTGGACCCCATACCCATCCTGTGGGTGGTAGTGGACCCCATACCCATCCTGTGGGTGGTAGTGGACCCCATACCCACCCTGTGGGTGGTAGTGGACCCCATACCCATCCTGTGGGTGGTAGTGGACCCCATACCCATCCTGTGGGTGGTAGTCGACCCCATACCCATCCTGTGGGTGGTAGTCGACCCCATACCCATCCTGTGGGTGGTAGTCGACCCCATACCCATCCTGTGGGTGGGGTAGTGGACCCCATACCCATCCTGTGGGTGGTAGTGGACCCCATACCCATCCTGTGGGTGGTAGTGGACCCCATACCCACCCTGTGGGTGGTAGTGGACCCCATACCCATCCTGTGGGTGGTAGTGGACCCCATACCCATCCTGTGGGTGGTAGTCGACCCCATACCCATCCTGTGGGTGGTAGTGGACCCCATACCCATCCTGTGGGTGGTAGTGGACCCCATACTCATCCTGTGGGTGGTAGTGGACCCCATACCCATCCTGTGTACGTAATTGGAGCCATAACCCTTCATGTGGATGACAAAAACGGTTACAGGGGCACAAAATTGGCTCAGGAACTGACCACATATTGCAGAAATGGGCGAAGAAAGAAATGGGTGAAGGCAGAAATTCCAGTAGCAAAAAAATAATCTTTTTATTAAGGGGAAAATTCAACAAATAAAAGATGACATAAACACTGAAATTGACTTGTTGAATTTGCCTGTAAAAGAGTCACTAGATTCTTGACAATGAAGTAAATCTGGTGTGTTTGGGATTTATGTAAACTGTTTACCCCCAATCATCATACCAATCTCTAGTTTTTTTCTTCTCGAAATGTTCATGAAATGTTCATTTTGCTATACTAGAAATATTCGGGAATTAAAATATCATTACAATAAACTCAGCTGTTACTGTGAGAGCTCATCTGTGTGTCAATGCTTGCAAGTGGTAGAAGAGTATTGAGGAATTTATAACCTAGATATGGTAGCTCCCTCACCCGCCTCCTAGCCCCCTCACCCGCCTCCTAGCCCCCTCACCCGCCTCCTAGCCCCCTCACCCGCCTCCTAGCCCCCTCACCCGCCTCCTAGCCCCCTCACCCGCCTCCTAGCCCCCTCACCCGCCTCCTAGCCCCCTCACCCGCCTCCTAGCCCCCTCACCCGCCTCCTAGCTCCCTCACCCGCCTCCTAGCCCCCTCACCCGTCTCCTAGCCCCCTCACCCGCCTCCTAGCCCCCCTCACCCGCCTCCTAGCTCCCTCACCCGCCTCCTAGCCCCCTCACCCGCCTCCTAGCCCCCTCACCCGCCTCCTAGCTCCCTCACCCGCCTCCTAGCCCCCTCACCCGCCTCCTAGCCCCCTCACCCGCCTCCTAGCTCCCTCACCCGCCTCCTAACCCCCTCACCCGCCTCCTAGCCCCCTCACCCGCCTCCTAGCTCCCTCACCCGCCTCCTAACCCCCTCACCCGCCTCCTAGCCCCCTCACCCGCCTCCTAGCTCCCTCACCCGCCTCCTAGATTTGCAAAACCTTGAACAGCTTCAGGGGTTGGAAGAGAAATGAATTACACACAGAGATTACACTAACGTGATGCATCAAATGAACAAATCCACAAGGTATTTATGGATTTGTTCATTTTATGGAGTGGAGTAAACCACCAGATTTACTCCACAATCCTCGTCACGGCCCTTGTGGATTTGTTCAAGACAAATGGATGTTAGAGATTGACCCCAGCAAGTGTAATGTTATGATGGGAAAAAGAAGGTTAAAGACCAGGAAGAAAATTCACGGTAACAAGGTAACTTATGAATTGGAAAGAGATAAACTTTTGTGAGTGGATATCATTCTTCCATTAGAGGCAGATGTAAACAGAATAACATCAATTGCATCAATTATTCTGGTGAAGAACAGAATGGCATTTATAAACCTAATTAAACATTTTTTCAAGGCATTATTTAAGACAAGGCCAAGACTGCACATCTTCAGCTAAAGATCCATTAGTCGTGAAAAACAACAACAGACTTGAGAAAGTGCAGACATTTGCAACATGGCTGTTGCCAGAGGTAACAGCCTGGTTGATCAGTCCAGCAACCAGGAGGCCTGGTCGACGACCGGGCCGCGGGGACGCTAAGCCCCGGAAGCACCTCAAGGTAACCTCAAGGTAAGGAGGTAGGAGTGTTAAGTTAGGATAGATTAAGGGAACTCAATCTATTATTCCAGAAGAGAGAGAAGAGATGATCACGGCATACAAAATACTAACGGAAATTGACAAAGTTGGCAAGAAAAGCCTTTTTAAATTTAAAGAAAGTATAACATATGGTTATAGGTAAAATCTGAAAGTGGAACACACTCAAATGATAAGTTGTGGAAGCCACCTCCATCCACAACTTTAATATCAGATGCAACAAAGCACGCATGCGTCAGCTAGTTCAAATTAACCGAACAGGGACAACCGATTTAGCGCTTGTTAATGGTCCTTGGCCCGTCCTGGACCATTCTCAATCCTGGACCATTCTTGAGAATGGTCCAGGACGGACCGAAACGTCGTCGTCCCTTCACCTTCTAGTGTGAGGTCTGGTCAACATATTTCAGCCACGTTATTGTGACTCATCGCCTGCACAGACAGAGCCTAACTGAATCTTACTTCTAGGTTTCGGGAGTTCTTCTACTTCTCGAACCTGGCCTCGACTTGTGATAACTTGGTCCAACAGGCTGTTGCTTGCAGCCGGCCCACACATCCACTACAGCCTGGTTGCTCTGCATCATAGAAAAGCAAGATCTCACATATCAATAACCACTGTTAGGCAAGCACCCTACCTCATCCCCCTCACCCACCTCCTAGCCCCCTCACCCACCTCCTAGCTCCCTCACCCGCCTCCTAGCTCCCTCACCCACCTCCTAGCTCCCTCACCCGCCTCCTAGCTCCCTCACCCGCCTCCTAGCTCCCTCACCCGCCTCCTAGCTCCCTCACCCGCCTCCTAGCTCCCTCACCCGCCTCCTAGCTCCCTCACCCGCCTCCTAGCTCCCTCACCCACCTCCTAGCTCCCTCACCCGCCTCCTAGCTCCCTCACCCGCCTCCTAGCCCCCTCACCCACCTCCTAGCTCCCTCACCCGCCTCCTAGCTCCCTCACCCGCCTCCTAGCTCCCTCACCCGCCTCCTAGCTCCCTCAACCACCTCCTAGCTCCCTCACCCGCCTCCTAGCCCCCTCACCCGCCTCCTAGCTCCCTCACCCGCCTTCTAGCCCCCCTCACCCGCCTCCTAGCTCTCTCACCCGCCTCCTAGCTCCCTCACCCGCCTTCTAGCTCCCTCACCCGCCTCCTAGCTCCCTCACCCGCCTCCTAGCTCCCTCACCCGCCTTCTAGCCCCCTCACCCGCCTCCTAGCTCCCTCACCCGCCTCCTAGCTCCCTCACCCACCTCCTAGCTCCCTCACCCACCTCCTAGCTCCCTCACCCGCCTCCTAGCTCCCTCACCCGCCTCCTAGCTCCCTCACCCGCCTCCTAGCCCCCCTCACCCACCTTAGCTCCCTCACCCGCCTCCTAGCTCCCTCACCCGCCTCCTAGCTCCCTCACCCGCCTCCTAGCCCCCTCACCCGCCTCCTAGCCCCCTCACCCACCTCCTAGCTCCCTCACCCGCCTCCTAGCTCCCTCACCCACCTCCTAGCCCCCTCACCCACCTCCTAGCTCCCTCACCCACCTCCTAGCCCCCTCACCCACCTCCTAGCTCCCTCACCCACCTCCTAGCCCCCTCACCCGCCTCCTAGCCCCCTCACCCGCCTCCTAGCTCCCTCACCCACCTCCTAGCCCCCTCACCCGCCTCCTAGCCCCCTCACCCGCCTCCTAGCCCCCTCACCCACCTCCTAGCTCCCTCACCCACCTCCTAGCTCCCTCACCCACCTCCTAGCTCCCTCACCCACCTCCTAGCTCCCTCACCCGCCTCCTAGCCCCCTCACCCGCCTCCTAGCCCCTTCACCCTTCTCCTAGCCCCCCTCACCCTCCTCCTAGCCCCCTCACCCGCCTCCAAGCTCCTTCACCCGCCTCCTAGCTCCCTCATCCCCTCACCCGCCTCCTAGCTCTCTCACCCGCCTCCTAGCTCCCTCACCCGCCTCCTAGCCCCCTCACCCGCCTCCTAGCCCCCCTCACCTGCCTCCTAGCTCCCTCACCCACCTCCTAGCTCCCTCACCCGCCTCCTAGCCCCCTCACCCGCCTCCTAGCCCCCTCACCCGCCTCCTAGCCCCCTCACCCGCCTCCTAGCTCCCTCACCCGCCTCCTAGCCCCCTCACCCGCCTCCTAGCTCCCTCACCCGCCTCCTAGCCCCCTCACCCGCCTCCTAGCTCCCTCACCCGCCTCTTAGCCCCCTCACCCGTCTCCTAGCCCCCTCACCCGCCTCCTAGCTCCCTCACCCGCCTCCTAGCCCCCTCACCCGTCTCCTAGCCCCCTCACCCGCCTCCTAGCCCCCTCACCCGCCTCCTAGCTCCCTCACCCGCCTCCTAGCCCCCTCACCCGCCTCCTAGCCCCCTCACCCGCCTCCTAGCCCCCTCACCCGCCTCCTAGCTCCCTCACCCGCCTCCTAGCTCCCTCGCCCGCCTCCTAGCTCCCTCACCCACCTCCTAGCTCCCTCACCCGCCTCCTAGCTCTCTCACCCGCCTCCTAGCTCCCTCACCCGCCTCCTAGCCCCCTCACCCGCCTCCTAGCCCCCCTCACCTGCCTCCTAGCTCCCTCACCCACCTCCTAGCTCCCTCACCCGCCTCCTAGCCCCCTCACCCGCCTCCTAGCTCCCTCACCCGCCTCCTAGCTCCCTCACCCGCCTCCTAGCCTCCCTCACCCGCCTACTAGCTCCCTCACCCGCCTCTTAGCCCCCTCACCCGCCTCCTAGCTCCCTCACCCGCCTCCTAGCTCCCTCACCCGCCTCCTAGCCCCCTCACCCGCCTCTTAGCCCCCTCACCCGCCTCCTAGCCTCCCTCACCCGCCTCCTAGCCTCCCTCACCCACCTCCTAGCTCCCTCACCCGCCTCCTAGCCCCCTCACTCGCCTCCTAGCCCCCTCACCCGCCTCCTAGCCCCCTCACCCGCCTCCTAGCTCCCTCACCCGCGTCCTAGCTCCCTCACCCGCCTCCTAGCCCCCTCACCCGCCTCCTAGCCCCCTCACCCGCCTCCTAGCCCCCTCACCCGCCTCCTAGCTCCCCCATTCTTCAGCCTCAACACAAAAGAAACACAAACACACTAACACAAACTCCTCGGTGGAATATGCTCTCCCGGGCCGCGCTCGGCCGCCAGGATTAACTCCTTCACATGTAAATTTATGCTTCCCCTTCTCTCCTCAGCACTCAGCAGGTGCTGAGGTAATGGAGGCACAGGCTGAGGGAGAGGGGCAGCAGGAGCAGGTGGAGCAGGAGGAGCAGAAGCAGGAGGAGCAGGGCAGGAGCAGGAGTACATCCTCTCATCAAAGTACATCAACCACCCGGCTGCCGGCTGGGTGCAGCTGGCAGCTATGACTAGACAGCCATTCTCAGATCAACAATCAGTATAGGAGGACGATGACCCCTCAAGCCCAGAGGTCACGCTGTGGGGTCAACCCTACCGGAATTGCATTACTCTAAAGGGTGTTCACACAGCCTTTGGAATCGACACTGGCTAATCTGTCTCTTCTGTTGAACTACGGGCTCGCCATAACCCGTGCTACTTGGAACTTTGTTCCAGGTAGCGAATCTTAAACAACAACAATGATTTAATTTTCTTAGTTATGATGAATAGAGGAGATGTGCAAAGTGCTGTGAGAGTAATGGAGTAAGTGAGTAATGAGTAGTGAATAATGAGTAGTGGTGGGGGAGGGGGGGGGGTTCATTAGGCCATATTGCAAATGTTCAACTTGGTGATGAACACTGCCAGCTCATTCATCACCCAGCTGTTACCTCATCAACGGGAGCAGTATGAGGGGGTGTGTGATTTGTGAGGTCGTGTAATTACCTAAGTGTAGTTACAGGATGAGAGCTACGCTCGTGGTGACCCGTCTTTCCAGAACTCTTTGTCGTATAACGTTTTAAAACTACTTCTATTTACAAGTATTTGTAAAATTCATTTGTTGATTGTTCAGGTAGACATCTGGCGTCACACTTTTGGTTCTAGACAATCTGCCGTTCTCCCTGTTGCACACAACTTGCAACTTCTTGGGAGAAACTTCACCATATATCTCCCTGAAGTTGACTAGACTGCTCCTTGCAATGGCACAAGGCCCACAGGACGACACGAAGTCTTGGACTGTCTCAAAATCGATGGTTTATGCCAATATCCTGGAGCTCGGCCACATGCATCCGTCCGCCTCCATTCCCTGGGGTAGACTGGCACGTCCCACACCAATAGGGCGCCTTTGATTGGCTACTTTAAGTGACATACAACCAATCATCTTCTCTTTCCTCATCCTGGTCTTCAGCGCCCTTGCTGTGTCCTTCAAGGCGCCAAAATGTCTTTCTACAGCAACGACTCTGCGTCCGCCGTCCTAAAAAAATGGCCACTAGGCCATTTTCAGACGCTTCGAAAGTCTCGTAAAGCGACTCAACTTGACGGCTTTCTGTACGAGCCAAAATCGACTCTCGGTCGTCTGGTTCGGAGGTGAGAGAAAGACTCTTGATGCTCTGAAAAGGAACGAAACGAGCCGGCAACTGTAAGAACACGCGCACACACACACACACACACACACACACCCACCCACCCACACACACACACACACACACACACACACACACACACACACACACACACACACACACACACACACACACACACACACACACCCACACACACACACACACACACACACACACACACACACACACACACACACACACACACACACACACACACACACACACACACACACACACACACACACACACACACACACACACACACACACACACACACACACACACACACACATACACACACACACACACACACACACACACACACACACACACACACACACACACACACACACACACAAACACACACACACTTCTGGAATTTTATGATAAAATAACGAGGATAAGACAGGACAGAGATGGTTGGGCAGACTGCATATTTCTGGACTACCAAAAAGCCTTTGATACAGTACCGCACATGAGACTGCTGTTCAAGCTAGAGAGGCAGGCGGGGGTGGGGGGAAAGGTCCTAGCATGGATAAGGAACTACCTAACAGGAAGGAGCCAAAGAGTTACGGTAAGGGGCGAGAAGTCGGACTGGCTAACAGTAACAAGTAGCGAGGATCGGTGCTGGGACCAATTTTATTTCTTGTATATGTTAACGACATGTTTACAGGCGTAGAGTCCTACATGTCGATGTTTGCGGATGACGCAAAGTTGATGAGAAGAGTTGTGACAGATGAGGATTGCAGGATCCTCCAAGAGGACCTGAACAGGTTGCAGAGATGGTCAGAGAAATGGCTACTGGAATTCAACACGAGCAAATGTAAAGTTATGGAAATGGGACTAGGAGATAGGAGACCAAAGGGACAGTACACAATGAAGGGGAACAGCCTACCTGTGACGACGTGTGAAAGAGACCTGGGGGTGGACGTAACACCTAATCTATCTCCTGAGGCACATATAAATAGGATAACGACAGCAGCGTACTCTACACTGGCAAAAGTTAGAACATCATTCAGAAACCTAAGTAAGGAGGCATTTAGGGCGCTTTACACTGCCTACGTAAGGCCAGTCTTAGAGTATGCCGCCTCATCATGGAGTCCCCATCTGAAGAAGCATATAATGAAACTGGAAAAGGTTCAGAGGTTTGGAACGAGACTCGTCCCAGAGCTACGAGGGATGGGGTATGAGGAGCGCCTGAGGGAACTGTGCCTTACGACACTAGAAAGAAGAAGGGAGAGGGGGGACATGATAGGAACGTATAAGATACTCAGAGGGATTGACAGAGTGGACATAGACGAAATGTTCACACAGAATAGTAACAGAACGAGAGGACATGGATGGAAGCTTGAAACTCAGATGAGTCACAGAGATGTTAGGAAGTTTTCTTTTAGCGTGAGAGTAGTGGGGAAATGGAATGCACTTCAGGAACAGGTTGTGGAAGCAAATACTATTCATAATTTTAAAACCAGGTATGATAGGGAAATAGGACAGGAGTCATTGCTGTAAACAACCGATGCTCGAAAGGCGGGATCCAAGAGTCAATGCTCGATCCTGCAGACACAACTAGGTGAGTACACACACACACACACACACACACACACACACACACACACACACACACACACACACACACACATATTAGAAAAAACTTTGTTAGTGTCAGAGTGGTTGACAAATGGAATGCATTAGGAGGTGATGTGGTGGAGGCTGACTCCATACACAGTTTCAAGTGTAGATATGATAGAGCCCAATAGGCTCAGGAATCTGTACACCTGTTGATTGACGGTTGAGAGGCGGGACCAAAGGGCCAGAGCTCAACCCCCGCAAACACAACTAGGTGAGTACAACTAGGTGAGTACACACACACACACACCACAATTTCATTTCTCACCACTATAAAGTCCCGGTTCCACTCTCTGACATAAAGATCTGAATCCAACACTATCAGCCGTATTAGACTCTATATAAGACCCAGAGTCTCACGCTATCATCTCTTAGAACCATTTGAAGATATCAACACAGACGTCCAGGAGAGAATTGAGGGGGAAATCCAATTCCCTTTTAGCGAAGATTCATCTAAGATAGACTTGAGGAATCAGAACGGGTGAAGCAAGAGCTCAATTTACATATGGAAGATCTCGACAAACTTTTTTTACGTGGTGATTAACCTGAAATACTGCTATTTTATTTGAGGTAAATTATAATATAGTCCGAAGAAAGGATGTCACGTATGTATATACCAAGAGACGTCTGGAACACAGTTGGGTATAGGGGGCATAGCGATGTCAGGGGCATAGCGAAGTCAGGAGCATAGTGAGGCATAGCGAAGTCAGGGGAAACAGAAAGGTCAGAGATCGAATGGATTAATATCCCATATATATTTTACCCAAAATGCAGCATTAAACGAACAAATGGGGTTAAACTATTGTTACAGATCAGGAGCCCTAAGGTCAGACACAGCTGATTATAGGAGGTCCAGAATCACAGCAGATTATAGGAGGCCTCAGCATCACAGCAGATTATAGGAGGCCTCAGCATCACACAGCAGATTATAGAAGGCCCTTAGCATCACAGCAGATTATAGAAGGCCCTTAGCATCACAGCAGATTATAGGAAGCCTCAGCATCACACAACAGATTATAGGAGACCTCAGCATCACAGCAGATTATAGGAGGCCTCAGCATCACAGCAGATTATAGGAGACCTCAGCATCACACAGCAGATTATAGGAGGCCTCAGCATCACAGCAAATTATAGGAGGCCTCATCATCACATCAGATTATAGAAGGCCCTTAGCATCACAGCAGATTATAGGAAGCCTCAACATCCCACAGCAGATTAAAGGAAGCCTCAGCATTACAGCAGATTATAGAAGGCCCTCAGCATCACACAGCAGATTATAGGAAGCCTCATCATCACAGCAGATTATAGAAGGCCCTCAGCATCACAGCAGATTATAGGAGCCCTCAGCATCACAGCACATTATATGGGGCCTCATCACCACAGCAGATTATAGGAGACTTTAGCATCACAACACAATATAGGAGGTCTTTTCACCACAGCAGATTATAGGAGGTCCCAGTAACACACAGCAGATTATAGGAAGCCTCATCATCACAGCAGATTATGCTGCTGGATCTGTTGAAGGCTGTAAACTCCAATCACCTTTCATGCTTAATTGACCAATTATCTGAAGATATACATAAGATAATAGCTATTCTCCAGGCTACGAGCAGCTGACAGATGAGCCAGACAGCATCTCTGGTGTGATGGATGTTCTTTCAGCGGTGCTGACAACCCGCCCTTCACCACATCTTATATTCCTAGATAACACTTGTTTAAGCTCAAGTGGAACTGAAACACTTCTATTAGAAATGTCTGATCTGACAAAGAGATTGTGATTCGATTAGCTACGTTGGTGTGCAAAACGTATCGATTGGTGGACAGTCTGGAGGCGGGACCAAAGAGCCAAAGCTCAACCCCTGTAAGCACAATTAGCTGCCTATCACTTTATGTTCTTCCCTTTTATGTGAAAAAATAGATTCTGTACTCGTTTCTTAATTCCATGTGTTGATTATGTTATCTATACATATATACTGTATTTCTTAATACCCTTCAGTTAATTCACCTAACGCCACTTGTTATACAAGTGGCATTAGTATTAATCTATATTAGGTGAGTTTTAGTCAGTATTAGTAAGTATTAGAATAAGTATTAGTCACCTAATATACCACTATATTAGGTGAGTATTAGTCAGAATATTAGTCAGTATTAGAATAAGTATTAGTCACCTAATATACCACTATAATAGGTGAGTATTATTCAGTATTAGTCAGAATATTAGTCAGTATTAGTCAGAATATTAGTCAGTATTAGAATTAGTATTAATCACCTAATATACCACTATATTAGGTGAGTATTAGTCAGTATTAGTCAGCATATTAGTCAGTATTAGTCAGTATTAGTCAGTATTAGTCAGTATTAGTCAGTATTAGTCAGCATTAGTCAGAATATTAGTCAGTATTAGTCAGAATATTAGTCAGTATTAGAATTAGTATTAGTCACCTAATATACCACTTGTTAAAAGACAAATATATCTTGGGGTAATTAAGTACGTAACTACCATCCACCCCTAACTAACTAACTCTTTATTTCACTTCCTTGTTATTCATTATTCAATGCAAATCTCCACAGTGTGTATAACTTAAACTAAATATCGAGGAAGAGCCATTGTTGCCTAAACTCATGCGTGAGTTAATGTTATTTTTGTTTAAATCTCAATATTTACAATTAGATAATGGAGGATTGTGTTCACCAAGTTGTGCTTGGGGGGGTTGAGCTTTGGGGCCAGATTCACGAAAGCACTTACGAAAGCACTTACGAACCTGTACATCTTTTCTCAATCTTTGGCGGCTTTGTTTACAATTATTAAACAGTTAATGAGCTCCGAAGCACTAGAAGACTGTTTATAACAATAACAACAGTTGAATGGGAAGTTTTCATGCTCGTAAACTGTTTAATAAATGTAACCAAAGCCGTCATAGATTGAGGAAAGATGTACACGTTCCTAGGTGCTTGCGTAAGTGCTTTCGTGAATCTGGCCCCTGGCTCTTTGGTTCAGATTGTGATTGTGAGGGAGTGTGTGAGATGAGGTTTGAGTAGTGTGAGTGGTTGTGAGGTTGGGAATGGTGAGTAGGTGGGGGGGGGGGTGTTAGGGTAATGACCAATTGACCACACAGGTAATTCCTCCAAGGGAAACTATACTTGGAACTAGAGACAATGCCTTTAGAAACTAAATTAATTTTCAGAGTTTTTTTGATGCAAAGTTGGTGTATAGAAGATTATAAAGTTGTGAAATTAAGATATTGTAAAAAATATGTTTCCTCCGTGCAAAAGCGACAATTGAATGCCACTCTAATTACAAAAACACAAAAAATGGGAATTTGCCTTTTGTATTGAAAATTAGGAAATTGGCCTAACCTAACCTACCCTAACAGCATGTACAAAAAACTTATTCTCATCGAAGAATACAGGCCAATCAACCGCTCTCTCTAAAATCTTGCCCAACCACTTTGGTTGGACGGTAGAGCGACGGTCTCGCTTCATGCAGATCGGAGTTCAATCCCCGACCGTTCACTGTGGTGAAGTACGAGCCCCAAATACACCCCCCCCCCAGCACTCACCCCTTCCCCACCCCTTACAAGCCCAGAGTTGCAACCACTTTCCACCCCCCCTCCTCTCCATCCCCCCCACCCCTCTCACTTGCAACGATGTTGACCCTGCAATAATGAAGCCATTTGCAACTGTTTTGGCTATTAGCTTAATTACATGTCAAGGCGGAGATCCATTTATTGATGTTGATGCATTACTACAAATGTATATATATATATATATATATATATATATATATATATATATATATATATATATATATATATATATATATATATATATATATATATATATATATATATATATATATTATTAAATATGACCGAAAAAGTAAGATTAATAATTCTAACACGAATTTTCTCAATCTTTCGTACATTACGCTTCACTGTTGGAGGTAAATCAAAAATCACTTCTCCAAAATTCATTTTTATTTCTAGTCTGACGCGACACGGGCGCGTTTCGTAAAACTTATTACATTTTCAAAGACTTCACAAATACACAACTGATTAGAACGTATCTCTGATTTTATATCTACATTTGAGTGAGGTGGGAAGGGTGATGTGGCATTAACACAAGACAGAACAGGAGGGGATATTAATAGGGTATTAAAAGTATCAACACAAGACAGAACAGAAACAATGGGTATTGAATAGAAGTGTTTGTAGAAAGCCTATTGGTCCATATTTCTTGATGCTTCTATATTGGAGCGGAGTCTTGAGGTGGGTAGAATATAGTTGTGCAATAATTGGCTGTTGATTGCTGGTGTTGACTTCTTGATGTGTAGTGCCTCGCAAACGTCAAGCCGCCTGCTATCGCTGTATCTATCGATGATTTCTGTGTTGTTTACTAGGATTTCTCTGGCGATGGTTTGGTTATGGGAAGAGATTATATGTTCCTTAATGGAGCCCTGTTGCTTATGCATCGTTAAACGCCTAGAAAGAGATGTTGTTGTCTTGCCTATATACTGGTTTTTTTGGAGCTTACAGTCCCCAAGTGGGCATTTGAAGGCATAGACGACATTAGTCTCTTTTAAAGCGTTCTGTTTTGTGTCTGGAGAGTTTCTCATGAGTAGGCTGGCCGTTTTTCTGGTTTTATAGTAAATCGTCAGTTGTATCCTCTGATTTTTGTCTGTAGGGATAACGTTTCTATTAACAATATCTTTCAGGACCCTTTCCTCCGTTTTATGAGCTGTGGAAAAGAAGTTCCTGTAAAATAGTCTAATAGGGGGTATAGGTGTTGTGTTAGTTGTCTCTTCAGAGGTTGCATGGCTTTTCACTTTCCTTCTTATGATGTCTTCGATGAAACCATTGGAGAAGCCGTTATTGACTAGGACCTGCCTTACCCTACAGAGTTCTGTAGGGTAAGGCAGGTCCTAGTCAACAACGGCTTCTCCAATGGTTTCGTGGAAGACATCATAAGAAGGAAAGTGAAAAGCCATGCAACCTCTGAAGAGACAACTAACACAACACCTATACCCCCTATTAGACTATTTTACAGGAACTTCTTTTCCACAGCTCATAAAACGGAGGAAAGGGTCCTGAAAGATATTGTTAATAGAAACGTTATCCCTACAGACAAAAATCAGAGGATACAACTGACGATTTACTATAAAACCAGAAAAACGGCCAGCCTACTCATGAGAAACTCTCCAGACACAAAACAGAACGCTTTAAAAGAGACTAATGTCGTCTATGCCTTCAAATGCCCACTTGGGGACTGTAAGCTCCAAAAAAACCAGTATATAGGCAAGACAACAACATCTCTTTCTAGGCGTTTAACGATGCATAAGCAACAGGGGCTCCATTAAGGAACATATAATCTCTTCCCATAACCAAACCATCGCCAGAGAAATCCTAGTAAACAACACAGAAATCATCGATAGATACAGCGATAGCAGGCGGCTTGACGTTTGCGAGGCACTACACATCAAGAAGTCAACACCAGCAATCAACAGCCAATTATTGCACAACTATATTCTACCCACCTCAAGACTCCGCTCCAATATAGAAGCATCAAGAAATATGGACCAATAGGCTTTCTACAAACACTTCTATTCAATACCCATTGTTTCTGTTCTGTCTTGTGTTGATACTTTTAATACCCTATTAATATCCCCTCCTGTTCTGTCTTGTGTTAATGCCACATCACCCTTCCCACCTCACTCAAATGTAGATATAAAATCAGAGATACGTTCTAATCAGTTGTGTATTTGTGAAGTCTTTGAAAATGTAATAAGTTTTACGAAACGCGCCCGTGTCGCGTCAGACTAGAAATAAAAATGAATTTTGGAGAAGTGATTTTTGATTTACCTCCAACAGTGAAGCGTAATGTACGAAAGATTGAGAAAATTCGTGTTAGAATTATTAATCTTACTTTTTCGGTCATATTTAATAATATATGTCTACAGGAAAGACTGCTACCAAAATATACTAATATATATATATATATATATATATGTATATATATATATATATATATATATATATATATATATATATATATATATATATATATATATATATATATATATATAATATAATCTGCTTCCATTTTAATGCGCTTTTAACTCAGTTTTTTTTTATCCAAACTTTTAGTGTGAATATAATTTAGACTTTTACAGCGTGTTGATCTGGTTGAATCTAATGGAGAGAAAGAATGAGCTTCGAACCATGACTTAATCCCGAGCTGAACATTAATTAGTACTGAATATTCATAGGTTCTGCAGAGCGGGGAAAAAAATGTTTGAGGATAAAATTTTGGCCCCGTCGAAATGTTAATTGGTGTAGCGCTTAGGCGGTAAGGAAAAAAATCACAATTTCAAATCATGTATTTGCAGCTATTTGTTAAAAGGGACTTTTTTGGGGGTAATTGGGGAGTGATGGTGATTGTGGTTACCTATTAGTTCTAACCCATGGGTAAACTACAGGTTAGTTAGGGGCCTCGTAGCCTGGTGGATAGCGCGCAGGGCTCGTAATTCTGTGGCGCGGGTTCAATTCCCGCACGAGGGAGAAACAATGGGTAGAGTTTCTTTCACCCTATACCCCTGTTACCTAGCAGTAAATTAGGTACCTGGGTGTTAGTCAGCTGTAACGGGCTGCTTCCTGGGGGTGGAGGCCTGGTCGAGGACCGGGCCGCGGGGACACTAAAAAAAGCCCCGAAATCATCTCAAGATAACCTCAAGATAACTACCTATTTATACCCAGTCGACCAGCCTCCTTACACCTGCGGTGTTGTTGTAAAACTAACATAAAAATTCTTTGGATGGAGGTGGCTTCTACAACTTCTTCTTTCAGAACATTCCACTTGTTGACTACTCATACACTTTGCGAGCATCTCTGTACATTCCTTCAGCTCATTTGTGTATCCTACTTCCTCCTGTTTCTTGTTCAGCTTTTAGTTTAAAGAGGTTGTTCTTTTCCATTTGTTCTATCCTGTTCACTTTGCCTATCCCTTCATAAGTCATAACTCGTGACATAGTCTTGTTGACCAGACCACACACTAGAATTGGAAGGGACGACGACGTTTCGGTCCGTCCTGGACCATTCTCAAGTCGATTGTGAATGTGACAATCGACTTGAGAATGGTCCAGGACGGACCGAAACGTCGTCGTCCCTTCCATTTCTAGTGTGTGGTCTGGTCAACATACTTCAGCCACGTTATTGTGACTCATCGCCTGCACATAGTCTTGTTATGAACCTCTGTATACTTTTTAATCTTAGTATTTGTGCTTCGAAAGCCATGGGTTCCAGGCGGGTGCTGAATATTTCTGTATTGTTCAAGTAAAGGCTATGTGAGTGGGTTTAATAAATGGTGAATTAGGTTTTTAAATGTTGTTCTAATGTTATGGTGAGTGGTGGTGATGGTGTGTGGTGATGGTGGGGTGGTAGTGATGGTAGTGATAATGGTAGTGGTGGTGGTGGTGCTAGTGGTGGTGGTGGTGGTGGTGCTAGTGGTGGTGGTGCTAGTGGTGGTGGTGGTGCTAGTGAGGGTGGTGGTGGTGGTGGTGGTGCTAGTGAGGGTGGTGGTGGTGGTGCTAGTTGTGGTGGTGGTGGTGGTGGTGGTGCTAGTGGGGGTGGTGGTGGTGCTAGTGGTGGTGGTGCTAGTGGTGGTGGTGGTGCTAGTGAGGGTGGTGGTGGTGGTGGTGCTAGTGGGGGTGGTGGTGGTGCTAGTGGTGGTGGTGCTAGTGGTGGTGGTGGTGCTAGTGAGGGTGGTGGTGGTGGTGCTAGTGGTGGTGGTGGTGGTGCTAGTGGGGGTGGTGGTGGTGCTAGTGAGGGTGGTGGTGGTAGTGCTAGTGGGGGTGGTGATGGTGCTAGTGGTGGTGGTGGTGGTTGTTGAATGACTTTAATGTTAGACAATTCGTGTTTGTAGCCCAGATATTACACCAAACCCTAAACCTGCATTAATTACCATAATTAAGGTAGGTTTTCAAGGGAAAGCTTGCTGTACCTCTCCCCTCATCAGAATAGGTCCCTAATTTGTTGATTTCCCCTTTTTTAACCCTTTTATTCCCTTCAATACATTTCTCATTCTTTCTTTGTTTACTCTCCCATCTCTGTCTCTACTTTTTCACCTTTCCATTTTCTTCTCCTGTCTCTCAATCACCCATTTGTTAACTATTTTTATGCTTCTCTTCCATAAACTTACTTCACCTTACACCCCAATCACTTGCTGTTCAGAGGTTAATCACCTGGTCCTCAGATGGTCGGGTCACAGCTGAATGGCCCAGGGTTCGACTCCCATGCGGGACAGAGACGTTTAGGCATGTTCGCTTTCACTTTATGCCTCTGCTCGCCAATCAGTAAATAGGTACCCGGGAGTTAGGCTACTGTTGTGGGTGGCATCCTGGGGGAGATTAACAGTTTAACCTGTCCTAATAAGGTTCCCCCAACGTCAAGAAACTATGGTGCTAAAGGGCTCTTATCCTAACCTACCAGAGGACCCAAAACAGAAAACGTGACAGTACGACGTCACTTTCGTCAGCCGCTTCCGTTTTCTAGTACAAATATTTTTGTCTCTATGTAACGCATATGAGCGAAAAGCGACGTTCTTTGTAGGAAGACTGGTTGATTAAGCCACTACAACCACCTCCACCACTACTTCCATTAACCACACACACCACTATCACCACAATCTTTCAACGACACTCCGCTTTAATCTTCAAACTCCGCTCTGTAAATACTTCAAGGCTTTAAAACTTTACCTGAGTTTTACTAGAAAACATTATTAAGTCCCAGTGATTATCTCTGCCCACCCAATCCTGTGAAGGTATATATATATATATATATATATATATATATATATATATATATATATATATATATATATATATATATATATATATATATATATATATATATATATATATATATATATATATATATATATATATATATATATGTAAGTGAGGGTACATATATATATATATATATATATATACATATATATATATATATATGTACACTTTATGTGTACATATATATATATATATATACATATGTGTACATATATATATATATACATATATATATATATATATGTATATATATATATATATATATATATATATATATATATATATATATATATATGTCGTACCTAGTAGCCAGAACTCACTTCTCAGCCTACTATGCAAGGCCCGATTTGCCTAATAAGCCAAGTTTTCCTGAATTAATATATTTTCTCTATTTTTTTCTTTTGAAATGATAAAGCTACCCATTTCATTATGTATGAGGTCAATTTTTTTTTATTGGAGTTGAAATTGACGTAGATATATGACCTAACCTAACCAACCCTACCTAACCTAAACTAACCTATCTTTATAGGTTAGGTTAGGTTAGGTAGCCGAAAAAGTTAGGTTAGGTTAGGTTAGGTAGGTTAGGTAGTCGAAAAACAATTAATTCATGAAAACTTGGCTTATTAGGCAAATCGGGCCTTGCATAGTAGGCTGAGAAGTGCATTCTGGCTACTAGGTACGACATATATATATATATATATATATATATATATATATATATATATATATATATATATATATATATATATATATATATATATATATATATATATATATATATATAGTTTACACTGAGAGTTTACTTTTGTTCTGGAATTTGTTCAGGATTAAAGTATACTTGTTAGCTGGTCAGCAATGCATTGTAGTGACCTTTATAACCTTCTCTCTCAGTCTCACACTGACATTCAAGTGTCAGTATTGCAGTCATTTAGAAGCTCGAGTTTACTCCCAAGCGACTCCCAGATAAGTTTCAACTTATTAATGACTCACCGACCTTGGTTCTAAATTTACGTGGAATTGCAATTGCAGACTGCACCAACTGGACGCTCATCGACATAATAATTTGGAGAAAAAGTATGTGGGATAATATTGTTTATGCATCATTAGCGTTAAAACATAATGACTAGCTTACTAAAATATTACTGTTTTCTTTCTGCTACACAAGTAAATTAAGTTAAGGGTACTATAATTTGGTTCATAGTATACCTGACCTAACTTGCAATGACTAGGTTACGATGAGGAAATTTGTGCTCATCAATAGGATAATGGGAGAATGTCAATGTCTCAAACCCATCCTCGAGAAGCAGGGATCCAGAGTAGAGGAGATGACGCCAGCGACCTGACGTTCTTTATATACAAAACTGCACCTCGTAGGCGTCACCTTCCCTACCCACCACCCTGTTTTTATGAGGGGATAGATCGGTCCATTGTTGGGGGTCATCCATTTGTGACTCCCGTGTGTTGATGCGGGAAAACCTTCCCCCCTACCTCTCCCCCCCTCCCCTCCCATCCTAGGCGTCAACTTTTGTTTGAAATCTTTGAAAGGGTTTTGACAAAGCCCCGCTCAACCACTAGGGGTGGCCGGTAGTGCGATGGGTTCACTTCATGCAGGTCGGTGTTCAATCCCCGACCATCCATAAGTGGTTTGGTACCATTCCTTAAATCCTGAATCCTTATCCTGACCCCTTCGAAGTGTTATATAGTCATAATGGCTTGGTGGTTTCCCCTGATTATTCCTTCCCTCCCCTCATAGGTGCCATTCCATTCTAAGTGGATGTTATTATTCTAATTGGATGGTTTTGTTCAAACTGGATATTATAATTTCCACAAAGTCTTGTTCAAAACGGCCCAATAGTCTAACTAGATGATCGAAATGTTATTGTTTTGGCTATTCTACCTCCTCACCCATTCCAAATCAACTTCTATTGGGAATAGCTAATTATAGCTCCACCATTTTCAACCATATGTTTTGGCTTACATGACAGTTCAACATAGGTCCATTACTTTTTAACGGGTGTTTGGTATCCTATGCGAGAAATCCGCAGTGTTAACTGAACGACCATACGAGTCATAAATACTCACACTCCGCCTAAGTAAAACAGAAACAAGCAACATTTAGTGGGCTAGCCAGAGGCTTGGGGCCCGCACATGAATTTCCCTGAAAAAAAGTTAACTGAGCCTCATGTCTTTTTAAAACTTTTGGCAGTGCGCTTGTCAAAAGTCCCCATTTTTTGACAATGTCATCACCACAAAATCCGACTTATGAAATCGTGTTTGAGGTCTCATCTCTACCTCCAGCCCCCTCCCCCCCCCTGCCCCCATCGAAACTCAACCAAACGTAACATTAACATAACAGAACCTAACTTAATGTAACCAAACCTAACCTAACTTAATAACCTAACCTAACTTAACGTAACGTAACCTAACCTAACCTACCTAAAACAAACAGAACCCACCTCATCTTATTCTTTATTCACCGATAACATGTATTAGGAAAGAATAACAGAGAGAGATAGAGAGGAGGAGAAAAACAGAGAGAAAAAAGACAGAGAAAGCAGGAGACATACAGGTATTACCGTCCATTACCATAAATTAATTTAAGCTTTAGCGGCTCAGAGAGATAGGTCAAGGTCAGAAGACATTTTACTCTAAAGTGTCCTACAGTTGTACTTAGAAAGATTGATTGATGATTGATGAAGATTAAGCCACCCAAGAGAAGGCATAGGCATGAATAGCTCATAACCTAGAAAGAGTTTTACGTGCATGGGGGTTCTGGGAGTTATTCTACTCCCCAAGCCTGGCCTGAGGCCTGGCTTGACTAGTGAGAGCTTGGTCCAACAGGCCGGCGCAGGTTCACATATCCACCACAGCCTGGTTGGTCTGGCACTGCGCTCCTTCAGAGCCTGGTTGGTACATGTTTTGACTCTTTTTGCTAGTCCCAGATAGCATAGGGAATCTTACTTTGGATTAAATTAAATTTTATGTTTTGCCCCGAGGGGCAAGTTTTAGGGCAGCGCCACTCATCCTGTGAGTGGACACACCGCCATAGTGGCAGTATTGGGCAGCGCCGCTCATCCTGTGAGTGGACACACCGCCATAGTGACAGTATTGGGCAGCGCCACTCATCCTGTGAGTGGACACACCGCCATAGTGGCAGTATTGGGCAGCGCCACTCATCCTGTGAGTGGACACACCGCCATAGTGACAGTATTGGGCAGCGCCACTCATCCTGTGAGTGGACACACCGCCATAGTGACAGTATTGGGCAGCGTCACTCATCCTGTGAGTGGACACACCACCATAGTGACAGTAATGGACAGCGCCACTCATCTTGTGAGTGGACACACCGCCATAGTGACAGTATTGGGCAGCGTCACTCATCCTGTGAGTGGACACACCGCCATAGTGACAGTATTGGGCAGCGCCACTCATCCTGTGAGTGAACACACCGCCATAGTGACAGTATTGGGCAGCGCCACTCATCCTGTGAGTGAACACACCGCCATAGTGACAGTATTGGGCAGCGCCACTCATCCTGTGAGTGGACACACCGCCATAGTGACAGTAATGGACAGCGCCACTCATCTTGTGAGTGGACACACCGCCATAGCAGCATGTACAACACTCCCCAATAGGAAGAAAACCCGCTGGGTTGTTCATCCTGTCACTTGTACCCAGACACAGCTGGGACTTGCTTAACTGTCTCAAGTGAACAGCTTCACACAGATGTATTTTATAGTGTTATTTACCAAGCTAAACACTTGGTATAGGTCAGTTATATTACATCTTGGAACTGGGTGCGATCTTTTATATATATATATATATATATATATATATATATATATATATATATATATATATATATATATATATATATATATATATATAAAGGAAGATAACGATAACGTTACGATATATAACGATATAGGAAGATAACGACTGTCAGGAGGATAACAGGCTGGATAACGAGAACCTTTCAAACAAGGGATGTCATTATATTGATACATTTCAATACAATAGTGCTCTCTAGGGTGGAATATTGTTAAACAATAACAATATCCTCAATTAAACAATTCTCCAGCGTTCAAAGCTGGAGAAATTGTTGACCTTGAGAAGGTTCAAAGATCCTTTACTGCTTGAATCCTCTTTATAAATGTTTATAAATTATAAACATTTATAAATTATAAATTATTGTGACCTATAATAAATTATTTAATCTGTGTTCTCTAGTTTACAGATGTCATCTTGATTATCTTGAGGTTATCTTGAGATGATTTCGGGGCTTAGCATCCCCGCGGCCCGGTCCTCGACCAGGACTCCTTTTTGTTGCACACCCCCAGGAAGCAGCCCGTAGCAGCTGTCTAACTTCCAGGTACCTATGTATTGCTAGGTGAACAGGTGCATCAGGGTGAAATAAACTTTGCCCATTTGTTTCCGCTTCCATCGGGAATCGAACCCGGAACCTCAGGACTACGAATCCGAAGCGCTGTCCACTCAGCAGTTAGGCCCGTTAATACATAATAATCATCATAGATACATTATAGATATATAATAATTTTCATAGATAATTTCGTCATAGATACATAATAATTTTCATAGATAATTTCGTCATAGATAGATAATAATTTTCATAGATAATTTTGTCATAGATACATAATAATTTTCTAATGGAAAATATTCGAGGAACCGAACCTGCACACGGAAATAACATTACATGAGACCAGTAGGCATGGCAGGAAGTGCAAATCAGCCTCATTGAGAGGCAGAGTTGCAACAGGTGCAATGATGCGCTCTCACAAACATCTCAAGACATTTCAACACATTCTCTCTACACCTGTGAGGCATAACTGGCAGACTTCTCAGGTGCTAATTCAAGAGAGAACTCGACAAACACCTCCCAAAGGATACCTGATCAACCAGGCTGCGAGCATCTTGAGGTTATCTTGAGATGATTTCGGGGCTTTAGTGTCCCCGCGGCCCGGTCCTCGACAAGGCCTCCACCCCCAGGAAGCAGCCCGTGACAGCTGACTAACTCCCAGGTACCTATTTACTGCTAGGTAACAGGGGCATTCAGGGTGAAAGAAACTTTGCCCATTTGTTTCTGCCTCGTGCGGGAATCGAACCCACGCCACAGAATTACGAGTCCTGCGCGCTATCCACCAGGCTACGAGGCCCCTACGAGCAGCAGCATCCAACAGCCTGGTTGACCAGTCCAATGGAAGATTTACTCGATTCCCATATGTGGCTTTCCTAAACGTTGTCCAGCGGCTTTATACACCACAAATACAACATTCATCTTTTCCAAAATATATTTTTTTTTCCAGGACGTCCCAGTTCGAAACTCTAAACATTCTATGTAGTTTGTCGTATACAAAGAGTTTATTTCGCTGGAAATAGTTTGGGGAAAGTTATATGAAGTTTTTGTCACAGGAAAAAAATGTATAGATATGTTTGTGCTTTTAACTCTTACAACATAAAAAAATATAAAAGTAAGCATTTGAGAAATTTTAGAAACAGAATTTATTGAAGTTCGTAGAAACGAAAATGGAATTTTCGTTTCATTTTTGTAGTGGATTCTTACGCATAACTAAATCGCATATTTTTTTTTTTTTGGGGGGGGGGGCGGATAATTCTTGCATGCAAACTTGAAATAGTAATTGAGCTGAACTCAAAGGAAAGACAAGCAATCTGTCCTCTTACATAGAACGTCGCTTTTCGCTCGTATGCGTTACCTAAGGCCACAAATGGTCGTATTAGAAAATGGAAGTGGCCGGCAAAAGTGACATTCTGTCCCGTTTTCTGTTTTGGGTCCTCTGGTAGGTTAGGATAAGGGCACTTTAAATTTACCATTTTCTTGACGTTTTGAAACATCAGGAGGACTGCTGCATGAGAATGATTGAGCATGCAACACAATTATGCAATAGATGGTTATGGCAGAGGCATGACTTCCTCTCCATATTTAATGATTCTTGAGGTTATCTTGAGATGATTTCGGGGCTTTAGTGTCCCCGCGGCCCGGTCCTCGACCAGGCCTCCACCCCCAGGAAGCAGCCCGTGACAGCTGACTAACTCCCAGGTACCTATTTACTGTTAGGTAACAGGGGCATTCAGGGTGAAAGAAACTTTGCCCATTTGTTTCTGCCTCGTGCGGGAATCGAACCCGCGCCACAGAATTACGAGTCCTGCGCACTATCCACCAGGCTACGAGGCCCCGTAGATACTTGAAGGGCCAAGACTGAGAAGTCAAAGGGAAGTCAAGAGATATTTACGATAGGAGTGACAATTTCCCAACATCTTGAGGTTACCTTGAGATGATTTCGGGGCTTTTTTAGTGTCCCCTAAAGGGACACCCCCAGGAAGCAGCCCGTGACAGCTGACTAACACCCAGGTACCTATTTTACTGCTAGGTAACAGGGTCATAGGGCGAAAGAAACTCTGCCCATTGTTTCTCGCCGGCGCCCGGGATCGAACCACAGGATCACAAGTCCAGCGTGCTGTCCGCTCGGCCGACCGGCTCCCTGAACATTGGGAAAGATCCCTACTGATCACCTGCACATCCCTACTGTTCAACCTGAGGCACATCTTGCAGGATCACTGCAAGACTCAACACAGATAATGCACAGCAACAATTATCAATCAAACGTGTTTAATACAGGAAGGCGAACACCACAGTGGTGAGGATGTTGTTGTTGTTATAGAGTCAGCTACTGGGAACAAGTTCCAAGTAGCACGGGCTATGGTGAGTCCGTAGTGGACTTACCTGGCACAGGAGCGGGGCAAGTAGCACGGGCTATGGTGAGCCCATAGTGGACTTACCTGGCACAGGAGCGGGGCAAGTAGCACGGGCTATGGTGAGCCCGTAGTGGACTTACCTGGCACAGGAGCGGGGCAAGTAGCACGGGCTATGGTGAGCCCGTAGTGGACTTACCCGGCACAGGAGCGGGGCAAGTAGCACGGGCTATGGTGAGCCCGTAGTGGACTTACCCGGCACAGGAGCGGGGCAAGTAGCACGGGCTATGGTGAGCCCGTAGTGGACTTACCTGGCACAGGAGCGGGGCAAGTAGCACGGGCTATGGTGAGTCCGTAGTGGACTTACCTGGCACAGAAGCGTGGCAAGTAGCACGGGCTATGGTGAGCCCGTAGTGGACTTACCTGGCACAGGAGCGGGGCAAGTAGCACGGGCTATGGTGAGCCCCTAGTGGACTTACCTGGCACAGGAGCGGGGCAAGTAGCACGGGCTATGGTGAGCCCGTAGTGGACTTACCTGGCACAGGAGCGGGGCAAGTAGCACGGGCTATGGTGAGCCCGTAGTGGACTTACCCGGCACAGGAGCGGGGCAAGTAGCACGGGCTATGGTGAGCCCGTAGTGGACTTACCTGGCACAGGAGCGGGGCAAGTAGCACGGGCTATGGTGAGCCCGTAGTGGACTTACCTGGCACAGGAGCGGGGCAAGTAGCACGGGCTATGGTGAGCCCGTAGTGGACTTACCTGGCACAGGAGCGGGGCAAGTAGCACGGGTTATGGTGAGCCCATAGTGGACTTACCTGGCACAGAAGCGTGGCAAGTAGCACGGGCTATGGTGAGCCCGTAGTGGACTTACCTGGCACAGGAGCGGGGCAAGTAGCACGGGCTATGGTGAGCCCCTAGTGGACTTACCTGGCACAGGAGCGGGGCAAGTAGCACGGGCTATGGTGAGCCCGTAGTGGACTTACCTGGCACAGGAGCGGGGCAAGTAGCACGGGCTATGGTGAGCCCCTAGTGGACTTACCTGGCACAGGAGCGGGGCAAGTAGCACGGGCTATGGTGAGCCCGTAGTGGACTTACCCGGCACAGGAGCGGGGCAAGTAGCACGGGCTATGGTGAGCCCGTAGTGGACTTACCTGGCACAGGAGCGGGGCAAGTAGTACGGGTTATGGTGAGCCCATAGTGGACTTACCTGGCACAGGAGCGGGGCAAGTAGCACGGGCTATGGTGAGCCCGTAGTGGACTTACCTGGCACAGGAGCGGGGCAAGTAGCACGGGCTATGGTGAGCCCATAGTGGACTTACCTGGCACAGGAGCGGGGCAAGTAGCACGGGCTATGGTGAGCCCGTAATGGACTTACCTGGCACAGGAGCGGGGCAAGTAGCACGGGCTATGGTGAGCCCCTAGTGGACTTACCTAGCACAGGAGCGGGGCAAGTAGCACGGGCTATGGTGAGCCCGTAGTGGACTTACCTGGCACAGGAGCGGGGCAAGTAGCACGGGCTATGGTGAGCCCGTAGTGGACTTACCTGGCACAGGAGCGGGGCAAGTAGCACGGGCTATGGTGAGCCCGTAGTGGACTTACCTGGCACAGGAGCGGTGAGTGTGAGGAGAACTGAAAATTAAAGCAACACTTTGGGCTTGAATGTTTACTCTTAATTAACTGCGTCGTAAACACCTGACCACATAACAATGGATCATCCCCAAGAATCTGCTCACATATGTGGCCATGCTGTTAAACGTGTCGGATGACAGAGATGGACTTATGAAGTCAACCACCTCTAGATGTAATTTAATTTTGTTTAGCAATTTATTTTTGTACCCCATATATAATAATTATTATTATAATAATAATTCAATTTTTTTATATATAGGGGGTACCACCTCTCGTGCAATTATAGGGACCCACAGCCTCAGAGAAGGGAACACAGAGCATTCAGGGAAAAACTTGCCATTTAATTACTAATATTATTATAATTTAATTATAATAATAATAATAGTAGTAATCAAGAATCATCACTCTTCCTTGTGCCGGGTCATGAAGGAAGCGGGCCTCGGGTGAAAGAGGGCTGTGACGCTCTCTGTCTGGAACTCTGATCTGCGGGGCTCGAACTTCCACCTCCTGGGGCTCGTGTGGCCCCCCAGGCTCTGCTTCAGGAGGCTGGGGTCGTTCTTGCCCTTGATGGGGTGGTTCTTCTCCGGCCCCGACCACGATCCGGTCGGGTCGGACGGAGCCGAGTGGAGCCGGTCGGCCGGGCGGACAGCACGCTGGACTGTGATCCTGTGGTCCCGGGTTCGATCCCGGGCGGCAGCGAGAAACAATGGGTAGAGTTTCTTTCACCCTATGCCCCTGTTACCTAGCAGTAAATAGGTACCTGGGTGTTAGTCAGCTGTCACAGGCTGCTTCCTGGGGGTGGAGGCCTGGTCGAGGACCGGGCCGCGGGGACACTAAAGCCCCGAAATCATCTCAAGATAACCTCAAGATAACGATGATTGGGGTCCCCGTGCCTTCTTTCACCAACTTCGATGTCAACTCCAGGAGCTGTAGCCCCCAGGGCAGTTCGTTGTTGCCTTGATCCTCGTCCTGACAGTTCCTGCGACAAAACCAATCAAATTGGCGTTTGCCTTTCCATTGGAGACTTTGCGCCGTGGAAAGAGGGGGGGACCTGCTGCATGGGTAACGGCTTCTCCTCCACATCAACCTAACCCTGGCTTTGTGCCCTGGAGAGGCCTACTTCGATGAGCTTCTAGCGGTTGAGTTTGAATGATTCTGGGATGTTAAAAAGGAAAAAGGCTTTAAAGGCAATTTAGTGTAATAAGATGTGTCAAATGTTTGTTGATCCGGTGACTCACGTGTCGTTATGTACTGTACCATGTACTGTACCATGTACTGTACCATGTACTGTACCATGTACTGTACCATGTACTGTACCATGTACTGTACCATGTACTGTACCATGTACTGTACCATGTACTGTACCATGTACTGTATCATGTACTGTACCATGTACTGTACCATGTACTGTACCATGTACTGTACCATGTACTGTACCATGTACTGTACCATGTACTGTACCATGTACTGTATCATGTACTGTACCATGTACTGTACCATGTACTGTACCATGTACTGTACCATGTACTGTACCATGTACTGTACCATGTACTGTACCATGTACTGTATCATGTACTGTACCATGTACTATACCATGTACTGTACCATGTACTGTACCATGTACTGTACCATGTACTGTACCATGTACTGTACCATGTACTGTATCATGTGCTGTACCATGTACTGTACCATGTACTGTACCATGTACTGTACCATGTACTGTACCATGTACTGTACCATGTACTGTACCATGTACTGTATCATGTACTGTACCATGTACTGTACCATGTACTGTACTATGTACTGTACCATGTACTGTACCATGTACTGTACCATGTACTGTACCATGTACTGTAAAATGTACTGTACCATGTACTGTACCATGTACTATACCATGTACTGTACCATGTACTGTACCATGTACTGTACCATGTACTGTACCATGTACTGTACCATGTACTGTACCATGTACTGTACCATGTACTGTACCATGTACTGTACCATGTACTGTACCATGTACTGTACCATGTACTGTATCATGTACTGTACCATGTACTGTACCATGTACTGTATCATGTACTGTACCATGTACTGTACCATGTACTGTACCATGTACTGTACCATGTACTGTACCATGTACTGTACCATGTACTGTACCATGTACTGTATCATGTACTGTACCATGTACTGTACCATGTACTGTACCATGTACTGTATCATGTACTGTACCATGTACTGTACCATGTACTATACCATGTACTGTATCATGTACTGTATCATGTACTGTACCATGTACTGTACCATGTACTGTACCATGTACTGTACCATGTACTGTACCATGTACTGTACCATGTACTGTACCATGTACTGTACCATGTACTGTATCATGTACTGTACCATGTACTGTACCATGTACTGTACCATGTACTGTACCATGTACTGTAACATGTACTGTACCATGTACTGTACCATGTACTGTACCATGTACTGTACCATGTACTGTACCATGTACTGTACCATGTACTGTACCATGTACTGTAACATGTACTGTACCATGTACTGTACCATGTACTGTACCATGTACTGTACCATGTACTGTACCATGTACTGTATCATGTACTGTACCATGTACTGTACCATGTACTGTACCATGTACTGTACCATGTACCACCTCAGCAACAAATCACGTGATGTTCAGTACTTTTATGCTATAACAAAAAGTATGTATAACAATGTTATAGATAACACCTGAGCTTATTTCACATACGCTCTACATTTTTCAGGAAAATAACATTGCTGTTAAGACTAAAATTTAATGGAGGAAAGTAATTCTTGAAATATATTTCAACATTCTTTCCACATTTTAAAATGTATTTTTTCCTAAATTATGAAGTTTCTAGATAATGTATTTTTAGTATTTTGTTTAAGTGAATGTATTAACTGGTTGTGGGTTCGAACTTAAGTCCCCCTGGAAGGTAGTCCAGTGCTATGCCCATTCTGCCGTTGACAACGTTACTGGGAGGTCTTTACAACGTTCAACTATCAAATATCTCGCTGTAATGAGTTTTCAAAGTCTCTCTCAACACCAGAAAAAAATATATGCAAATTTCCCTCTGCATGTGACAGAAAGTTCTATGAAAGGAACTTGAAGAGTGACGAAAATAAATTAAATTTGTGTTTCATAAAAGTTTGGACACGTCAAGTTCATCAAAATTGGGGGCACCGAAATAGGCATTGACGCCGGTACCAGCTCCTTCTCTCCCGTTGTCTCGAACGACCAGAAAATGACGTTTTAAATTCCCCGAACCTAACCTAACCTAACCTAACCTAACCTAACCTAACCTTACCTAACCTAACCTAACCTAACCTAACCTTACCTAACCTAACCTTACCTAACCTAACCTAACCTAACCTAACCTAACCTAACCTTACCTAACCTAACCTAACCTAACCTAACCTAACCTAACCTAACCTAACCTTACCTAACCTAACCTAACCTAATCTAACCTAACCTTACCTAACCTTACCTAACCTAACCTAACCTAACCTAACCTAACCTAACCTAACCTAACATAACCTTACCTAACCTAACCTAACCTAACCTAACCTAACCTAACCTTACCTAACCTAACCTAACCTAACCTAACCTTACCTAACCTAACCTAACCTAACCTAACCTTACCTAACCTAACCTAACCTAACCTAACCTAACCTAACCTAACCTAACCTAACCTAACCTTACCTAACCTAACCTAACCTTACCTAACCTAACCTAACCTAACCTAACCTAACCTTACCTAACCTAACCTAACCTAACCTAACCTAACCTAACCTAACCTAACCTTACCTAACCTAACCTAACCTAACCTAACCTAACCTAACCTAACCTAACCTAACCTAACCTAACCTAACCTAACCTAACCTAACCTAACCAATGAACCTACGCATAGAACGGCCGTGAGCGTCTTTGTGTACGCTCTGAAACTCTTACACAATGAAAAACTCTGAAACAATTCACATTCATCATTCAGCTCATCCACCAGAAATACTAGTACCCGTAACGAATGTGTGTAGTCACATGTGCAAAATATGTACTGACACACTCATCAAATTCCACGTTATGCCCTTTTGCAGTACTAAAAATATCAACAAAAGCCTGCAACAGCTTAACCTAACCTCTCCGAAGCCTAAGTAATCCTAGATCTCATAAACACCATCTTAGGCCTAGCATAGAATATATATATATATATATATATATATATATATATATATATATATATATATATATATATATATATATATATATATATATATATATATATACTATACTAGGCCTATAATTGGATGGATTAAGTAATTGCTGTATTCCTCAAGCCATCTATTAGTACAAAATATGTACTTTTGTTTAAGGTCGACAATTCATATTTTGTAACCAAACTCCACCGTTTATATTTTATAGTTTTAAGAGAATTCATTAAAATATTGCAAAGGAATTATTATATCTTATAAAATATATATATGCTGCAATATATAAAATCACTTTAATATTTTATTATTAAAAAAACTGAATTGAATATTAACGACTTGAAAAAATACGTTTTAGCTAATTCATTAATGGTTTACGTTGAGAGAAGTATACCTCACTTCTCAGTGTATATATACTGAGAGTATACTTTTGTCCTAGACTATGATCAGGACTAGAGTATACTTGCTGGTTGGTCTGTAAGCTTAATTAATAACCCTCCAGAGGTTGATAGGTCTTAATAACCCTCCAGAGGTTGATAGGCCTTAATAACCCTCCAGAGGTTGATAGGCCTTAATAACCCTCCAGAGGTTGATAGGCCTTAATAACCTTCCAGAGGTTGATAGGCCTTAATAACCTTCCAGAGGTTGATAGGCCTTAATAACCCTCCAGAGGTTGATAGGCCTTAATAACCTTCCAGAAGTTGATAGGCCTTAATAACCCTCCAGAGGTGGATAGGTCTTAATAACCCTCCAGAGGTTGATAGGCCTTAATAACCCTCCAGAGGTTGATAGGCCTTAATAACCTTCCAGAGGTTGATAGGCCTTAATAACCCTCCAGAGGTTGATAGGCCTTAATAACCTTCCAGAGGTTGATAGGCCTTAATAACCCTCCAGAGGTGGATAGGTCTTAATAACCCTCCAGAGGTTGATAGGCCTTAATAACCCTCCAGAAGTTGATAGGCCTTAATAACCCTCCAGAAGTTGATAGGCCTTAATAACCCTCCAGAGGTTGATAGGCCTTAATAACCTTCCAGAAGTTGATAGGCCTTAATAACCCTCCAGAGGTGGATAGGTCTTAATAACCCTCCAGAGGTTGATAGGCCTTAATAACCCTCCAGAGGTGGATAGGTCTTAATAACCCTCCAGAGGTTGATAGGTCTTAATAACCTTCCAGAGGTTGATAGGCCTTAATAACCCTCCAGAGGTTGATAGGCCTTAATAACCTTCCAGAAGTTGATAGGCCTTAATAACCCTCCAGAGGTGGATAGGTCTTAATAACCCTCCAGAGGTTGATAGGCCTTAATAACCCTCCAGAGGTGGATAGGTCTTAATAACCTTCCAGAGGTTGATAGGCCTTAATAACCCTCCAGAAGTTGATAGGCCTTAATAAACCTCCAGAAGTTGATAGGCCTTAATAAACCTCCAGAAGTTGATAGGCCTGCATCCCAACATGAAACCAAATGATCTTATCTTAAGTAAATCCAACCAATTTGACTTCTGACAAGAATTGATGACATCATTCACTCTATTTTATTTCGTTTCTGTGGTCAAACACGATAAACTTAGATTAGTGTTACCAATGTTTTCCCTTGAAGCACGTGGGTCTATTTACACAAGTATTTACACAAGTATTTACACAAGTATTTACACCAGTATTTGCACAAGTATTTACACAAGTATTTACACAAGTATTTACACAAGTATTTACATAAGTATTTACACAAGTATTTACACCAGTATTTGCACAAGTATTTACACCAGTATTTACACAAGTATTTACACAAGTATTTACACCAGTATTTACACAAGTATTTACACCAGTATTTGCACAAGTATTTACACCAGTATTTACACCAGTATTTACACCAGTATTTACACAAGTATTTACACCAGTATTTACACCAGTATTTACACAAGTATTTACACAAGTATTTACTCAAGTATTTACACAAGTATTTACACCAGTATTTACACAAGTATTTACACCAGTATTTACACAGCATGTTTTGATTTACAAAGTTGTGGGTGAATGTGTTGAGGCTACGACACTAAAAATTATAATTAATCCCTCTGCATTTCCGAAGCGCTGCTTTTATGTATCTTCCTCTGTTCATGGATCATATATGTGTCTATTTGTTTACAAAAAATATTATTATATATGTATGTTGTACATACACATTGGCCAACAATTCAAAATTTCCTGAAATATTACATTTTTCAAAATAATTTTCTTATGGATGATAAAGCCTACCATTTCGGTATATATTATTGTTAATTTTGTTTAAAGTTAAAATTAACAAGAAATTTGATCGAATATTTGAAAATCCGGAAAATCACTCTGGCTTTTGGGCAAATCGGGCCTTGCATACTAGGCCAAGTAGTGTGGTTCTGGCTATTAGGCACGACTAACTATAGATATCTGTAAGAGAGTATGTTATCAGTTTGATGTGTTTTTCTATCTAGAGTTGGAGACCAGATGCCTCACCTAAACTTGTCACAGTGAATGGTCAGAGGTATGGGATGAACATAGGGCCATTTTTGGCACCGGCCCGGGGGGGGGGGAGGGGAGGAAGGTGGAGAGGGAGGAAGGTGGAAAGGGGTAGAGAAAAGGAAGGGACAAAGAGGGGAGGATGAAGGGGGTGAGACGAAGTGGGAGTGGATCAAGAGGGCTGTGACAGGAGATTCAAACTACCCCTTGATGTAGAATACATCAAGGGGGGGCCTGACAGCTGAGTGGACAGCGCTCGGGATTCGTAGTCTTGAGGTTCTGGGTTCGATCCCCGGTGGAGGCGGAAAAATATGGACAAAGTTTCTTTCACCCTGATGTCCTGTTCACCTAGTAGTAAATAGGTCCCTGGGAGTTAGACAGCTGCTACGGGCTGCTTCCTGGGGGTGTGTAACAAAAAGGAGGCCTGGTCGAGGATCGGGCCGCAGGGACGCTAAGCCCCGAAATCGTCTCAAGATAATCTTACACTGACTTGACTTAAACTCTAGTAGCCATTTGTTGGACCATTCTTTCAGCTTATCCGAGTCATTTTGTAGTGTCTTGCTGTCTTCCTCTGTCTTAATCCTCCTCATAATTATCTCATCAGCAAGCATTGAGACGAACGAGGCTGTTCCATCTGGAAGATGGAGGGTGATTGATCATCTGATGGAGTGATGGAGTGAGGGAGTGTCTGGTGGAGGGAGGGAGAGAGGAAGGTTGTGAGGGAGTGAGGGAGTGTCTGATGGAGTGAGGGAGTGAGGAAGGTTGTGATGGAGTGAGGGAGTGTCTGATGGAGTGAGGGAGTGAGGAAGGTTGTGATGGAGTGAGGGAGTGTCTGGTGGAGGGAGGGAGAGAGGGTGTAGTACTTGCCTATCAATATTTACCTATTAGTAACCATGGGTAAAGGAAGTTTACAGCTCTGTGAGCCTTGCCTTGGATCCCTTGCCCTATAATTTATCTCTCCTGACATTCAACTTCATTATCGCATCTGGTCTTAAAGCTGTGGCCAGGGAGCCGGTCGGCCGAGCGAACAGCACGCTGGACTTGTGATCCTGTGGTCCTGGGTTCGATCCCAGGCGCTGGCGAGAAACAATGGGCAGAGTTTCTTTCACCCTATGCCCCTGTTACCTAGCAGTAAAATAGGTACCTTGGTGTTAGTCAGCTGTCACTGCTTCCTGGGGGTGGAGGCCTGGTCGAGGACTGGGCCTCGCGGACACTAAAAAGCCCCGAAATCATCTCAAGATAGAGGTGGCTTCCACTACTTCTTCTTTCATATTCCTTGAGGTCATTTACGTGTCCAGCTTCCACGTGTGTCCACTTTCTCTTAGTCTGAAGACGCTTGTCCAGCTTATCTATTCCCTCTTAGTATCTTGTATGTCGTGATCATACTTCTAGGAGACTCGAACTGTGGACCCCATGTGTGTGGGGCCGAAGCTCTATCGAACGAGCTATTGAGTAGTGTTGATAAGGAATTACATTTTGTCTCTGTTCCTTCTATTCTCTAGAATTGTGAGATTTAGTTCCATTAGCCTGTCTTCATAGCTTAACCCTCTTAGCTCCGGCACCAGTCTTGTTGCCAACCTTTTTCACTTTTTAAATTTTGGTTTCATGCTTCACAAGGTGGGGATTACATGCCGGTGCTGCATACACCTGTGTTGGTCTAACATATGTTGTGGATTCCTGAATCAGTTCTCTAAATGATGTTTTCATTTTTGCCAGAATCTCATATGCTGCTGATGTTATCCTATTTATTTGTGCCTTCGATGTTAGTGTTGGAATTATGTCCACTCTTTTTCCAATTGCTGTCGTCTCTTCTCTGTTTCTCTTCTTCATTACCTTACACCTGTTGGGATTGAACTCCAACAGCTACTTTTCTCCACTCCAGGAGTTTGTCTGTAACTTCCTACAGTCATCCTCTGTTTTTACATTCCCCGTCAACTTTGCATCATCGTCAAACACTGACATGGCCGAGCTCTCTCCCTCAGACAGGTTGTTCACATCAATTAAAACCAGCAGCAGGCCCAGGATAGAGCCCTGTGGGACCCGTCTAGTTACACTCCTCCATCTTGAAACCTCTTCTCTCTCTCTGGCTGTGACGCTCTGCTGACCAGACCACACGCCAGAAGCCGAAGAAACAACGACGTTTCGGTCCTTCCTGGTCCAATATTAAGGTTCGAAACGCCGTCGTCTCCTCATCTTCATTTCAGTTTCGGTTTGCCCCCAAGAGGAGAGGTTATTGGGCAGCGCCGCTCATCCTGTGAACGTTTTCCCAGATAACTCAGGATCCTTCCCCATCTTGTCCAGCGGTTCTTCATGAGGAGCTGTGGGAGCGGGGCGTCTCATCTTGGACCACCAGCTGTGGGAGTGGGGCGTTTCATCTTGGACCACCAGCTGTGGGAGCGGGGCGTCTCATCTTGGACCACCAGCTGTGGGAGTGGGGCGTCTCATCTTGGACCACCAGCTGTGGGAGTGGGGCGTCTCATCTTGGACCACCAGCTGTGGGAGTGGGGCGTTTCATCTTGGACCACCAGCTGTGGGAGCGGGGCGTCTCATCTTGGACCACCAGCTGTGGGAGTGGGGCGTCTCATCTTGGGCCACCAGCTGTGGGAATGGGGCGTCTCATCTTGGACCACCAGCTGTGGGAGTGGGGCGTCTCATCTTGGGCCACCAGCTGTGGGAGTGGGGCGTCTCATCTTGGGTCACCAGCTGTGGGAGTGGGGCGTCTCATCTTGGGTCACCAGCTGTGGGAGTGGGGCGTCTCATCTTGGGCCACCAGCTGTGGGAGTGTGGCGTCTCATCTTGGGCCACCAGTTGTGGGAGTGGGGCGTCTCATCTTAGGCCACCAGCTGTGGGAGTGGGGCGTCTCATCTTGGACCACCAGTTGTGGGAGTGGGGCGTCTCATCTTGGGTCACCAGCTGTGGGAGTGGGGCGTCTCATCTTAGGCCACCAGCTGTGGGAGTGTGGCGTCTCATCTTGGGCCACCAGCTGTGGGAGTGGGGCGTCTCATCTTAGGCCACCAGCTGTGGGAGTGTGGCGTCTCATCTTGGGCCACCAGCTGTGGGAGTAGGGCGTCTCATCTTAGGCCACCAGCTGTGGGAGTGGGGCGTCTCATCTTGGACCACCAGCTGTGGGAGTGGGGCGTCTCATCTTAGGCCACCAGCTGTGGGAGTGGGGCGTCTCATCTTGGACCACCAGCTGTGGGAGTGGGGCGTCTCATCTTAGGCCACCAGCTGTGGGAGTGGGGCGACTCATCTTGGACCACCAGCTGTGGGAGTGGGGTGTCTCATCTTGGGCCACCAGCTGTGGGAGTGGGGCGTCTCATCTTGGGCCACCAGCTGTGGGAGTGGGGCGTCTCATCTTGGAGTAATGTTTCTAACATTGGGTCCTCTAACATTAGGATGGTGTTCCACACCCTGATGGCTTGGTGCTGTAGTCTGATGTTTAGTGGCTGTGTGTTCAGGAGTTCCTGGAGCTCCTGGATTGTCTGCTCATATGGTGGACGGTGTTTACCTGTTAGAGGGTGTAATCAAGGGAGGGGTGTGGTGGAGAAGGGAAGGAAGGTGTTGTGTGGAGGGAGGGGGAGAGACAGGAAGGAAGGGTGTGGAGAAGGGAGCTACACAGAAGCTGGTCTGCCCTTGTCATCCAGACACAACAAGGTATGTGGGTAACTCCTGTAGGGGAGAGGAAAGGCAAAGAGAAGGGAGGCAGCTCCCCATATCTACATCTCCTAATCTCCTCCCCCCCCCCCTCATCCCGGGATGTGGGTAGGGGGGGGGGATTTGTCGGTCCGCCGCCCCATCCCCCCCCTATCCTTGACCAGAAAGTGATGGGGTGCTCCAAGTCCCCCCTTCCCCCCCCCCCGACCACTGGAAGACGAAGTAAGGGAATGGTGTGCTTACCTATCCAAACTTACCTATCAGCCTCAAGGCCGGCCATACCTATGAGTGACTACGGGGGAGTGAGGTATAGCTCCTTAGCCCCCACCCCTACTAGCCCCTGTTGCATTACAGCTTAACTCTCCTCACAGATCAAGGTCCATTAAGCTGTCCTCATAGCTTAAGCCCCTTAGCTCTGACAAATATCTTGCAAAACCTGTCTTATTTTAGCGTAATGTTGCTCACAGAGCGTAGGCTGCACGAGCCTGCGTTGATGTTTGTAAACCATGTTTTGATATTCTCCAGCGTTGCAGATGCTGCTGATGTTAGCTTGTTTATGTGTGGCACTGGGGGTTAGGGCTGGAACTATATCCAGTCCCAGATCTCTCTCACTTTATGATTGTCATAGCTGCAGTCCCCATATGGTGTAGCTGCCTTCCGGTCTGCTCTCTACCTTACCCATCTGCGTTACCTTACACTTGATGGAACTGAACTCCAGCAACCATCTGGTGGGTAGTAGTAGGTCTTCTCTCACTACGGCTTCTCACATGTCTCTGTACCCACTAAATCGACAGCAAATTCAACACCAAAATAGTATTCCAGGTACGTGAGTGGGCGGCGGGTGGTGCGGGAGTGGGCGGGAGTGGGCGGCGGGTGGTGTGAGAGTGGGCGGGAGTGGGCGGTGGTGTATTAGAATGCTCCATGCGCGCCCGCACTGTCACTCCTACGGCAAGACATACATTAGCGCCCACGCCCTCAACCACTCCACGTGGACTCCCCCCGCCAAAAACCCACTACAGGCTCCCATTGGCTCCCGAGCCGCCAATCCCCGCGCGGCCACTCTCCCCGTGTTGACGTTGCCTTCACTCTGGGAACCATAAGGGCGTAACTCATCTCCAGCCGACCAATGGCCGCGCAGCCCGCGTGTTTCCATGGCAACTGTTCCAGGCGTTTGTTTACCCCTCCACGTGGAGTCCCCAACTGGAAATGAGAGCCAGCAAACCCATCAAATGAAAACATTGGAGTGTTCTCTCTTCTGTTATTACAAACATCGTCCTCCATCCAGATGATGATATTGCAATTTCAAAGGGTTAGGGGGTAAGTGATTTAAAATTTCAATTTTCATCCACGCAGCAAAATGGAAATCACAGAGAGGCGAGTTGATGGTCTATTTTAATTAAAAGTTGCAGTAGGTAAAGCAGCTTTGAGGAGCCTTGTTCCCCTCCCCCCCACTCTGGGGGTTTAGGGGGGGAGTGGTATAATGAGTGGTTGGCTCATTATGCAGTATGACCACACTGCTGGCTTCATTAAGGAGGATTATCGCGATCCAAGTCACTCAGACCGTTGCTGGCTTCTTTATCGCCGGCGTTCTCTATTAGGCTACAAGTGTCTCCCATTTGTACACAGGCCGGGGGGGGGGGTGCATACACTCACACACACGCGCACGCACGCACTCACGGGGGCTCGTGTGTACAGCTTCAAATGGGCAAAGATAGAGCCCAGTAGGCTTAGCAACCTGAGTAGCAGTGCATTGATTGGTGAGATTCGGGAGCTGAAGCCGAAACTCAACCACCCCCCCCCCCGCCTGCGAGTACAAACTCGTACACACACACACTCGTTCGAAAGAACGTTCGGAAGGCAGGGCCGGGAGCCAAGCTCGACCCTACAAGCACATCTAGGTGAGTACACACACACACACACACACACCCGCATTGACGGTTGAGAGGCGGGACCAAAGAGCCAGAGCTCAACCCCCGCAAACACAACTAGGTGAGTACAACTAGGTGAGTACACACGAGGGTGTGTGTGTCTGGGGCTCTGGTAACTGAGTGAATAGCGCGCGGGAGTCGTAATCCTGCGGCCCGGGTTCGATTCCCGGCGCCGGCAGAGACAAATAGGCTGAGTTTCTTTCACTCTGTTGCCCCTGTTACCTATCTTGAGGTTATCTTGAGATGATTTCGGGGCTTTAGTGTCCCCGCGGCCCGGTCCTCGACCAGGCCTCCACCCCCAGGAAGCAGCCCGTGACAGCTGACTAACACCCAGGTACCTATTTTACTGCTAGGTAACAGGGGCATAGGGTGAAAGAAACTGTGCCCATTGTTTCTCGCCGGCCCCCGGGATCGAACCCGGGACCACAGGATCACAAGTCCAGCGTGCTGTCCGCTCGGCCGACCGGCTCCCTATTTACCTAGCAGTAAATAGGTACCTGGGAGTTAGACAGCTGTTACGGGCTGCTTCCTGGGTGTGTGTGGGGGGGGGGGAAATTTAGTTAGTAGTTAGTAATAGTTGATTGATTGACAGTTGAGAGGTGGGCCGAAAGAGCAAAACTCAACCCCCGCAAGCACATCTAGGTGAGTACACACACACTCACAGGGCCTCATGGTCGAGCGGACATAGTTTCGGGATTCGCAGTCCATGGTCCTGGGTTCGTTTCCTGGCTGAAATCTGGGTGGGAGTTCTTTCACCTAATGCCTATGTTCACCTAACAGTATATTGATATTTTGGAGATAGTCAACTGTTCCGAGTTGCATCCTGGGGATTGTACTCACCTAGTTGTGCTTGCGGGGGTTGAGCTTCGACTCTTTGGTCCCACCTCTCAACTGTCAATCAACTGGTGTACAGGTTCCTGAGCCTATTGGGCTCTATCATATCTACACTTGAAACTGTGTATGGAGTCAGCCTCCACCACATCACTTCCTAATGCATTCCATTTGTCAACCACTCTGACACTAAAAAAGTTCTTTCTAATATCTCTGTGGCTCATTTGGGCGCTCAGTTTCCACCTGTGTCCCCTAGTGCGTGTGCCCCTTGTGTTAAATAGCCTGTCTTTATCTACCCTATCAATTCCTCTGACCATCTTGTATGTGGTGATCATGTCTCCCATAACTCGTCATTCTTCCAGTAACGCGAGGCTTATTTTCCGTAGTCTCTCCTCGTAGCTCATACCCATCAGCTTGGGTACCAGTCTGGTGGCATACCCCTGAACCTTCTCTAACTTAGTATCGATCTTGATCTATCTTGACTAGATACGTACTCTATGCTGGAGCTGCATACTCTAGGATTGGTCTGACATCTTTGGTATACAGTGTTGTAATTGATTCCATACACAAGGTTATAAAGGCCGTTCTTATGTTGGCCAGCCTGGCATATGCCGCTGATGATATTCTTTTGATGTGGGCTTCAGGGTTCTGGTACAGCATATCAATCCTCTAGATCATTCTCTCTCTCCCTGAATCTTGAAGGTTTTCTTCTCCCAAATGGTACCTTGTATCAGGCCTCCTGCCCCCTACACCTATCATGATTACATTACACTTGCTTGAGTTAAACTCTAGTAGCCATTTGTTAGACCATTCCTTGAGTTTTTCCAAGTTATCTTGTAGTCTCATGCTGCCCTTCCTCCTCTTAAACCTTCTCATAATATTAGCATCATCAGCAAACATTGAGAGAAATCTCTACACCGTTTTGAAGATCATTTATGCATATCAGAATCAGGACAGGCTCGAGCCCTTTGGGACTCCACTGGTGACTTCACGCCATTCTGAGGTCTCACCCCTCATAGAAACTCTCTGCTTCCCGTTGATTAGGTACTCCCTTCTTAGGTACTTTGCCTATTACTTCAACCTGTTTCCCCAACTTATGCACCAGCCTCTTATGGGGTACTGTAATTACCTAAGTGTAGTTACAGGATGAGAGCTACGGTCGTGGTACTGTAATTACCTAAGTGTAGTTACAATATGAGAGCTACGCTCGTGGTGTCCCGTCTTCCCAGTACTCTTTGTGCTGAGAAGGCTGGTACTGTACTCATCTAGTTGTGCTTACAGGAGTTGAGCTTTGTATCAAAGACCTTCTGACAGTCCACGAAAATGGACAAAAAATTTGGTGGGCAAACTGAAACTGCAGTCTGTCCATCCTTCTCTTTCTTGCTTAATCTTTGTCACCAGATCGTAGAATTGTATTATAACTTGTGAAGCAAGACTTGCCATCCCTGAACCCATGCTGGTGGGTTGTCACGAGGTCCCTGCTCTCCAGATGTGTTACTAGGGGTTTTTCCTGACGATCTTCTCCATCTTGTATGGTATACAAGTTCAAGACACTGGCCTGTAGTTCAGTGCCTCTTGTGTGTGTGTGTACTCACCTAATTGTGCTTGCGGGGGTTGAGCTCTGGCTCTTTGGTCCCGCCTCTCAACCGTCAATCAACTGGTGTACAGATTCCTGAGCCTACTGGGTTCTATCATATCTACATTTGAAACTGTGTATGGAGTCAGCCTCCACCACAGCCTCCACTGTGTGTGTGTGTGTGTGTGTGTGTGTGTGTGTGTGTGTGTGTGTGTGTGTGTGTGTGTGTGTGTGTGTGTGTGTGTACGTGTGTGTGTTTGTCTCACACACGTACACACACTCATCTCCATAATGTACACACTTGTTACATGTACACCTGTAGCCGAACAAGGTAATGTGAGTGCTTCACCTGTGTAGATTAGCGTGGGTGGGGGGGGGGGGGGGGGGAGAAAGAGAGAGGTGGGGGAGGGGAGGATGATGAAGAGATAGGATGAGAGAGGGTGTAGGAGAGAGAGAGAGAGAGAGATGGAGAATGTGGGGTGAGCAGAGATTAAAAAAAAAAAGGTAGAGAAAGAGAAATGAAGTAGAGAGAGGAAAAGAGAGAAGTGATAGGAGAAGGAGGAGATTGGGAGGGAGAATGGAGAGATGAGAGAAAAATAAAAAAGAAAGGTGAAGAATGAGTACTGAGAGTAGAGATAGTATTATGAACAAGGGAATAACCAAAGAATACCTGAATTAACACCCCCCCCCCAAAAAAAAAAAAAAATATTCTGTTGCAACCTCAGATCTATTTCCGGACACTAATTTGCATACCAGGTCCCTGGCTTACACTAATTGTTTACCGTTTTTTTATATAAGATAAGAACATGTAAGCTTGAGTCGGTTTTCAATTTGGTGAGTATTTTCTTGCATAAATTAGTTATGTAAATTGGCCATGTAGTCTAGTTAATAATTGGCAAGTTGAGAGTCTCAGTTGAATTGATCAGTAATTTGCATGTTGCTTTGGCAATAATTAAGTTAATATATGCAACTATATAGGTGGATAGCGCGCAGGACTCGTAATTCTGTGGCGCGGGTTCGATTCCCGCACGAGGCAGAAACAAATGGGCAAAGTTTCTTTCACCCTGAATGCCCCTGTTACCTAGCAGTAAATAGGTACCTGGGAGTTAGTCAGCTGTCACGGGCTGCTTCCTGGGGGTGGAGGCCTGGTCGAGGACCGGGCCGCGGGGATACTAAAGCCCCGAAATCATCTCAAGATAACTGAACCTAGAGACATGTATTGTGTTCTTTAACTGATAGAATATCATCTAATTTTCCACTTCTTGATTTTAGCAAGTTGAATGGTTTGGTATTTTTTTTCTTGTTTATTGTATATTGTGTAATTTTTTGTGCAACCAGCAATTCCCTGTTTGTTTGGTTTAGAGTTTAAAAGTAATTGTATTTTGTTAAGACTTTTTGGGAAGGTGGTGAGGGGGGGGGGGGGTTGAGAGAAGTTACGGTCATTCAAATTCATCCAGATTCAGAGTCAGATTCACTCGGATTCAGAGTCAGATTCCTTCGGATGTTTATCCTGACCCTTCCCAGTGCTATATAGGCGTAATGGCGTGGTGCTTTCTCCTGATAGTTCCCTTTCATATAAGGAAAGTCGAAAAGGAAACACTTTTTCAAGGGGCCCAGCTCAAAAATAAATTATCAGGGGGGAAAACGCCAAGCCATCACGACTAAATAGCACTGGGAAGGGGTCAGGATAAGGATTGGGGATGGGACGGGGGAAAAGGAATGGTGCCCAACCACTTATGGACCATCGGGGATTGAACGCCGACCTGCATGAAGCGAGACCGTCGCTCTACCGTCCACCCCAAGTAGCCACCCTGAGAGAAGAAACAGGTGGTTGGGAGATATTATAATATGTTAAGTGTAGTTTCATGTGTTTACAATTAAACAGTGTTAATATGTCTGTCAGAGATACACATTTGTACTTAAATACATTGTGATCAGCGTAATTGGCTGAGGCCTTGTTGAATAGTGATGAATTATTTATTTTAGATGAATTTATTTATGAATTATTTAATAAAGAATTATTTAGATGAATTATTTAATAAAGAATTATTTAGATGAATTATTTAATAAAGAGTTATTTAGATGAATTATTTAATAAAGAATTATTTAGATGAATTATTTAATAAAGAATTATTTAGACGAATGTTATTTGTTAATTTCATGTTTAAAAGGTTGCCAGTTAGTGGTGGTTAACATATACCTGTGTCTGAGGCGCACCTGAAGTCATTACTGTTAATTAACGGGTATGTTGCCCCGTTTTTTCTAGGTTGAACCATTTAAGTTCACCAACACCCTAATTACTTTTTTTTTAAGCTAAGACCAGGGTACATAAGGACTGACTGTTAAATGACGTTCCTAATGAAACTGCAAGCAAGAGCTGTTATCCTACCTCAGCTCATCTGAAGCCTTCTCCTGGAAACTCAGATATTTCATGAGAATGTACGTTGAAACTATCACATTGGGAACTATCATATTAGGAACCTGGTGAAACTGCAAGCAAGAGCTGTTATCCTGCCTCAACTCAGTTGAAACCTAATCTTAGAGGTCCATTTATTTCATGAGCCTGTTATATGCATCAGTAGGAATAGCCTTTATTCATTAACAACATCAGGTAACAATGATATAAGGAACAGGATGAGCTTGTTAACAACATCAGGTAACAATGATATAAGGAACAGGATGAGCTTGTAGCCAGCTGTGTGCCAGAGTCTTTATGTGAACAGGTGACCTGATCTCCCGTGTATCACCCTGATGAGCCAAGAGGCTTCAGATGCGAGTCAGCCTGGGAGGGAATGATCGCTGATGGAGTGATGTTCTTGAGAATGGCACTTCCAGCATAAGACTGTTGAAGGTTGGGAGTTTAGTGCTACGGGTGGCAACTACTGGTAGTCCACGGGGTTGGGCCAGGTGCGATACTTTGAGAATGTTGGCCTTGTACATGACAGTAGGTCCAACAACGTCCCAACGGTGTTGCAGGCTCTGATGTTCAGACCGTTCCCACCAGACTTGGTCAAGACTAAAGAGGAGCCTTCTTGCCCTTCTCTCCACTTTGTCCAACAGTCTGACGAATGATGGAGAGGGAGGGGGGGGGGGCAGGCGATCCAGGATAGGGGTGCATACTCTAGATAAGAGCGAACTTGTGTTTCATATAAGGTTTTGCAGCCGCTGCTGTCAAGAAAATGTGAGATTCGCCATACAGCTATAAGTTTCAATCCTGCCTTGTGTGGTACTCAACCAAACTAATGTTGTTCTTTGCACTTGTTCTAGACTAAACTATTGGGAGCTGGTAAGGCAGTTAGAAATTCAGCCATAGATGGCTTTAGCTCGTATTTAGCTGGAGGAACATATATTAGTAGATAATTAAGCTGGACAATTAAATGGCCATAACATAGATCAAAATATTAATTTACCTATTTTTACTGGACAAGGCCCATTGAGATTTTTCTTTCAAGATCTTCAGGAAATTGATGTTAATATGAAATAGGCAGAGAATCTGTGGGTACCTATTATGCCTGGTCAGTTCTAAGGCAAATCAAAGGAAATTTGATTTCCATTGCTATTAGAAGATTGTTTTCATTATCATTACGCAAAAAAGTGCATTTTACAAGGTAGAGAAAGTTAAGGTACACAGGTAAAAGTTTAGACAATTAAACTGTAGTCATTCTCAGACCATTACGGTTTGTGGTGTGTGCATCAAAAGGTTAATATTTTTGGAGAGATGATTCACTTCAACTCTTGGTACGGATTTTGAATCATTAGTGAATTCACTTTGAATTGTGGAAATAAGGTCAAGTCTGCCTGATATGTCTCCTTCGTACCTAACTGAAAGATGGACTTCTAAGACTATTCAAAAATTAGCCAATCAGCAGATGAGTTCGTTTGTAAAGTTGCATTTAAAGCCTTTTGTCAGATTAAAAACCATAAAAAAATAAGTAATTTTCAGTAAAATTTCCTTTTTAATCCACATTCCACATACATGATTTTGTGTTCTAAACCTAAGGTTGAGAAGTCCCTGCCAGGAAAGAACCCCCCCCCCCCCCCCCCCCCCAACAAGGCTACTGTTAACAACAGGCCTCTAATTGGTCAGGCTGGTTCGGGCCCCTAATATATTTATCGTACACATTGTAAGAGACCAAGTTGGATTATTAATTATTTTAGCAGCTACTCCACCAAATGCATCTAATGCACTTGTGGTGTGTTTGTAAAGTGCTTCAAGACCGGGCCGCGGGGACACTAAAAAAAGCCCCGAAATCATCTCAAGATAACTCAAGATAAGATCCCATGAGACTGTGACTGTCAAGTTAAACTGGATGACTGGGTTTTAATTTTGTGATGGTGTGATGTCACCATGACATATTTTCATGGAAAATATGTCACCATGACATATTTTCATGGAAAATATGTCACCATGACATATTTTCTGTCATGGTGATGTATGGAAGCCAGTTGTAGGCCTAAATGACACTAGGAGCTTCTCAGACTTTCACTCAGGGTATCAGGATATAATTCAGGGCACAGGGTATAAGTCCTGTCAACCAGATACTTCTCACCTAAATTACTTTAAGGTTTAAGATCATCCAAGGATTCTCCATGATGATGATGTAAGTGCCCAGTTGCCCTTCCTAGATGTTGATGTGATCCTGGGAAATTATATTGAAAGAAAGGAACACCTTATCTCGATTGCAGAGCCTAATGACACAAAGGCCGAGATAGGCCTTGTACAGTCACCAAGCCAATGGATGGTAAGTTGACCAATCCACACACTAGAAAATGAAGGGACGACGACGTTTCGGTCCGTCCTGGACCATTCTCACAATCGACTTGAGAATGGTCCAGGACGGACCGAAACGTCGTCGTCCCTTCATTTTCTAGTGTGGTCTGGTCAACATACTTCAGCCACGTTATTGTGACTCCTCGCCTGCAATGGATAATAAGTTTGAGGTCAGCCTTGCCTTGTAGAAGATAGAGAAATTTAACCAGCCAGTTTCCATTGCCTCACTGTAACCAATTGTTACTCTTCAGGAACCCTTGTCATACATAGTGATGATATATATACGCAAATATACATATAAAACTGCAATAAAATATAACTATAAGCACATATACGAAATCAATGTAAACAGAACCTGTTATCTATGCATATATGTGTATGATGTCATTATAACACATATATGAATATATACAGTATGCAAACACAGTCAATTGAAAAGTTTACTTCAATTTCCAACATCGAGGGGAAAAAACATATATGAAATATAACGCAATTTACATTTGAAATAATATCAATAACTTTTTATCATAGTCTAAATGGGATATGTCCATATGTTGTAAGTATATTTGGAGTATATCGCATTTATATGATTCACTGATTCATTTCTTTATCTCGCATATATTTCAACAACATTTAATAGTATGTTATAGTATATTAATAGTATGTTAAGTTTGGTTCAGGCAGCAGTCTGTCACAGAGTATACTGGAGGCAGCAGTCTCTCACAGAGTATACTGGAGACACAGTCTCTCACAGAGTATACCGGAGACACAGTCTGTCACAGAGTATACCGGAGACAGTCTCTCACAGAGTATACTGGAGACACAGTCTGTCACAGAGTATACTGGAGACACAGTCTCTCACAGAGTATACTAGAGACACAGTCTCTCACAGAGTATACTAGAGACACAGTCTCTCACAGAGTATACTGGAGACACAGTCTCTCACAGAGTATACTGGAGACACAGTCTCTCACAGAGTATACTAGAGACACAGTCTCTCACAGAGTATACTGGAGACACAGTCTCTCACAGAGTATACTGGAGACACAGTCTCTCACAGAGTATACTGGAGACACAGTCTCTCACAGAGTATACTGGAGACACAGTCTCTCACAGAGTATACTGGAGACACAGTCTCTCACTGAGTATACTGGAGACACAGTCTCTCACAGAGTATACTGGAGACACAGTCTCTCACAGAGTATACTGGAGACACAGTCTCTCACTGAGTATACTGGAGACACAGTCTCTCACAGAGTATACTAGAGACACAGTCTCTCACAGAGTATACTGGAGACAGTCTCTCACTGAGTATACTGGAGACACAGTCTCTCACAGAGTATACTGGAGACACAGTCTCTCACAGAGTATACTGGAGACACAGTCTCTCACAGAGTATACTGGAGACACAGTCTCTCACTGAGTATACTGGAGACACAGTCTCTCACAGAGTATACTGGAGACACAGTCTCTCACAGAGTATACTGGAGACACAGTCTCTCACTGAGTATACTGGAGACACAGTCTCTCACAGAGTATACTAGAGACACAGTCTCTCACAGAGTATACTGGAGACAGTCTCTCACAGAGTATACTAGAGACACAGTCTGTCACAGAGCTCACTACAGAGGAGCTCAAAGTGAAGCCTCTGACAGAGCTCACTACAGAGGAGCTCAAAGTGAAGCCTCTGACAGAGCTCTCTACAGAGGAGCTCAAAGTGAAGCCTCACAGAGCTCACTACAGAGGAGCTCAAAGTGAAGCCTCACAGAGCTCACTACAGAGGAGCTCAAAGTGAAGCCTCACAGAGCTCACTACAGAGGAGCTCAAAGTGAAGCCTCACAGAGCTCACTACAGAGGAGCTCAAAGTGAAGCCTCACAGAGCTCACTACAGAGGAGCTCAAAATGAAGCCTCACAGAGCTCACTACAGAGGAGCTCAAAGTGAAGCCTCACAGAGCTCTCTACAGAGGAGCTCAAAGTGAAACCTCTGACTTAAGGACCAATAGGTCCTCTACATCTTGCCCATCTCTTATGTGTCTCTATGAGGGCAGTATGTTGCATATCTCGGTGTGTTCTGCAACATGGCAGAGAGTAATGTGTTGCAAGTTGGATATTAATGAGTGGTTTGATTTGTTTAATGTACAATGTCTTGCCGCTCTCCAAGCTTCTGTTATAGCTGGATTTTTGTATTATTTTGGTGTTGTTTGTGGCTATATATCTTTGGTGATGGTCTGGTTAGGTATAGAAACTGTGTAGATTGTCTTGCCTATATATTGTGAACGAAATTGTCTTGCCTATATATTGTGAAAGAAATTGTCTTGCCTATATATTGTGAAAATAATGATCTTGCCTATATATTAGGTCATATTTTCACCCATAGAGACGCTAACACAAATAAGTTATCTGGCCAACGGCAAAAACTCGTCCCCTCAAAAGCCTCATATCTTGCGGTTACCTTGAGGTGCTTCCGGGGCTTAGCGTCTCCGCGGCCCGGTCGTCGACCAGGCCTCCTTGCCCATAGTGGCTGTTTTGTTTTAAAATTAGTGACACCAGAGAGCTTAGACCTTCACTACTCCCTAGGTTTATCAATGTTATTATTTTGTCTTCCTTTGCGCACAATGATGGAGGCTTCAGCTCTCGGTCCAGCACACCTAGGAATTTCTAGCTATCATCCAAACCTGTCTGCAACCTATCCCAAGCTGTCAACTGAAGCCTGTCGGCTACCCATCCAGGCTATCTTGAGGCTATCTTGATATGATTTCGGATCTTTAGTGTCCCCGCGGCCCGGTCCTCGACCAGGCCTCCAACCCCAGGAAGCAGCCCGTGACAGCTGACTAACACCAAGGTACCTATTTTACTGCTAGGTAACAGGGGCATAGGGTGAAAGAAACTCTGCCCATTGTTTCTCGCCGGCGCCTGGGATCGAACCCGGGACCACAGGATCACAAGTCCAGTGTGCTGTCCGCTCGGCCGACCGACCCCCTAATGGTATTGACAGAGTTCAGCATACCTGAGCCCAGGAGGGCGAAAGTCAGTTTGTTGTTTAAGATTCGCCACCTGGGACAAAAAGTTCCAAGTAGCACGGGCTATGGTGAACCCGACGAAAGTCAGTCATTATGGGACATTCTACAATATAATGTTCAAGGGAGTGCATGTTTTCTCCTGCACAAAGTTTATAGTTTAGCAACCAGGTACATAATTACTATTTGTTGAACAGGTGAGAACAGCTAAGAATTAGCATCCAGTCAATCCTCCCTGGTCAGAATCTAAATCAGGACTCGAGCCAAGACAAAATTGTCCTTGAGTGTCAGGACGATAGTGATACCACTGAAGAATATTGCTTTTAACATTTGACTATAGTTTTGTTTCCAATATTGCAACTATGAATGGTTCCATTTTCTTTATTCTCTCTTTCAGTTTATCGTCTCTGTTGCTCACCAACTTATTCATTAAGCCTGATTTTCAGGATATTGTCCAGTTTCGTTTATCAGAGGATTTTATTACGTTGGATGCGGGAAGATTGTCTTGGCGGAATTCTTGAGAGAATCGTATTGTAGAAGCGGAGAGAGTAGTGTTGGAGGGTCTCCGGAGATGATGTAAGGAGATTACTTTACAGCGGAGAAAGAAAAGTGATTCTCCAGGAAGGATGCGGGTACTCTTTTATGGTGAGGGAATAAGGTGGAAGGTAGGAGAGGGAAAGTGGTGAGAGAAAGGCAGGGATATCCTCGACCAGGGTAGAAGCTGGGAGAATAGACCGCTGGGTAGAGGGTAGAGGTCTCAAGGTTCGGGTAGAGGGTAGATGATGGGGCGGATTGTGTCTCCGTGATGGGGGAGTGTAATAGGGAGATGGAAGGCGAAGGAGATAATTGGTATCTGTATATAATTGGATAATTGGATACTGGTAAGGGGGCCTCGTAGCCTGGTGGATAGCGCGCAGGACTCGTAATTCTGTGGCGCGGGTTCGATTCCCGCACGAGGCAGAAACAAATGGGCAAAGTTTCTTTCACCCTGAATGCCCCTGTTACCTAGCAGTAAAATAGGTACCTGGGAGTTAGTCAGCTGTCACGGGCTGCTTCCTGGGGGTGGAGGCCTGGTCGAGGACCGGGCCGCGGGGACACTAAAGCCCCGAAATCATCTCAAGATAACCTCAAGATAACCACCATGAGTAACGTGGTTGAATATCCTGTATGTTATTCCCTCGGGGAGTTAACGACCCCGTTAATACGACACACCGCTTGCCATTCAAGTTAACTATTGCTGCCGGCGCTTCTGCATTAATTAAAAGTTAGGTTTTTGTCAAGTAATTATCAAAGATAATTACTTGACACTGACCACAGAGGAAGACTAGAAAGCCTTCTAGATCTAGCTGTAGCTGTAGATCTAGATCTAGCTGTAACTGCTTGATCTAGCTGTAAGATCTAGCTGTAACTGCTTGATCTAGCTGTAAGATCTAGCTGTAAGATCTAGCTGTAACTGCTTGACCACAGGAGTGACCCTAGAGTGATAA
>NC_091162.1:8298530-8456030 GCF_040958095.1 Procambarus clarkii
ACAGAATATCCAGAGATAATCAACAGAATATCCAGAGATAATCAACAATATACCCAGAGATAATCAACAGAATACCCAGAGATAATCAACAGAATATACAGAGATAATCAACAGAATATCCAGAGATAATCAACAGAATATCCAGAGATAATGAACAGAATATCCAGAGATAATCAACAATATACCCAGAGATAATCAACAGAATACCCAGAGATAATCAACAGAATACCCAGAGATAATCAACAGAATACCCAGAGATAATCAACAGAATATCCAGAGATAATCAACAGAATATCCAGAGATAATCAACAATATACCCAGAGATAATCAACAGAATACCCAGAGATAATCAACAGAATATCCAGAGATAATCAACAGAGTATCCAGAGATAATCAACAGAATATCCAGAGATAATCAACAATATACCCAGAGATAATCAACAGAATATCCAGAGATAATCAACAATATACCCAGAGATAATCAACAGAATATCCAGAGATAATCAACAGAATATCCAGAGATAATCAACAATATACCCAGAGATAATCAACAGAATACCCAGAGATAATCAACAGAATATCCAGAGATAATCAACAGAATACCCAGAGATAATCAACAGAATACCCAGAGATAATCAACAGAATACCCAGAGATAATCAACAGAATACCCAGAGATAATCAACAGAATACCCAGATATAATCAACAGAATACCCAGAGATAATCAACAGAATACCCAGAGATAATCAACAGAATACCCAGAGATAATCAACAGAATATCCAGAGATAATCAACAATATACCCAGAGATAATCAACAGAATACCCAGAGATAATCAACAGAACACCTCGAACCAGAACCCGGAGAGAGGGTAAAGTACACATACCAATCACTGTGACCCTGGAACTTAGCAATCAGGAAGGCACAACGGGATCACCATAGCCCGTGCTACTTGGAACTTCTTGTTCCAGGTAGCGAATCTTTAACAACAACAACAAGTCACTATTCAGCCTTAAGTAGAAGTCTAGGAGAAGTCTGATAATTTTTTTTGAGAGGAAGGTCGATCCTTTAGTCTTCAGGAACTCAAGAGAGGAGAGAAAAGATCTTTCTAGCTCAGTATAATCATGTTAACAGATTACAGAAACACTGACATGGAAGATTAGAGAATTAACAGCCATGAAACCGAAATTCCAGTGTGAGTACTTTATCATCAGTATATCTTACAATATCATCAGTATACCTTACAATATCATCAGTATATCTTACAATATCATCAGTATATCTTACAATATCATCAGTATATCATACAATATCATCAGTATATCATACAATATCATCAGTATACCTTACAATATCATCAGTATATCTTACAATATCATCAGTATATCATACAATATGATCAGTATATCTTACAATATCATACAATACCATCAGTATACCTTACAATATCATCAGTATATCTTACAATATCATCAGTATACCATACAATATTATCAGTATATCATACAATATCATCAGTATATCATACAATATCATCAGTATATCATACAATATGATCAGTATATCTTACAATATCATACAATACCATCAGTATACCTTACAATATCATCAGTATATCTTACAATATCATCAGTATACCTTACAATATCATCAGTATATCTTACAATATCATCAGTATACCTTACAATATCATCAGTATATCATACAATATCATCAGTATATCATACAATATCATCAGTATACCTTACAATATCATCAGTATATCTTACAATATCATACAATACCATCAGTATACCTTACAATATCATCAGTATATTTTACAATACCATCAGTATACCTTACAATATCATCAGTATATCATACAATATCATCAGTATATCATACAATATCATCAGTATACCTTACAATATCATCAGTATATCATACAATACCATCAGTATACCTTACAATATCATCAGTATACCTTACAATATCATCAGTATACCTTACAATATTATCAGTATACCTTACAATATCATCAGTATACCTTACAATATCATCAGTATATCATACAATATCATCAGTATATCTTACAATATCATCAGTATACCTTACAATATCATCAGAATATATCTTTATAACGTCCACATTTAATTAGAAATGTTAGTTCAGAATGTATTTCATTAAATACTTTGTTAGATAAAAACTCAATGTATTATGGATCATCTTTAATGTTTTATTTAATTTACCTGAGTTTAATGGTCTGCTATAAGACATCTAAGCCGTGTTTGATAATAATTCCCGTGTATCAATGTCCTGACAAATAAGGAAAAGGTTGAATTAACGACAGGACTAACACAAGCTGTGAGGCTGATTCTTGTTCTGCAAGTTAAACTGGTTCAGCAAGATCATTTGAGTTAATTGGCATTAGGCGATTAAACAAGTAAGCAACACAAGCTGTTAACAATCTTTGTGTGTGTGTGTGTGTGTGTGTATGTGTGTGTGTGTGTGTGTGTGTGTGTGTGTGTGTGTGTAATTCACCTTTAAAAATAAAAAAGAGTGTTTCAGAAAATAGTTGAAGGAATCCTGACCAAATTGTGCAAATTTAGTGCCAGAAAACATCTAAAATTTCAAGGTCTATCTCATATAATTCCTCCATAATACCGTATTCAATGGAAATTTAAGTACTTCCTTAACTAACATTGTTACTAATTACAACCTGGAGTTGTACATCCAGGTCTGGATCACTCTTGTTCTAGTTATGACTTGTTAGATAGAGGCAAAATTGGTAGTTTATATCTAGGGAAGAGCTAGTGACTTTATTAAATTAGAAATAGGGAAACTATTTATTATGAACAAATAGATAAATGATAAAAATGAAATAATTTGAGATTGAAATTTTGAAAGCTGAGAGGAACAGTTTAAATAGAAGGTTTGAGTTTATTTAAAACACATTAGTAAATTACAAGATATCTTAACACTATCTTGCCAACTGTAAGGAGGATATAACAAGCTAAGAACAGGGGGGGTGAGGGAACAAGTCATGAACACGACCGAGGGAACAATTTATGAACAAGAACACCAACTAAAACGCTTCAGGAACCCTTGCATCTTCTTCACGAAAATTTTCCTAATCTTATGATCTTAAAGATAATTTCCACACATCTCTAAGCACATTACACTCATTTGACAAAGGCCTAGTTAAGCCTACTGCGTTCTCTTGCCAAGCAATATCTTTCCTATTGAGAAATAGATCTCCACCTCTAACTAGGAAGGGCAATCACGGCCATTCGAAACCAAACAGCCAATTACAAATTCTCTCTCAAATGATCTTATGTATACAACTGCTGACTTAAGAAGTTCTAACTTTCTAATGTGTTTACCTGAATAATCCTAGATGATTCTACATCTCTCTCCTCTCCTACTCTCTAGGTTATTCCAGTTTTTCCGCTTGCTCTCTCTCTTATTATTCTCTATCTGTCATCTCTCGTTCTTGGGTGACGGGGTCAGGACGGCTGGCATCCCCTAGGACACCGAAGTTACTACATGATCAAATCCACAAGGGCCGATCCCAGACGCTGCCTTAATCGACTGAGCTACGACATGGTTAATGATTCATTTGACGCATCGCGTTATTGTGATTTCTGTGTGTAAAGTTACTACATTTATAAACAATTTTTAATGGCAAGTCTTTGGCATCACCCCTTCTACCAGGAGGCAAAACCTCTCGTCCACTTGGAAGGTGTTGGATGGAAAATGGAAAATTGGAGACAAGTTGTTACACTTCCAGGTCTTGGCTCTTCAAGTTAGTCCCCTGTAGGCAGCACAGGATGGCCAGAACTTATTAAATGAACACATCCACAAGGGCCGTGGCGAGGGTTCGAACCTACGTCCGAGAGGATCCCAGACTCCCAGTCCTTATTCTTATTGAGATCCCAGTCCTTATTCTTCTCTTTTCCTTCCTATTATCCTGTTCACCGTCTTCTCGTCTCCTGCAATCATAGGACCACGAGAGAGAGTTGATGTTGCAAGGTTGATCTGTGCACTCAAAGGTGTCTCGTTCATCCTCGTTAACAGAGTCGTTCAAATGACCCCAGGTCATTAGAGGCCGCTGATGAGTTTACCAGATAGCAGCAGGTATCCTGCATGACAAATCGAGTATTTAAATGGGCCATTTGGCGTCCCATGACCTTCAGCCAGTTTGTTCACAGCCCCAGAGGCTATAATGGGTAGTTTTGGGCAGGAGAAGGGAGAGAAGGTCTCCCTGCCAGGTCCAGCTTCTTACGGGCTCACCATAGCCCGTGCTACGTGGAATTTTTTGTTCCAAGTAGCAAATCTTAAACAACATTATGCCTTTAAACAAACAACATTCTTCTCTTTGAGCTGTGGAGAGTTTTAATACATCCATTTAAAAATAGTATTGATATATCATTGGAAGACCTTGCTGTTGAAATTTAACCTGTGGCTTGAGGTGTGTCTTGGAAGGAGGGAATTGTCAGGAGAAAGGTCAGGATAAGGATTTGATATGGGATGGGGGGGAAAGGAATAGTGGCCAGCCACTTGGACGGTTGGGGATTGAACGCCGACCTGCATGAAGTGAAACCGTTGCTCTACCGTCCAGCTCCAAGTGGTCCGATTTGTTCTTGGAGTGAATGAAGGGTTTTTGCCTCACGGTTCAGAGTCCCTCATTCTCTCAAAAAACGTAATTCTTTAATTGCAATTGTTTACACTGGCTTGAGTCCTTGTTCAACAGATTGCTACTTTGGTCCGGCGCTTGTGTTACTGCAGCTCCGGCCCTGGTGTTACTGCAGCTCCGGCCCTGGTGTTACTGCAGCTCCGGCCCTGGTGTTACTGCAGCTCCGGCCCTGGTGTTACTGCAGCTCCGGCCCTGGTGTTACTGTAGCTCCGGCCCTGGTGTTACTGTAGCTCCGGCCCTTGTGTTACTGCAGCTCCGGCCCTTGTGTTACTGCAGCTCCGGCCCTGGTGTTACTGCAGCTCCGGCCCTGGTGTTACTGTAGCTCCGGCCCTTGTGTTACTGCAGCTCCGGCCCTGGTGTTACTGCAGCTCCGGCCCTTGTGTTACTGCAGCTCCGGCCCTGGTGTTACTGTAGCTCCGGCCCTGGTGTTACTGCAGCTCCGGCCCTTGTGTTACTGTAGCTCCGGCCCTTGTGTTACTGCAGCTCCGGCCCTTGTGTTACTGGCTCCGGCCCTGGTGTTACTGTAGCTCCGGCCCTTGTGTTACTGCAGCTCCGGCCCTTGTGTTACTGCAGCTCCGGCCCTGGTGTTACTGCAGCTCCGGCCCTTGTGTTACTGCAGCTCCGGCCCTGCTGTTACTGCAGCTCCGGCCCTGGTGTTACTGCAGCTCCGGCCCTGGTGTTACTGCAGCTCCGGCCCTGGTGTTACTGCAGCTCCGGCCCTGGTGTTACTGCAGCTCCGGCCCTGGTGTTACTGCAGCTCCGGCCCTTGTGTTACTGTAGCTCCGGCCCTTGTGTTACTGCAGCTCCGGCCCTTGTGTTACTGGCTCCGGCCCTGGTGTTACTGTAGCTCCGGCCCTGGTGTTACTGCAGCTCCGGCCCTGGTGTTACTGTAGCTCCGGCCCTGGTGTTACTGCAGCTCCGGCCCTTGTGTTACTGGCTCCGGCCCTGGGGGTCATCTTGGTGGAAAAATCGTGGTTGTAGGGTACTCCAGCCTCTGTGTGTCTATTGTAGCCGGTTTTGTTGTGTCTATCTGGTCCTTGCAAGGCAGTTCCGGTAGCCACGGACTCCATCGCATAATCTATCAGGTCACATGAGGGCAAATTGGCGTTTATCTTTGTCTGTAAAACACAATTTCTATCTTTTAATGTATTTCTATGTCCATAAACCCTATGAATAACACGGAGCAATATTTTAGCTCAACTTATTGTCTTCTCTTCCTATTTCTACATCTATCTGTGGCTGGGGATGACATCAACCAATTTTCTCCAAAATTGGGTTGACATCAACCAATTTTCTCCAAAATTGGGTTGACATCAACCAATTTTCTCCAAAATTGGGTTGACATCAACCAATTTTCTCCAAAATTGGGTTGACATCAACCAATTTTCTCCAAAATTGGGTTGACATCAACCAATTTTCTCCAAAATTGGGTTGACATCAACCAATTTTCTCCAAAATTGGCATCCTTACAGATAGGCTTACGTACAGTCAGGTGTGTAAGTTTGATGCAAATTGCCCCCAAAAAAATAAAAAAAGAATAAAAAAAAAAAGAAAAAAAATCCTTTTTTTTTTTCCTTAAAATTTTGTTCCAATTAAACTAATTATAATATTTGTTTAATATATGCTATTGTGATAGCAAAGAGTCGTAGTTATGATTTCAGTTGACACTTGTTTAATATATGCTATTGTGATAGCAAAGAGTCGTAGTTATGATTTCAGTTGACACTTTTTAATATATGCTATTGTGATAGCAAAGAGTCGTAGTTATGATTTCAGTTGACACTTGTTTAATATATGCTATTGTGATAGCAAAGAGTCGTAGTTATGATTTCAGTTGACACTTTTTAATATATGCTATTGTGATAGCAAAGAGTCGTAGTTATGATTTCAGTTGACACTTTTGATTGATAATCGATTTTGACCATTTTGGCAAAATTTTCACAACTACTTCAATATTTTTTTTCTCCCTTCCTATTTATGCTACAATGCTGAAACTTGGACCAGATGAAACACTTTTCATATAGAACTTGTTAAAAAAAAGTTTGATTGAAGTCGAATGAGTTTTCATTTTTGCATTTTTGGACCCAGAAGCCAACCAGACGCCCCCTTAATTATTCATTTTGATTCACACTAAATAACGAGTGGATAGCAAATCCCCACTTCTGTGTTTTTTGTTAATTTAAATTAGGAAATTTGTATGAAAATAAAACTAAAATCCATCCTTTCGATTCTCCTTCAACTTTACTATTTCATGTTTCTGTGTTAAAGGCTGTTTTAATTTTGGAAAATGAGATAGTGTTAATATTATTTATCCAAGTTTTATTTCAGATGTTCTAAAGTGACAACTTACCAAAATATTATATTTGTTTGCCAAGAAATATTAACTGATTTCCCAGCAAAATCCTAAATTATTTCCTCACATTATCATACATTTATCACTACGATTATAGAAAATAATTCCCTGTAGGGAATAGGCCCCCTTCCCAGGGGCCTCGTAGCCTGGTGGATAGCGCGCAGGATTCGTAATTCTGTGGCGCGGGTTCGATTCCCGCACGAGGCAGAAACAAATGGGACAAAGTTTCCTTCACCCTGAATGCCCCCTGTTACCTAGCAGTAAATAGGTACCTGGGAGTTAGTTAGCTGTCACGGGCTGCTTCCTGGGGGTGGAGGCCTGGTCGAGGACCGGGCCGCGGGGACACTAAAAAGCCTCGAAATCATCTCAAGATAACCTCAAGATAACCTCTGTATGTCAACATGTTTGACCAAACGACTCTAAATTTAGAGTTAATAATTTGCTAAATAAAACTGTGCATTTACAGAGCAAGCAAGACTCTAATTCAACACTGGGTAGCAAATATTGCGTAGGTGTAAGCTAATTTATTGTTTGATGCTGAAGAATTTGTTTTTTATTAAGAAACAAGTATGCAAATGAGTTCATTTGCATATGCCTCCAAGGTGATAGACATTGTTTGAATAATCCAAATGTGTCACAAGTATATGTGTGCTCCACCTGGATACTATGAGGGTATTCAGTGTTCATTGTGCTAGAATTGTCCTAGATCAGACGAAGTATTTGCCAGGGGTTCTTAAAGAATTTTAGAGAGAGTTTTGTGAGCTCTTGTCATGAATGTTTAACTAATACGGTTGTGGTAAACAACGGAAACACGAAGGGATGCAAATAAGCTGTCAAGTTTTGACGTCTATTGTAAGATAATTGCTTGAATCACCTGTTGTAAAACTCACATTTATTTACACCTGAAAAAACATTTATGTCTATAAATTAGATTAGATTCAGGAGAAAACCGCGTGACATGGTCACTTACGATACCATTTAGCTCCCTGACCATATTTAACTGTGTATCCCTACACAGGCTACGAGGGGCCTCGTAGCCTGGTGGATAGCGCGCAGGACTCGTAATTCTGTGGCGCGGGTTCGATTCCCACACGAGGCAGAAACAAATGGGCACAGTTTCTTTCACCCTGAATGCCCATGTTACCTAGCAGTAAATAGGTACCTGGGAGTTAGTCTGCTGTCACGGGCTGCTTCCTGGGGGTGGAGGCCTGGTCGAGGACCGGGCCGCGGGGACACTAGTAAGCCCCGAAATCATCTCAAGATAACCTCAAGATAGATCCCTCAATGTATCACGCTTAAATGACTGCGCAGTTGATGGGTTAACCTTGTGTAAATGACTGCGCAGTTGATGGGTTAACCTTGTGTAAATGACTGCGCAGTTGATGGGTTAACCTTGTGTAAATGACTGCGCAGTTGATGGGTTAACCTTGTGTAAATGACTGCGCAGTTGATGGGTTAACCTTGTGTAAATGACTGCGCAGTTGATGGGTTAACCTTGTGTAAATGACTGCGCAGTTGATGGGTTAACCTTGTGTAAATGACTGCGCAGTTGATGGGTTAACCTTGTGTAAATGACTGCGCAGTTGATGGGTTAACCTTGTGTAAATGACTGCGCAGTTGATGGGTTAACCTTGTGTAAAACATTGCAATCATCTTTGTTTTTCTTTTATGTTAACAAGAAATTTGATAATTGATTTTGAATATATCACATAATGTCTCTCTAGTGTTGGATGATAGCAGGTCCTATTCAATTTCTTTCTTTATTATGCACCCCATACCCATCCGGTGGTGTAAAGGATTACAGAGGCACATAATCGGTTCAGGAACTGAACCCTCTTGTTCGTTTAGCTAAGCAAATAAAAATCTTTTGAGGGTAGTTACACAATTATAAATGTTATAGCTAGAGGTATTAGTCTATTGTGAAGTTAACTTAATAGATTCATTCGACGGTTTGGAGTAGTTAACTACGTATTATTGTTATTTAATTGTTATAACTGGCAGTGTGGGGTTGAGTCCTTAATCTCAAACCACCTAACTACTGAACGATGTTGTCTAAGTTCAGTTGTCGGTGTCGTGGCTGAACAAGGTGGGGCAGGTGAAAACTCTGCAAGTTCTGGAAACTTTTACACTTTGTGTCCAATCATCTATCTAAGTTCTTCCTGTTTGTAATCGCCTGGAATTGCCTTGTTCGCTGAACTTGCAAATATTTTGAACTCGTAATTACTGAAGACTGGATCATGGTTTGGATATTGTAAATATATTTGTGAAGGTTGGATTAGCTGGTACAGAGGTTAGCAGTTGTTAGTGGGTTGTGGACTGTCAGGTGTTTAATTGTTGCTCAGGTGTTGGGGGTTCCATATGAGCTCCTCTCTCCTCCCTTCCTCTCTCTCTCTCTCTCTCTCTCCTCTCTCTCTCTCTCTCTCTCTCTCTCTCTCTCTCTCTCTCTCTCTCTCTCTCTCTCTCTCTCTCTCTCTCTCTCTCTCTCTCTCTCTCTCTCTCTCTCACTCTCTCTATTCTCTCTCTCTCTCTATTCTCTCTCGCTCTCTCTCTTCTCTCTCTCTTCTCTCTCTCTCTCTCATCTCTCTCTCTGTTTTTTTCTCTCTCTCTTTCTCTCTCTCACTCTCTCTTTCTCTCTCATTCTCTCTTGTTTTTTTTCTCTCTCTCTCTTTCTCTCTCTCACTCTCTCTTCTCTCTCTCTCTCTCTCTCTCTCTCTTCTCTCTCTCACTCTCTCTTCTCTCTCTCTCTCTCTCTCTCTCTCTCTCTCTCTCTCTCTCTCTCTCTCTCTCTCTCTCTCTCTCTCTCTCTCTCTCTCTCTCTCTCTCTCTCTCTCTCTCTCTCTCTCTCTCCCTCTCTCCCACCCCAACAATGCACCCCCCCCCCCCACCACCCTTGCGTCTACTACTACTAGAGTAACACCCCCGCCCCCCTCTCGATAACAGCCTCGTGCAACACAACCATTACGTCGCCTCAACTACCAATTCATTAACAAACGACCGTAACCACGGCGGGCTAACGACCCCCCGCTGCTCGTTTGGGCTGGCGAGGCTCTTGTTGTCGTTGTTGTCGGTGGCGATGAGTTGCCTCACCATTCATGACTCATGACTCATCTTTCTCCTCCTCCTCTCCCTTCCTTATCTCTCTTCTCTTTCCCTTCTCCCTTGTGTTGTGTGGTGGTGAGTTAGGGCTCCCTGTGTTGTGTGGTGGTGAGTTAGGGCTCCCTGTGTTGTGTGGTGGTGAGTTAGGGCTCCCTGTGTTGTGTGGTGGTGAGTTAGGGCTCCCTGTGTTGTGTGGTGGTGAGTTAGGGCTCCCTGTGTTGTGTGGTGGTGAGTTAGGGCTCCCTGTGTTGTGTGGTGGTGAGTTAGGGCTCCCTGTGTTGTGTGGTGGTGAGTTAGGGCTCCCTGTGTTGTGTGGTGGTGAGTTAGGGCTCCCTGTGTTGTGTGGTGGTGAGTTAGGGCTCCCTGTGTTGTGTGGTGGTGAGTTAGGGCTCCCTGTGTTGTGTGGTGGTGAGTTAGGGCTCCCTGTGTTGTGTGGTGGTGAGTTAGGGCTCCCTGTGTTGTGTGGTGGTGAGTTAGGGCTCCCTGTGTTGTGTGGTGGTGAGTTAGGGCTCCCTGTGTTGTGTGGTGGTGAGTTAGGGCTCCCTGTGTTGTGTGGTGGTGAGTTAGGGCTCCCTGTGTTGTGTGGTGGTGAGTTAGGGCTCCCTGTGTTGTGTGGTGGTGAGTTAGGGCTCCCTGTGTTGTGTGGTGGTGAGTTAGGGCTCCCTGTGTTGTGTGGTGGTGAGTTAGGGCTCCCTGTGTTGTGTGGTGGTGAGTTAGGGCTCCCTGTGTTGTGTGGGTTTTACAACCAGGTGTATTAGTGGTCAGACAAGGGCGTGAAGCCTTATGCCTCTTTATGATTAACTCGACCATATGCGAGAGTTTGGCCTTCCTTACTTAAGCTAATCATTCAAGATCCTACAGCAAAATAATGAATGAATGCAGGTAAATAGGAGTATTATTTAAATCGGATTTACAATTAGAACAGCAAAGAACATTACATCTGTTCAAGGGGAAGGATTATTTGCTAGATATATATAGTTTATGTATGTGGATAGATGTAAATAAACAAACTGGGTTTAGTTTACATAATTTAAACTAAATTACATTTATATTACATTTTGGTCAAGTCCCAATTGACAGATTGATATTTAAGATGCTGTGATCATCTTCAAGATCTGTAAACGACTTGAATACAAGTTTATTGACGCGAAAGTGGATGATGTAGGTCTTATCTGTCAGACCTCTGGCATGGCATTACTTATGCAAATGCTGCGTTTTCCGTGCAAGAAGCAATAAGTGAGAGGAATTTGATCTCATCACAGAGTTATTTACCATCTCTTTTGGGCCCATAAGTAAATGTTAGGGTGTATTTATATATATACTTGGAAGCTTATTAGATTTGGCAAAGTATGTGTACTTTATTTCCTCTTTTTATATATGTAGAAATTTATCAGAGATAATAAAAGATGGCGCTGAAGTGGTGCCTATTATTTCCTTGATATCTATATAAATGAATGATATTTATATTTTTCTGGAGGGACTATATATAAATATATATATATATATATATATATATATATATATATATATATATATATATATATATATATATATATATATACATATATATATATATATATATATATATATATATATATATATATATAGAGAGAGAGAGAGAGAAACTATATATATATATATATATATATATATATATATATATATATATATATATATATATATATATATATATATATATATATATATATATATATATATATATATATATACTTATTATACAGTGTGAAGGGTCCCTACACATTGTCTAGTCCATGTCAGTTCTCACTACTCCATGACTCACCACCCTGCTGAGGACTCGAACTATGGAGAGCTCCAGCGATGGTGTCATACCAAGTTCTTGCTCAGCCTCGAAATACCAACAATTACTCTACTTTATCCGCCGTGTTCATCTGCGTACAAGAAGCGTTACTGACCTTATCATATCAAGACCAAGTCGGTGTCCTTACTGGAGGAGAGGAAAAAAATATTATTAGCCATTAATGAAGGAGATTGGACGGGTTTATTGGGCAATATTTACTCTCTGGCACCTCCTCTGTGTCTGGGGTTACCTCCTGTTCAATTAATTGTGACACACTTAAGTGTTTGTTTGTATACACTTAAGACAGAGAGAATGTTCTGGTGTAAGGCGTGCACGTTGCTGCTTTTTTTTACGTTGTTACGTTACGTTCTTACGTTACGTTGTTACGTTACGTTGTTACGTTACGTTGTTACGTTACGTTGTTACGTTACGTTGTTACGTTACGTTCTTACGTTACGTTCTTACGTTACGTTGTTACGTTACGTTGTTACGTTTACGTTACGTTTTTACGTTTTTTTACGTTTTCAATACGTTGGTATTGTTGCATGCCAGTGCATTGTATTCTTAAAATTTATGATAATACAGCTGTTGTATCTATTGTTGCTAACATATGCAATGCAACGTGGCCAACTAGTAAGTTTTATTTATAAAATAAAAGTCTAACTTCTGATTTAGAGCCCAATTTGCCTTAATGACGTCATAATGGTGTTGTTGAAGCGGTCGGCCTGGCTTCTCAATATATTACAAGCCTATTAAAATATAAGAACATAATCATTTGCAATGCAGATGCAATATTATTTAAATTGCATCCCCCCATAAACGCGAACCGCGGCATCCGTGTTGGAGATTAAGGATTTTATAAACAATGCAGTTGAATGTATAATTATCTGCTGCTCAGGTTATGGAGCGTTGTAGCTGTCTCTTCCTTGTCTGTCTGTCTGTCTGTCTGTTTCTCCTTCATTGCATCTGTGTGTGTCTGCCTTTGTCAGTGCTTGGGTACCTGCATCTGTCTTATCTGTCAGTCTCTTCACTGAGCTGTCGTAGCTGCTTGTCTGTCAGCTCGACAGATTATCTGTCAGTTTTATACCCGAGTGCCTTGCTGTCTCTTACGCGGGATTTACTACCTGTCTTCCTGTCTGTCTGTCTCCTTTCCAAGGCTTTATTGAGGCATATCTGCAACGTTCAGGTGACCTGGAAGTGACCTGCAGGGGTCATGTGGGAGTGCTTGCAGTCGTGCCTGCTCGAGGTCAAGGTCACTCTAGGGTCAACTCTGACCCCGACCACCTCTCTAACTCTTGGCAGAACAGAAATAGTTGGGCGCGTCTCCTATCACCTAACGTTTCTGTTCACCTTGCAGTAAATAGGTACTCAGGAGTTAGTCAGCTTGTGTCCTGGGGGAGGGGGGGGGGCTTAGTTGTTCCATCTGGAAGGGAGAAGGGAGGGGGGGGGGGGGAGATAGAAATCAACCTCGTGAAGCATTCGAACCTTAGATAGCCTGGTGCTTCAAACATACCAGCATATCCAGAACATTATCTACTTGACCATTGCAGACTTTACAAAAGTCGTTGATAGCCTATTTGACCAACGACCCGACAACGGGAAGTGAACACCGACAAACAAAGCATTGCGAGTGCTTCCGGGTCGTTGGTCAAATAGGCTCGGCTATCATCGACTTTTGTAGTGTCTGCAGTGGTTTATCCCCGTCCCCAGGACCTCGAGTACTATCCCTTTGGTGTCCTAATCCCAATTACATAACTTTACATTTGCTCGTGTTGAACTCCAGGAGCCATTTCTCTGACCATCTCTGCAACCTATTCAAGTCCTCTTGGAGGATCCTGCAATCCTCGTCTGTCACAACTCTTCTCATTAATTTTGCGTCATCTGCAAACATTGACATGTAGTATTCTACTCCTGTAAACATGTCATTAACGTATATTAGCAATAGAACTGGTTCCGGCACCGTGTACTCACCTAATTTTACTCACCTAATTGTGCTTGCGGGGGTTGAGCTCTGGCTCTTTGGTCCCGCCTCTCAACCGTCAATCAACTGGTGTACAGGTTCCTGAGCCTATTGGGCTCTATTATATCTACATTTGAAACTGTGTATGGAGTCAGCCTCCACCACATCACTGCCTAATGCATTCCATCTATTAAATTAACTACTCCGACACTGAAAAAGTTTTTTCTAACGTCCCTGTAGCACATATGGGTACTCAGTTTCCACCTGTGTCCCCTTGTTCGCGTACCACCCGTGTTAAACAGTTTATCTTTATCTACCCTGTCAATTCGTCTGAGAATTTTGTAGGTAGTGATCATGTCTCCCCTTACTCTTCTGTCTTCTATTGTCGTGAGGTGCATTTCTAGCAGCCTTTCTTCTCATGCCTCTGTTTCTTCAACTCATGCCTCTTAGTTCTGGGACTAGCCTAGTGGCATATCTCTGAACTTTTTCAAGCTTCGCCTTGTGATTGACAAGGTACGGCGTGTGTGTGTGTTAGTGAGAAATATATGTAGTTGACATGGCGCAGGCAAATAGGTCAGTACATTACACAATCGGTTAGTAAGACGGGGTCCGATAGCTAACAGTTCGATCCTATAGTATATAGTTTTAAATAGTTCAAAATGTAGATATAATAGAGCCCAATAGCCTCAGTAACCAGTACACCAGTTGGTTGACGGTTGAGAGGCGGGACCAAAGAACCGAAGCTCAACTCCCCCCCACCCCCTTCCCACAATAAGGTAATACAATGTGACAAAAGCCGTGAGAGCAGACAAAATATCGCCCGGGATGCTTAAAGAGGCAGCTGAAGCATTGTGCTGCCCACTTGCCGTAATATTTAATCCCTCTCTAGAAACAGTTGAACTTTATACCTGCTGGAAATTAACTAATGTGGCGCCAATCTACAAGAAAGATGTAAGACAGAAAGCGCTAAACGTGTCACTAACAAGTGTTCCTCTGCAAGTGGCTAGAGAGACTGATCTGAAGCAGGGGCCAGATTCACGAAAACACTTACGAACCTGTACATCTTTTCTCGATCTTTGGCGGCTTTGTTTCCAATTATTTGGAAATTGTTGCTTCGGAGTTAATGAGCTCCGAAGCACCAGGAGGCTGTTTATAACAATAACAACAGTTGATTGGGAAGCTTTCATGCTTGTAAACTGTTTAATAAATGTTGTAACACCACTCCATATGTACCACCACTATAATGGAACACCACTATAATGGATACTAAACTAATAATGTAAACACAACTTTTCCTGAGTAACACTTCCCCATCGGTTGCACTTAGGTAATACTGTTATGAGCTGACATATGATGGTTCAACCCGTTCTCGCAAATTTAATAAGTCAATATTGACTTATTAAATATGTGCATAGGTGACATACTTAACATAATAGATACCCTTAAAAAGATTCATAGAAAACACCAACCTTACCTAACCTTGTTAGTATCTTAAGATAAGCATCTTATTGCTTCGTAATTACAATTATTACCTAACCTATAATAGGTATAGGTTAAGTAATAATTGTAATTACGAAGCAATAAGATGCTTATCTTAAGATACTAACAAGGTTAGGTAAGGTCGGTGTTTTCTATGAATCTTTTTAGGGGTATCTATTATGTTTAGTATATCACCTATGCACGTAGTTAATAAGTCAATATTGACTTTACGAATTTGCGAGAACGGGTTGGATGGTTACACCGGAACTAAAAAGGTACACTGCCAACAAGGAAATGCTAACACAGGATTAAATACGCTGCCACCATCTGCCTTTGACCATTGAGACTATATCAAGCAACGAGGCAAGAAACATTGCTTGACGTGGAGAGTACTTTCTATGACTGTCATTAATTATGGAAACGGTTGTCAGCCACTATATCCAAAAAGGCTAAGAGGATTCAACAATTGACACAGACTGGAAATTTAACATGAGTTTATTGAGACCAAAATTATGTCAATCACCACTTATAAATCCTACTCTTACACTGGCAAAAAGTTAAGAAATTTGGACATGGAACAAAACCTCAGAGATCACACACATTACCTTAAGACCTGTCTCTCCCTGGCGTAGATGTTCTTCACAGCCCTCTCTGGACCCCGGTGTCCGGCACTCTGTTCTTACTAAATCCCTACAGGACCTCTATATACAACCCCTACAGGGGGGAGGGGGGAGATCTGCTGTTGCTACCTACACCAAGAATGTAAAAGATCGGCCACACGTGTACAAACACTCAAGAAATATTTCAATAAGTTTGTTTGACATTCACCATACACTCTTCAAGAGAGGAGTTATTAATTGTGTGTGACTGACCTCTGACCTGGCCAAAAGGGGGAGATCCAAGGATGTTTACACATAAGAATCTGGAGTCTAATTCCCTTTGCAATCATGAAATATTACATACTTGAAACTATGCTGACTAAGACTAACCCAGGAATTTTTTTAATCAACATACAAGATAATCCGGAGGTCATCTGGGCTGACCTCTTGGAGAAGGCTTCCCTGGGTGTGAACTCTAAGGGGGGGGGGAGGTCATGGGAGTTACAATGTTACCAAAGCCGTCAAAGATCGAGGAAAGATGTACACGTTCGTAAGTGCTTGCGTTAGTGCTTTCGTGAATCTGGCCCCAGGCCAGTAGAACATTTAGAACACAAAAACTTTGTCTGAAAGCACCAGCATGGCTTTAGTAAAGGAAAATCGTGCTTGACAAACTTGCTGGAGCTCTACAACAAGATAAAAAATGAAACAAGAGAAGGATGGGTAGACTGCATATTCCTTGACTGTCAGAAGGCCTCTGGTACAGTCCCACATGAAAGACTCCTACTCACACTAGAGAAGCAGGCTGGAATATCTGGAAGAGTCCTAAGGTGGGTCAGAGAGTACCTCACAGGAAGGAAACAAAGGGTTACAGTGAGAGCAGAGACATCAGGGTGGAGAGAGAGGTTACAAGTGGAATACCACAAGGACTGGTTCTTTGACCCATCCTGTTTCTAATATTTGTCAATGACCTGATGGAGGAAATTGGCTCCTTTATATCAATATTTACAGATGATGCATCACAAATGAGAAGAGTCAGATTAGGGATAGGTTGTGATGCATTGCAAGAAGATTAAGACATACTCCCGAATTGACCTAAGAAATGGCTGCTAGAATTGAACCCAGCCAAGTGGAATGTTATGAGGATTGGTACAGGAGTGGGAAGACCAGTAGAGCAGTATAGAGTGAAGGGAAGACAAAGTGTTCAACCACAGAGGAAAAAAGACCTGAGAGTGGACATGACCCCAAATCTGATGCCAGAAACCCACATTAACAGAATAACATCAGCGGCATAAGGCATACTGGTCAACATCCGGGTGACCTTCACAAACTTGGATAAAAGGTCTTTCTGGGCCCTATATAAGACGAAGGTCAGACCCACTCTTCATTATGCAGCCCCAGCATGGAAACCTTAACTGAAACAGTAACTAAGAGAAACCAGAAAACGTCCAGAGACTTGCAACGAGACTCGTTCCTGAGCTGAAGGGATTGAGCTATAAGGAAAGAAAGAGAGAACTGGACCTTACCACACTAGATGAAAGGAGAGAGTATGGGGACATGATAACAACATATAAGATTTTAAGGAAAACTGACAAAGACAAAGAAGCATAGTTCAAAGCCAGGAACAGCAGAACGAGTGGGTCATAGATGGAAGGCGGAGACACAGACGAGTCACAGAAACGGCAGAAAGATTCTTTTAATGTAAAAGACGTTAATAAGTGGAACAGGTTAGACGTAGAAGCTAATTCGATTCAAAATTGTAAATATAAATATGATAAAAGTGTGAGAAATGAGTCATGGCATTAATCAAAGAACGTTCGGAAGGCGAGGCCAGGAACCGAGCTCGACCCTGCAAGCACACCTAGGTGAGTACACACACACACCTGATGCAGAGTCGAACAGTCTGATGGAACGCAGTAAGTTGTCTAATCATTCGGCGTTATAAGTCATTTTTAGGGCCACAAATGGAGGAAGGGGGATGGGGTGAGAGGGGGTGAGGGAGGGTGAGGGGGGTGAGGAAGCAGTATGAGGGAGGGGGGGGGGGTTAGCAGTGAGGGGGATGAGAGTCAACGTGAATAGATGGGGGTAAGTGAATGAGAGTGAGACGATGAGTCAGGGTGAGAGGATGAGTCAGGGTGAAAGAATGAGTCAGGGTGAGATGATGAGTCAGGGTGAAAGGATGAGTCAGGGCGAGAGGATGAGTCAGGGTGAGAGGATGATTCAGGGTGAAAGGATGAGTCAGGGTGAAAGAATGAGACCAAGTGAGAGGATGAGTCAGGGTGAGAGGATGAGTGAGGGTGAGAGGATGAGTGAGGGTGAAAGGATGAGTCAGGGTGAAAGGATGAGTCAGGGGTGAGAGGATGAGTCAGGGTGAAAGGATGAGTCCGGATGAAAGGATGAGTCAGGGTGAGAGAATGAGTCAGGGTGAAAGGATGAGTCAGGATGAAAGAATGAGTCAGGGTGAGAAGATGAGTCAGGATGAAAGGATGAGTCAGGGTGAGAGGATGAGTGAGGGTGAAAGGATGAGTCAGGGTGAAAGGATGAGTCAGGGTGAGAGGATGAGTCAGGATGAAAGGATGAGTCAGGTTGAGAGGATGAGTCAGGGTGAGAGGATGAGTCAGGATGAAAGGATAAGTCAGGGTGAGAGGATGAGTGAGGGTGAAAGGATGAGTCAGGGTGAAAGGATGAGTCAGGGTGAGAGGATGAGTCAGGATGAAAGGATGAGTCAGGGTGAGAGGATGAGTCAGGGTGAAAGGATGAGTCAGGGGTGAGAGGATGAGTCAGGGTGAAAGGATGAGTCAGGGTGAGAGGATGAGTCAGGGTGAAAGGATGAGTCAGGGTGAAAGGATGAGTCAGGGTGAGAGGATGAGTCAGGGTGAAAGGATGAGACAGGGTGAAAGGATGAGACAGGGTGAGAGGATGAGTCAGGGTGAAAGGATGAGTCAGCATGAGCAGATGAAGTAAGTGGGTGTGAGTGAGGGGTGAGTGAGTGAAGGGTGAGTGAGTGAGGGGTGAGGGGGATATGAGTCAGAGGGTGTGAGGGTAATGGGCTATTACCGAGGAAAAAGGCGATTTGAACCACCCGGAACCACCACCACCCGGCAACTATTCCCTAATGGGCAGTTTTCTGGGCTTAATTGCTCGAATTAACATATATTATCTACAACAAACGACTGTATTACTAGGATCAATATTATTAAGCCGCCAGATCTCGCCACATGAGGGCTTGAATCCACCATGTTGGGCGCTAGCTCCTAAGCTCCGCCTTCGCTATGTAATGACCCCCCGAAGTTGCAGTTTCGTATCATGTTTCATCTACACATGGTAATGAGCTAGTTTCAACTAACTGTTTTTCTCAACTAACTCAAACTCTCGGTTAGATACGGAATCAGCAGTGAACAAGATCGACATTCTACCTTCTTCAATACAGAGGATTAAACTTTCCACAAACAGTGTGTGGAAGGAGGAATTGCTATGGAGAATTTCCTGAAATTGTATTTTTCGACGTTCAACGCAAGTTGTAACGAGAAAAATAATTAAGACCTAACCGGGAAGGCTATGTAGCACCACGAGTCCATGATAAGTCGACCATCTAAAAATGTAATTCGATGCCATAATTTTTCTCAATATATCCTAAAACATTATGCACTGATATCTCCAAAATTAACAACAAATTCTAATAATGAAGACATCTTGGTCAACAGTGACTTACTGGCTGGGTACCACACTATGTGTTCATACATGTTGAGGTGCCACTGAGGAATATGTACTAATATATTGTCATTATAATCTCGTTTGAGTGAATGCACTGACAGGTGTACAAGAAGCATCATCAATGCATATGTAGGTCGTGCAATATGTACATGCTCTTCTTGGCAGCTCTTGCACCATGAGCTTGAACACGAATCTTCTCAATATTTCTTACATTTTTCTGCACTGTCGAGGGATGGTCTGGTTGTGAGAAGAGATTATATGTTCCTTGATGGAGTCCCGTTGTTTGTGCATGGTTAATCGCCTAGGACCTGCCTTACCCTAAAGAATTCTTCCTCTACGTTCTTCATCGTAGATGGGGTCTCCATGGGTTCTCCCCTAGGTGTCCTGTTTTGCCTGATGCCAGACGTTTGCAACAGTTGAAGGAAGCATTCGAGCGGAATTCTGTGTTGAGTTTCACTTACGAGATGGAGAATGATGGGAAGCTGCCCTTTCTAGATGTAACAGTCACGGAAAGAAGCGGAGGCTTCCACACTGCAGTCTACACTAAGGAAACAAACATAGGAATGTGCCTCAATGCCAATAGTGACTGCCCAGACAGGTACAAGAAAAGTGTTGTCAACGCTTACGTCGACTGGGCTCTCAGCCACAGCTCAGGATGGAAGCAAGTCGATGAAGAATTCTGAGGGGGTAAGGCAGGTCCTAGTCAACAGTGGCTTCTCTAACGGTTTTGTTAAAGACATAAAAAAAGGTGAAATGCCATGCAACCTCTGAGGAGTCAACTAACACAACACTTGTACCCCTATTAGACTATTTTTCAGGAACTTCTTTTCGATGGCTTATAAAACGGAGGAAAGGATCCTGAAAGATATTGTTGATGGGAGCGTTATCCCTAAAGACAAAAATCAGAAAATACAATTGACAATTTACTACAAAAAAATGGCCAACCTACTCATGAAAAACTCCCTAGACATCAAACAGAACACCCTGAAGGAAACCAACGTCGCCTATGCCTTCACATGCCCGCTTGAGGAATGTAAACCCCAATGAACTTAGTATATAGGCAAGACAACAAGGAGATATTTCTTTTCTAGGCGATTAACAATGCACAAACAACAGGGCTCCATTAAGGAACATATAATCTCTTCTCACAACCAGACCATCACCAGAGAAATCTTAACATAAATACAGCAATAGCAGGAGACTCGATATCAGTGAGGCACTACACATCAAAAAGTCAACACCAGCAATCAACAGCCAATTAATGCACAATTATATTCTATCCACTTCAAGACCTCGAACCACCATGGAAGCAGCAAGAGGAAGTATGGGCCAATAGACCTTCTGCAGTTACTTCCATTCTTATGTTTTCATACCCATTGTTTCGTGTTCTATCTTCTGTTTGTCACCTCACCCAAAACTTTTGTGCCATATCATCTCACCCAAAACTTTTGTGCCATATCACCTCACCCAAAACGAGCATAAGTATGATGAATTTTTATGTGTAAACTAAGTCTTTGAAAATGTAATAAGCATTACGAAATGCGTTCAGGCGTCAGATCAGAAATAAAGAATGAATTTTGGAGTTTTCACCTAGGACCTGCCTAACCCTAAAGAATTCTTCATCTACGTTCTTCATCGTAGATGGGGTCGCCATGGGTTCTCCCCTAGGTGTCCTGTTTGCGAACTTCTACATGGGTATTATCGAACAGAAGGTCTTAGTCGACATGAACTTGAAACCGGCCATATACTGCAGGTATGTTGACGACATTTTTACACAGGTACCTGATGTCAGACATCTGCAGGAGCTGAAGGAGGCATTTGAGCGGAATTCTGTGTTGCGTTTCACTTACGAGATGGAGAAGGATGGGAAGCTGCCATTCCTAGATGTAACAGTCATGGAAAGGAGCAGAGGTTTCCACACTGCAGTCTACACTAAGGAAACAAACATAGGAATGTGCCTCAATGCCAACAGTGACTGCCCAGACAGGTACAAGAGTAGTGTTGTTAACGCTTATGTCGACCGTGCTCTCAGCCACAGCTCAGGATGGAAGCAAGTCGATGAAGAACTCTGTAGGGTAAGGCAGGTCCTAGTCAACACCGGCTTCTCCAATGGTTTCATTGAAGACATCATAAGAAGGAAGGTGAAACGCCATGCAACCTCTGAAGAGACAACTAACACAACACCTGTACCCCCTATTAGACTATTTTACAGGAACTTCTTTTCCACAGCTCATAAAACAGAGGATAGGGTCTTGAAAGATATTGTTAATAGAAATGTTATCCCTACAGACAAAGATCAGAAGATACAACTGACGATTTACTATAAAACCAAAAAAAAACGGCCAACCTACTCATGAGAAACTTTCCAGACTCAAAGCAGAACGCTTTAAAAGAGACCAACGTCGTCTATGCCTTCAAATGCCCACTTGGGGCTCTACGGGCTCACCATAGCCCATGCTGCTTGGAATTTTACATTCCAGGTAGCGAATCTTCAACAACAGCCCACTTGGGGACTGTAAGCCTCAATGAACTCAGTATATAGGCAAGACAACAACATCTCTTTCCAGGCGATTAACAATGCATAAGTAACAGGGCTTCATTAAGGAACATATAATCTCATCCTATAACCAGACCATCACCAGAGAAGTCTTAACAAACAACACAGAAATCATCGATAGATACAGCGATAGTAGGCGGCTTGACATCTGCGAGGCACTACACATAAAGTAGTCAACACCAGCAATCAACAGCCAATTAATGCACAACTATATTCTACCCACTTCAAGACTCCGCACCAATAAAGAAGCATCAAGAAATATGGGCCAATAGGCTCTTTGCAGTTATTTCCATTCTTCCCTTTAATTTATCCAATTTATACCCATTGCACCGTGTTCTGTCTTGAGTTGAAAGTTTGCTCTGTCTTGTGTTGTAAGTTTTGTTCACCTCATCCAAAACTGTTGTAACATATCACCTCACCAAAAATGCGAGTATATAAGACAAAAGCTGTTTAAATGATAGCATAGTAAAATTCTGTTTAGTGTTTGTAGGTTATAGTTGTGTGTGTGTAAACTAAAGTCTCTGAAATTGTAATAAGTTATTACGTAACGTGTTCAAGTGTCGCGTCAGACTAGAAATAAAAATGAATTTTGGAGAATTGATTTTTCAATTACCATCGACAGTAAAAAGAAACATAAGAAATAGTGAGAAAATTCGTGTTAGAATTATTAATCTTACTTTTTCGGTCATATTTAATAACGTATGTTTACAAGAAAGACTGCTACCAAAATATATATATATATATATATATATATATATATATATTAGTATATTTTGGTAGCAGTCTTTCCTGTAGACATATATTATTAAATATGACCGAAAAAGTAAGATTAATAATTCTAACACGAATTTTCTCAATCTTTCGTACATTTCTTTTCACTGTTGGAGGTAAATCAAAAATCAATTCTCCAAAATTCATTTTTATTTCTAGTCTGACGCGACACGAGCGCGTTTCGTAAAACTTATTACATTTTCAAAGACTTTAGTTTACAAATACACAACTGAATAGAACTTACGCATCTCCGTTTTTATATCTACATTTGAGAGAGGTGGATGGGGTGAGGTGGCATTAATAGGGTATTAATTTCATCAACACAAGACAGAACAAGAGGTGGTATTAATAGGGTATTAATTTCATCAACACAAGACAGAACACGAAACAATGGGTATTGCATAGAAGTGATTGTAGAAACCCTATTGGTCCATATTTCTTGAAGCTTCTATATTGGAGCGGAGTCTTGAGGTGGGTAGAATATAGTTGTGCATTAATTGGCTGTTGATTGCTGGTGTTGACTTCTTGATGTGTAGTGCCTCGCAAACGTCAAGCCGCCTGCTATTGCTGTATCTATCGATGATTTCTGTGTTGTTTACTAGGATTTCTCTGGCGATGGTTTGGTTGTGGGAAGAGATTATATGTTCCTTAATGGAGCCCTGTTGCTTATGCATCGTTAAACGCCTAGAAAGAGATGTTGTTGTCTTGCCTATATACTGGGTTTTTTGGAGCTTACAGTCCCCAAGAGGGCATTTGAAGGCATAGACGACGTTAGTCTCTTTTAAAGCATTCTGTTTTGTGTCTGGAGAGTTTCTCATGAGTAGGCTGGCCGTTTTTCTGGTTTTATAGTAAATTGTCAGTTGTATCTTCTGATTTTTGTCTGTAGGGATAACGTTTCTATTAACAATATCTTTCAGGACCCTTTCCTCCGTTTTATGAGCTGTGGAAAAGAAGTTCCTGTAAAATAGTCTAATAGGGGGTATAGGTGTTGTGTTAGTTGTCTCTTCAGAGGTTGCATGGCGTTTCACTTTCCTTCTTATGATGTCTTCCACGAAACCATTGGAGAAGCCGTTGTTGACTAGGACCTGCCTTACCCTACAGAGTTCTTCAGAGTTCTTGAAGAACTCTGTAGGGTAAGGCAGGTCCTAGTCAACAACGGCTTCTCCAATGGTTTCGTGGAAGACATCATAAGAAGGAAAGTGAAACGCCATGCAACCTCTGAAGAGACAACTAACACAACACCTATACCCCCTATTAGACTATTTTACAGGAACTTCTTTTCCACAGCTCATAAAACGGAGGAAAGGGTCCTGAAAGATATTGTTAATAGAAACGTTATCCCTACAGACAAAAATCAGAAGATACAACTGACAATTTACTATAAAACCAGAAAAACGGCCAGCCTACTCATGAGAAACTCTCCAGACACAAAACAGAACGCTTTAAAAGAGACTAACGTCGTCTATGCCTTCAAATGCCCTCTTGGGGACTGTAGGCTCCAAAAAAACCAGTATATAGGCAAGACAACAACATCTCTTTCTAGGCGTTTAACGATGCATAAACAACAGGGCTCCATTAAGGAACATATAATCTCTTCCCACAACCAAACCATCGCCAGAGAAATCCTAGTAAACAACACAGAAATCATCGATAGATACAGCGATAGCAGGCGGCTTGACGTTTGCGAGGCACTACACATCAAGAAGTCAACACCAGCAATCAACAGCCAATTAATGCACAACTATATTCTACCCACCTCAAGACTCCGCTCCAATATAGAAGCTTCAAGAAATATGGACCAATAGGCTTTCTACAATCACTTCTATTCAATACCCATTGTTTCGTGTTCTGTCTTGTATTGATGAAATTAATACCCTATTAATACCACCTCTTGTTCTGTCTTGTGTTGATGAAATTAATACCCTATTAATGCCACCTCACCCCATCCACCTCTCTCAAATGTAGATATAAAAACGGAGATGCGTAAGTTCTATTCATTTGTGTATTTGTAAACTAAAGTCTTTGAAAATGTAATAAGTTTTACGAAACGCGTTCGTGTCGCGTCAGACTAGAAATAAAAATGAATTTTGGAGAATTGATTTTTGATTTACCTCCAACAGTGAAAAGAAATGTACGAAAGATTGAGAAAATTCGTGTTAGAATTATTAATCTTACTTTTTCGGTCATATATATATATATATATATATATATATATATATATATATATATATATATATATATATATATATATATATATATATATATATATATACAACAAACGTGGAAATAATATTTCCCTCACTTGCACCATCGGAGCCTAAAACTCCTGACCAGTGGAGTGGAAGTCAGGAGCCCTAACCTAACCTAACTACGAAGGCCCACAATAAAAGAGGGTCCCAGAGACACCCCACTGGTATCAAACTGAGACTTTCAACCTCGCCTGGGGTATTACTCGAGTCTGGTGCTATCAGATGATCCACGTGTCAAATAAGTGTATATTATATGTGTTATACTCTTCCGACAGTCTCGTATGACTCTCACTCTCTGTTATCTCGCATCTCGAATGCTTTTTAGTTTCTCCTCTCCTCCCTCTATTTGTTTCCAGGAGAAACTGCAGGTAAGTCATAGTGTACTCTTGGATGTGATAACTCTAAGCATATCATGGTTCAGTCGGTAGTGCATATGCTCGGGGAGTCCAGGAATGCAGGATCGATCCATTCATACGACCTCTGTATGTACTTACATATACATAAGTGTCTTGTGATTCCTTAATGCGTTGTATGATGTATTCCACACTCTCAATATTTCTTAATTGAATTCAGTTTGGAGAATTACTACAATAATTACAATAATAATTAATGTAATTATTTATACATTAATAATTAGCCTTTTAGTTAGTTTAGTTCATTTATTATACACCCCATACCCATCTTGTTGGCGGTAGTGGAAAGGGTTACAGAGGCACATAATGGGCTCAGGGACTGAACCCCACAACTCATTTAGCTTAGCAAGTTACAATCTTGTCCTTTACAATTATCTTTTTTATCTTATGCTTTCTTCTTTGAGTGTATTAGTTCATCTTACTCTTATTCCCTTTCTTTGTTCCTTTGTTACTTACTTTCACCCCCGCCGGGTTCTCGAAGGTCAGAGCGGTTGGGCTCTGGCTCCTGGAGGGATATTATATTCAACATTCCTTAATATCTGATTTTCTCTGGGAGAATATTAAGTCTTGTTTGGTTGGTGTATCCACCCCCCCTCCCAACCTTGTTGGGTCATTAACATGCTGGGTGTGTGTGTGTACTCACCTATTTGTGCCTGCAAGATCGAGCATTGGCTCTTGGATCCCGCCTTTCTAGCCTTCGGTTGTTTAAATCAGGCATGTAATGGAGTTTCTTCCACTCTCAGCAAGTCCCTTCGTCGACCTTATTGCAGAACGGTCCTCTTGGCACCTCAATGTGGTCGGAGTGCTGTTGCCTCTCTTCTGGGCTCAAATCGCCACTTTAGATCCAAATCTGCTGATTTTCGCGAGAGCGCCGTGGGTCACAACCTCCCCGTCCGAAGTCTAGGCGAACAATAAGCTTGGCGAACTCTTGGAGTGAGTTCGGCATTCGTCAATGACGTCACAGAAAGCTCGTCGCTGAATGGCTGAGCACCTGAGCGCCCGCCAGTCACCTCTCACGTTATATGAGCTTGAGGCATGTGTCGCTGCACTTCGGCAAGCCCCGGATGTGTCGCTGCCCGCCCGGGCGCCATTTTTGTTTTCCAATCCACCACAATTCACCTCTTTGCAGCCAAATATACCAAAGATTGAGCATAAGACTCGTTCCTTCTTAACTTAAATTGCAGCTTGGGCCGTCTGCGATCTTTCTAGGTGGGTAAAAATGACTCTTGTGGGAGGAAAAGACTGTTATTCGATTTTGTTAACGTTAACTCGCTTGTACCACCAATATTGTTCACAAGATATCGACTCATTGTCGTAATTTTGTCTTCAATGTACATCAAGCAATTGTGATTGAATTATGTCTCTCTTCCAAACCTAGTCTGTCAATAGAGCTTCAGGAGTCAGAGGGATGTTTGAGTACCAAAGCCATGAGAGTTCAAGATGTTTCTGCTACTGAGACTTCTGCTTCAGAGTTTCATGAACAAATTTAATTAGATTGTGAGCACACACCATTAAATAGATTGTGAGCACACACCATTAAATAGATTGTAAGCACAGACACAAGCTTCCCCCATCCTTCAAGTCTTCCTCAGACTTTGATGGAAGGATGAAGTCAAGCCTTCATCCTTCCTTATCTCATGACCATCAACCATAACAATAGCTGCAATGATGCAATTAGACCATTAACCCTTGCAACGCTGCCACATATGTGAGGCTATGCAACTTGCATCTTATACCTCATAAATATATCTGTTGTTTACTTTACACTACACTGGAGGTTTAGTTCCTAATTTCGTTAAGTGATTCTGTGATCTTTATCTTGTGAATGGACTCTTGATGTACATCTTAAGGAGCACTAACTTTCTTATCAATACTTGCTTAGCAAAAAATAATTTGGGAGTCTGTTTTCTGAGCTCATTATATGCCTCTGTAACTTTTTATTTTTCCACTCACAGGAGGAGTATAGGTTCCGCTACAACACATAGGATGGGTATGGGGTCCAATACCACTCACAGAATGAATATGTGGTTCAATTTCCACTCATAGGGTGAATGTGTGGTCCATTTCCACTCACAGGATGGTAATGGGTCCATTACCATTTGAAAGAAAGGTACGGGATCCAATATCACTCACAGGATAAGTGTGGGGTCCACTCCCACTCACAGAATGGGTATGGTGTCCACTTCTAATCACATGATGAGTATTGGATGCACTCTTACAGACTAGGAAAGGGGTCCACAACCCCTCAGTGGATAGGTATGGTGTCCACAATTAGGCGAGTATATAATTTGACTATTGATTACATCATCTTATTTATTATCTTCCCTTTGAACTCCTCTGTTATCACGTCTTGAAGACAGACTATCACCCTCCTGTAGCATAACTTGTCTTTACGACCTTGTCTTGATCTGGGTCCCTTTGTTAGCGCCAATGTGTACTCGGACAGATTAATAAAGTTTTCTCCAGCTTCCATGCTGGCTAATACATTATCTTCTTGAACACGTAGTGTTGCTGGTGCGTCGTTTCCCACTCCCAGTTGTTGGCTCCACTGGAGGTGGTGGTGGTGGTCCGGGCCGGATTAATGCATGGGTTTTAAGGGTGCAGCCCGACGGCCTCCACCAGGAATTCTTCGTTTCAGGAACCTGGTTCGGAAATTTGATGAATTCATGCACAAGCATGAAACACCACAAGCTTCTGATCTCTAGACCCTTGTAGTAAACAATGGACTAACTTCTTCATTTCCTTAGGTTGCAACCCGTTCTCGGAAATTCGTAAAGTCAATATTGACTTATTAACTACGTGCATAGGTGATATACTAAACATAATAGATACCCTTAAAAAGATTCATAGAAAACACCGACCTTACCTAACCTTGTTAGTATCTTAAGATAAGCATCTTATTTCTTCGTAATTACAATTATTACTTAACCTATACCTATTATAGGTTAGGTAATAATTGTAATTACGAAGCAATAAGATGCTTATCTTAACATACTAAGTAGGTTAAGTAAGGTCGGTGTTTTCTATGAATCTTTTTAAGGGTATCTATTATGTTAAGTATGTCACCTATGCACATATTTAATAAGTCAATATTGACTTATTAAATTTGCGAGAACGGGTTGCTCTTTCACCGTCCTCTTTCACTGTTTCTATGTAATCAAAGAACTGAATTAAGTTTGTGCGCAAGATTTTAACTTTCTAAATTCAAGCTTTTCAGAAAATCATTTTGAGGTACTGGAGGGGCTCGAACCGGCGTTTTGGCGCTTCCCAGACACCTGCCTGGACCGATTTTTATTGATCTATCAGGCCATATAGTGATTTCATTGCAGTTCATGGGTCTCTTTTCTTGCATAGTTGATCCTCTCCAGATGTTCCGTCATTCACATCGTAATGTGTTGGTGCTTATTATCATTGATTTGTTTATTATGCACCCCATACCCATCATGTGGTGATTGGGATGATGGTAGTTTCCCTTGCCTTACAACACTTACCTATCAGTGTCTATGGGGAAGTGAGGGCTAGATTTTTTCCGACGGGGAAATTCCTTGACGAATCTGGCCTTAAAGTTGTGGATGGAGGCGGCTTCTATAACTTCTTTCTTCACTACATTCCACTTGTTGACCGCCAGTACAGGGTGCGAGTACTTCCTTACATTCCTTTGACTCATTTGTGTTTCCTGCTTCCATCTGTATGGTGGTGGTGGTGGTGGTGGTGGTGGTGAAGGGACGATGGTGGTGGTGGTGGTGGTGGTGATGGTGGTGGTGGTGGTGATGATGGTGGTGGTGGTGGTGGTGGTGGTGGTGGTGGTGGTGGTGGTGGTGAAGGGACGATGGTGGTGGTGGTGAAGGGACGATGGTGGTGGTGGTGGTAATAGGCGAGGCTGGGGGGGGGGGAGGGGGAACGACAGCCACACTGGACCCACCATTCATGTTTAATTAAGGCTTACAAGCTACAAGTCCCACCTACGAGCCTGGACAAGTACAGGGTCAAGGTGAGGGGAAGAGGCGAGGGGGAGGTAAGGAGAGGTGAGGGAAGGTGAGGGGAGGTGAGGTATGAGGACGCGTGAAGGGGAAAGAGACAAGGGAAATGGACAAGGAAGTCAAGAGAGAAATAAACAAATGGATGAGAATCAAAGGGAGAGGAGAGAAAGAGAAGGGAAGACAGCTATCAGGTGAAAGCGCCAAGCCATTATGAATATATAGCACTGGGAAGGGGTCAGGATAAGGATTTGGGATGGGACGGGGAAAAGGAATGGTGCCCAACCACTTGTGGATGATCGGGGATTGAACGCCGACCTGCATGACTCGAGACCGTCGCTCTACCGTTAAGCCCATGTGGGTGGGTATAGAGAGAGAAAGAGAGAGAGAGAGAGAGAGAGAGAGAGAGAGAGAGAGAGAGAGAGAGAGAGAGAGAGAGAGAGAGAGAGAGAGAGAGAGAGAGAGAGAGAGAGAGAGAGAGAGAGAGAGAGAGAGAGAGAGAGAGAGAGAGAGAGAGAGAGAGAGAGAGAGCAGAGAGAGAGAGAGAGAGAGAGAGAGAGAGAGAGAGAGAGAGAGAGAGAGAGAGAGAGAGAGAGAGAGAGAGAGAGAGAGAGAGAGAGAGAGAGAGAGAGAGAGAGAGAGAGAGAGAGAGAGAGAGAGAGAGAGAGCAGAGCAGAGAGAGAGAGAGAGAAGAGAGAGAGAGAGAGAGAGAGAGAGAGAGAGAGAGAGAGAGAGAGAGAGAGAGAGAGAGAGAGAGAGAGAGAGAGAGAGAGAGAGAGAGAGAGAGAGAGAGAGAGAGAGAGAGAGAGAGAGAGAGAGAGAGAGAGAGAGAGAGAGAGAGAGAGAGAGAGAGAGAGAGAGAGAGAGAGAGAGAGAGAGAGAGAGAGAGAGAGAGAGAGAGAGAGAGAGAGAGAGAGAGAGAGAGAGAGAGAGAGAGAGAGAGAGAGAGAGAGAGAGAGAGAGAGAGAGAGAGAGAGAGAGAGAGAGAGAGAGAGATATATAAGCCATGTTTATCTGAGAAAGAGAAATAAGAAAAGGGAGTGACAAGGAGACAAGTGAGACAAGGAAAGAGAAGTGAGCCAAGAGTGATTGGAGAATAACTGGGGAGCAAGACGAGAAAGATAATGGAAAGGAAAAGGGATTAGGATGAGGGAACAGAGAGAGAGAGAGAGCAGGAGGAAATAGAAGGGAGAGAACACACCTGTGCTTGCTACACCCCTGGGAGCTCTACACACCTGTTCTTCACACCTGCCCTCTCTACCCTACTCAAATGTTTGCACAACTTCATATAAACATCACGTGAATTAATCAATAATTAATCAATCAATACAAAAAAAACTTGGCACTGTATTTGGCTCTGATATGGAGGTAATACGTTTTGAATTTTTTTTTTGTGAATTCCATAGATGATAAATTCACCTGTCAAACATGTCTTTGACCTGATATCTGTTTGTTGTGTTGACGTTAGGAATATTTGGCTTGCAAATGCAACATTTTTAACTTAATATATATGGTCAATGTTAAATTTAGCCACGATGTATACTCGAAGAATATTAGGTATCAGGTGTGTAATTAAGTGTACCTTGTAGTAAGCAAAGTCAGGTGTGAAGCAAGGAAGGTTGAATCGGATTTAGTTTGCTTTGACGCAAGAGTGCGTGACGCAAGAGTGCGTGACGCAAGAGTGCGTGACGCAAGAGTGCGTGACGCAAGAGTGCGTGACGCAAGAGTGCGTGACGCAAGAGTGCGTCAGTAGCAAAAGCTGTTTGTTCAACCCGTCATTATGTAAAAGAATAGCAGACAGTCTCAGTCTAAATGTCGTCCACATTCTTGGGATAATCTCCGTGGTCCAAGATTATGGCTCCATCACCCGTTACAAACATGAAAGCAACCAAACAGAACAAACAAAATGCCCGGAAAAATACACCAAACATTCAAGAAACCAAACATGCTCTCAACATACAACATTGCACAGCCAAACGCCTCAAGAAACCATTACAAATCAAAGCAACGAAGCATTCCAAAATAAATCATGAAACCTTAACTAATCAACCCATAAAAAAGCATCAATCCAAACTATCAATTAAGCAAACACTACCCAACTACCCAATCACACTCACCACAATCACCGACCATCCTGTCGCAATAACAAGTTACACTACAATCACCTTGTGTGGTTGATTGTTCAATAAACCCCTGAAGTATATGTTTAACACATATCTAACCCTGTCCATGGAGGACAGAAGAAAATGTATATATGCTGGTTAGCATTGTGAATGTCTGGCCACGTCTGTGGTAGAAAATAATAAAAATAGAAAAAAAAAATAATTTTAGAACCTAATCGTGCAATTAGACACAAACTACAAGAGCCAACCAATCACGTATGTTAACCACACGACCCCCATACCAGTACACATTGAGAGGAGATGTGTTCCCCCCCCTCTGTCCAACCACTTGGGCTGGACGGTAGAGCGACGGTCTCGCTTCATGCAGGTCTGAGTTCAATCCCCGACCGTCCACAAGTGGTTGGACACCATTCCTTCCTCCCGTCCCATCCCAAATCCTTATCCCGACCCCTTCCAAGTGCTATATAGTCGTAATGGCTTGCCGCTTTCCCCCTAATAGTTCCTTCCTTCCTTCCTTCCCCCCCCCCCCACCTCACTTATTGCTCCTGCAATGATCAATCAACATATGCAAATGAGGATCAGCATCTACTAACAATTAATCATAACTATTAGTTTGCTCGTGATAAGACCTATCTCATTATCTCTGAAATTGCACAATTAGCCTAGCTATCGTGCCCTAATCTTCGAGATTGGAATAATTGCTATCATAGACCCAAGATATCAGTCACAAGAGATCTGATAACTCTCGAGTGTCTTGCAAGATTATAAGGTAAAGCACAGGCAGCCATCTTTCCCTTCACAATGTTATTTTGGCTTTGACTGCAGGGGCCTGACAGCCGAGTGGACAGCACTCAGGATTCGTAGTCCTGAGGTTCCGGGATCGATCCCTGATGGAGGCGGAAACAAATGGGATGAGTTTCTTTCACCCTGATGCCCCTTTTCGCCTAGCAGTAAATAGGTACCTGGGAGTTAGACAGCTGCTACGGGCTGCTTCCTGGGGGGGTGTAACAAAAAGGAGGCTTGGTCGAGGACCGGGCCGCGGGGACGCTAAGCCCCGAAATCATCTCGAGATAACCTTAAGAATAACACAGAGAAATCACAATAGCGTGATGCATCAAATGAACAAATCCACAAAGACCGTGACTAGGGTTCGAACCTACGTCACGGCCCTTGTGGATTTGTTCTCAAGAGTAATTCTTGTTGCTGGGTACCCACAAGGGTGTCCCCAACTGGTTTAGGTCACGTCTTTTAAGATATAACCGAGCAAGAGAGGGTTTAGATAACCCCGACATACTGATAACATTGGATATCTTAGAATCTCAACACGTGCGATTCTAATGTTATCTAATGTTATCAGACCGTTATCATCTCAATGGCTAATGCCTAGTGTAAGGCCATTAGTCGTGGAGGACGTTATTATGTCTGTGACAAGACATTACAGTTACTTAATGAACTAACGTTTGGGCAACAGATTCTTACAGGTCGAATATCCCAATAGCGTTCATCGATACAGTGTTAACGACTCTGTAGTTGACCGAAATGCTTCTAGATGTTGACTAAAAGGAGGAAAATAAGAATGAAATCGACACATCCTTGTATAAAGGATGCGTGGAATGCTTCTTGCTGCATGGGCGACAGTTTCTTGCTGCATGGGTGACAGCTTCTTGCTGCATGAGTGACAGCTTCCTGCTGCATGAGCGACAGCTTCCTGCTGCATGGGCGACAGCTTCTTGCTGCATGGGTGACAGCTTCCTGCTGCATGGGCGACAGCTTCCTGCTGCATGGGTGACACCTTCCTGCTGCATGGGCGACAGCTTCTTGCTGCATGGGTGACAGCTTCTTGCTGCATGAGCGACAGCTTCCTGCTGCATGGGCGACAGCTTCCTGCTGCATGGGCGACAGCTTCTTGCTGCATGGGCGACAGCTTCTTGCTGCATGGGTGACACCTTCCTGCTGCATGGGCGACAGCTTCTTGCTGCATGGGTGACACCTTCCTGCTGCATGGGTAACAGCTTCTCCCTCGTATGAACCTACCCTGGCTTTGCGCCCCATATTCTCCTGACACTGATGGATGCCTACTACTCTATAAAGAGATATACAGCCCCCTTCCCCCCATGAAAAGGGGCAAGTTTACTAAAAGGCTTCACGCTCTAAGCCCACTTATTGGTCTATTGGGTGTCGTGATCGTCACGGCATTCAAAGTGAACTTTGTAACCATTTGCCTGTCAATTTTGAAGTTAGTGCTGATCTACATACACCAATCAGGTCATTCTACTCGGAAATCAGACGAGCACATTAGCCACTTATACACACCACTCACTGGTCTCATCTAATCATACACTCAAATCATCATTCAAGCAAGCCAGACGAGCCAATCAATCTCAGAAGCAAGAAAACTGCCCAGACAAGCAAACACCAGATGGGCCAAGCAACCATAAACACCCACCAAACGGTCCAACCAACTGTCATTAATGTAGAGGAGAGAGGCTGAGAGTGTTGGCAGACTACGCTATGACCACAACACATACGCCACACGCCAGCTCTGAATTATTAATGAACAGAATAATTGACAGTTCCAATTGCTATACCACCCAGCTCTCTGTCTCTTTCTCTCTCTGTCTCTGTCTCTCTCTCTCTCTCTCTCTCTCTCTCTCTCTCTCTCTCTCTCTCTCTCTCTCTCTCTCTCTCTCTCTCTGTCTCTGTCTCTCTCTCTCTCTCTCTCTGTCTCTCTCTCTCTCTCTCTCTCTCTCTCTCTCTCTCTCTCTCTCTCTCTCTCTCTCTCTCTCTCTCTCTCTCTCTCTCTCTCTCTCTCTCTCTCTCTCTCTCTCTCTCTCTCTCTCTCTCTCTCTCTCTCTCTCTCTCTCTCTCTCTCTCTCTCTCTCTCTCTCTCCCTTGATATCTCATTTATCATTCATGGGGGCGCTCGACCTTATTGTTCATAACAGAACTGGAATGGGGAATAGGATGGTTTTGGTTGAAGGGACTGTGTGAGGGGGTGAGGGGTTGGATGAGTGATGGAATGGGTGAGAGAAGGGATGGTGTGAATGGTTGGGTGACGGGACAGGACCATGATCAGGTGGAGGAAAGGGGAGTGAATGGATGATCTAAGGGTGAGGTGTTGGATGAGTCAGGAAATGTATGAGTGCATGGATGGGTGAGGTAATTGATGACTTAAGTCCCATAGATTGATGAGGTGATGAATAAATGAGGCAATAGATGGTAGCAGTCGATTGGTGGATAAGGTGATGAATAGATGAGGTGCTGAATGAGGATAGGTGATAGGAAACCCCCTAGAAGCAGTAGTGTTATAGAAAACTATGGAAACAGTAGATTTGGTAGAAGCCCCGGTAGTGGACCCCATACCCATCCTGTGGGTGGTAGTGGACCCCATACCCATCCTGTGGGTGGTAGTGGACCCCATACCCATCCTGTGGGTGGTAGTGGACCCCATACCCATCCTGTGGGTGGTAGTGGACCCCATACCCATCCTGTGGGTGGTAGTGGACCCCATACCCATCCTGTGGGTGGTAGTGGACCCCATACCCATCCTGTGGGTGGTAGTGGACCCCATACCCATCCTGTGGGTGGTAGTGGACCCCATACCCATCCTGTGGGTGGTAGTGGACCCCATACCCATCCTGTGGGTGGTAGTGGACCCCATACCCATCCTGTGGGTGGTAGTGGACCCCATACCCATCCTGTGGGTGGTAGTGGACCCCATACCCATCCTGTGGGTGGTAGTGGACCCCATACCCATCCTGTGGGTGGTAGTGGACCCCATACCCATCCTGTGGGTGGTAGTGGACCCCATACCCATCCTGTGGGTGGTAGTGGACCCCATACCCATCCTGTGGGTGGTAGTGGACCCCATACCCATCCTGTGGGTGGTAGTGGACCCCATACCCATCCTGTGGGTGGTAGTGGACCCCATACCCATCCTGTGGGTGGTAGTGGACCCCATACCCATCCTGTGGGTGGTAGTGGACCCCATACCCATCCTGTGGGTGGTAGTGGACCCCATACCCATCCTGTGGGTGGTAGTGGACCCCATACCCATCCTGTGGGTGGTAGTGGACCCCATACCCATCCTGTGGGTGGTAGTGGACCCCATACCCATCCTGTGGGTGGTAGTGGACCCCATACCCATCCTGTGGGTGGTAGTGGACCCCATACCCATCCTGTGGGTGGTAGTGGACCCCATACCCATCCTGTGGGTGGTAGTGGACCCCATACCCATCCTGTGGGTGGTAGTGGACCCCATACCCATCCTGTGGGTGGTAGTGGACCCCATACCCATCCTGTGGGTGGTAGTGGACCCCATACCCATCCTGTGGGTGGTAGTGGATCCCATACCCATCCTGTGGGTGGCAGTGGACCCCATACCCATCCTGTGGGTGGCAGTGGACCCCATACCCATCCTGTGGGTGGTAGTGGACCCCATACCCATCCTGTGGGTGGTAGTGGACCCCATACCCATCCTGTGGGTGGCAGTGGACCCCATACCCATCCTGTGGGTGGCAGTGGACCCCATACCCATCCTGTGGGTGGTAGTGGACCCCATACCCATCCTGTGGACGGGAGCTTGTCTTGGAACGCTGATTCAATTCTCTTTGCTGCTCCAATAATTTTCTAAGATCCTATTGAACACTCCTGATACTCAGACAATCTTGTAGTTTATATTACCAAGGGGAAGTACACTACAAGGTGCAGGTTCTCTCTATAAATCCCCTTACCACGTAAAGCTTCCTTATTCTTCGTTTAAATCTGTGTATACACACACACACTCGACTTGAGAATGGTCCAGGACGGACCGAAACGTCGTCGTCCCTTCACTTTCTAGTGTGTGGGTTTGTTCAACCTCAAAATATACACAGTATATACACTCGCGTATATATACATACATAGTAATATATATATATATATATATATATATATATATATATATATATATATATATATATATATATATATATATATATATATATATATATATATATATATATATATAAAATATAATAATATACATATATATATAATATATATATATACATAGTAATATACACACTCGCGTCGCTCAAGACACTTTAACATACTGGTCTGACCGGACTCACTGAAGGGGGTGTTTACCGCTTCTTAATTACTGTCTGTCAAGGTGGTGGTCTGACGTGGTTCGTGAATTTGTGCTGTTAGCGCTGTGAATTGGTGAGCCTTCAGGTGAGGTCGTGCTAATGGTGGAGATTAAGGGGTCCCTGTTCACATGTTCACCCTCCCTCTTACCCATTCAGTCCTCTTTGTTCAAAGCTCCCCATACCTTGTCAGCTCTCCCCAATTTCCATAACTGAATGTGTATACTCTCGCTGGACGAGAGTATGATGCCACAAGGTATCGTTATTCCAGCTTCATGGGTGAACCTGAGGATTTAACAAGTACCATTGGTACCATTGGAATACAGGGTATAAATATCATGTCTCCACGCAGTCTCTTGGGGAGCTGTCCCCATGACTTGTCACATGCTGCTGAGACGACTGTTAGACCATTTTCCTCGTAAGGAATCCTTGTAAATGATGCTGGATAAAGTCTAAATTAAACTTTATACCCATGAAGTCTCCTCTATGGTCCCCTGCCCACTAGAACAGCCACCAATAGTACAGAAAAGATCTTTTGCAATATAATGAGATACAAAATTTATTGTTGTTGCTGGAGGGAGTAATTATCTGTTGTGAAACCGGCACTGGGTGCTAAGGATGGCCCAAGGTGTACAACTCATTATACAATTAGACCTTGGGTGACTGGTGTAAACTAGGATGACATGTAAAAGTTAACAATTAAGGCAAGCCGGGCCTCGGTGATCTGGTAACAATGGTCTTTCAGGTTTACCAACACCTCATTTCTTGACAGTAACTCCATCACATACAGGAGGATACATCTGTTTTTTTAAGTTAGCTGAGTGAATAGAGCTCATTTATCCTGATAAGAGGAAAGATTGATGTGTGATAATTTACACATGTAATCTTCCATATCAGTTGGAGGCTAATTTGATGGAAGAAAGTGAAGGTAATGAATGTTGTCTTGCACGACAGAGTCCATCACTAGAACACCTCCAGTGAACCAAGGCTGCTACAAATCAGAGGTATTATCAGGCAACATCACCGTGATAACGTTACTGAGGACAAGAAGATAGAAGCACAAACCAGTGAATATCTGTACGATGGTACAACATGGTTGCAGCTGCCAATCCCAATCATTATGGACGAAGAGGAGGAGGACGAGGGAGAGAATCAGTAACAGCGAGAATCCGTCTCGGGTACAAATATCCATGGAGATTCGGGAAGGAAACTACTGTGGATCAGCGGAGTTGCAGAATCTGTGGTGAGAGTGACGGACACCGCCTTGACCACTATCTACGTGAATGTGAACACCTGAGAGACATTAGGAATATGTGTAGAATAATAAACCTCACATTGTTTGAGTTAGGAAAACACTATTTGTCAAATATTGATACTGTTCTTAAAAGATTTCCCCATTTTGCACCCGCAAGATAACGTAAGATTTTAAGGGTTGATAAATGTTAATCTTCTTGTTTGAGGAGCTGTTCACTTGAGACAGTTAAGCAAGTCCCAGCTGTGTCTGGGTACAAGTGACAGGATGAACAACCCAGCGGGTTTTCTTCCTATTGGGGAGTGTTGTACATGCTGCTATGGCGGTATGTCCACTCACACGATGAGTGGCGCTGCCCAATACTGTCACTATGGCGGTGTGTTCACTCACAGGATGAGTGGCGCTGCCCAATACTGTCACTATGGCGGTGTGTCCACTCACAGGATGAGTGACGCTGCCCAATACTGTCACTGTGGCGGTGTGTTCACTCACAGGATGAGTGGCGCTGCCCAATACTGTCACTATGGCGGTGTGTCCACTCACAGGATGTGTGACGCTGCCCAATACTGTCACTATGGCGGTGTGTCCACTCACAGGATGAGTGGCGCTGCCCAATACTGTCACTATGGCGGTGTGTCCACTCACAGGATGAGTGGTGCTGCCCAATACTGTCACTATGGCGGTGTGTCCACTCACAGGATGAGTGGCGCTGCCCAATACTGTCACTATGGCGGTGTGTCCACTCACAGGATGAGTGGCGCTGCCCAATACTGTCACTATGGCGGTATGTCCACTCACAGGATGAGTGACGCTGCCCAATACTGTCACTATGGCGGTGTGTCCACTCACAGGATGAGTGGCGCTGCCCAATACTGTCACTATGTCGGTGACAATACTGTCACAAATGGAATGCTTTAGGCAGTGATGTGGTGGAGGCTGACTCCATACACAGTTTCAAATGTAGATATGATAGAGCCCAATAGGCTCAGGAACCTGTACACCTGTTGATTGACGGTTGAGAGGCGGTAAAAAAAAGCCAGAGCTCAACCCCCGCAAGCACAACTAGGTGAGTACAGAGGCTTCCAGACTCAGAACAATGAGTTGTTGAAGCCTCATGAACAACTACAGAGAACTGGCTGTAAGGACCCTATCTCCTCTCCACTTTCTCTCTCTCAACACCCCAGCCTAACACTGCCACAGTTCAGTATGACCCCTCACTGGGCTGCTGTGAATATAGGCTGAAATATTAAATGAGGAGTAAGCAACAAGAATGGGGGTTATTATTTTAAAACTAATAATTAGCAACTCATTAGACACTGCCACCACCTTCCCGATCTAACATACCTGAATGTGTCTATCAGCGATCCCCCAGGAAGGCAAGGAGTCAGTAATCATGAACTCTGGGCAATAGGAACTTCGCTAATATCCCTGGAAACACAAACCGAAACAGTCTCTATTTTCTGCTTGTTACAACTTGTAATAAAGTTGTTACATCTTGGCTTAACGTGTTTATGACGTATTAGAACGTTGTTACAACTTGCTATATTGGTTGTTATAACTGGTTAGGAGGTGTTAAAACTTGTTCGAACGGTGTACCAACGTTGTAGTTTCGGTGTGTGTTTGGCAGATAAATCTTGAGAATTAGTTCGTTTAATTTACTTTGCTTATTTAGGTTCAAGGGCAACTTTAATATCCATTAAATGGAGGAGAACATGGGGGGATTTCCAAATAACCACATCTATATATACTGCATATAGAAACACCTCCACATTAATAACCACATCTATATATACTGCATATAGAAACACCTCAACATTAATAACCACATCTATATATACTGCATATAGAAACACCTCCACATTAATAACCACATCTATATATACTGCATATAGAAACACCTCCACATTAATAACCACATCTATATATACTGCATATAGAAACACCTCCACATTAATAACCACATCTATATATACTGCATATAGAAACACCTCCACATTAATAACAAAAGGGACAGAGATAACTAAACAACTAAAACCAGTTAATAACTTTATTTTATTTAAACACATATTGAAAGCAAATGAACATATAATTTACTCTATTATCCCTAAGAGGCAAATGTATATCTACTGAGGACATGAATACTCAAGTGCACAATAACTTAATACCGCACTTCGGCCAAGATGTCGATGGCTGCCCTCACCCTTTTGATGCGGGACCGAGTTCCCACCCCCAAGTACTCCCAGAACACACTGCTGAATTTTGTTTCACCAGCTTACCAGTGGAAGAATAGCTCCTCCCACAATCTAATACAGCCCCCCAGGGCTCCACTCATTATTTTTGGCTACAGCCAACCATTTAAAACTAGGCCTGAAGTCTGGCTCTCCCTGGCCAATAAGGACTTGGCACTTATCTACCGCCAATCACCTTCCGTGATCCGGCTGAAAGACACATGAAAGTCTCGAAGATTGAGTCAGCTCTCCCCAGCTATTGGAAGGGGACAAGGCACCTCTGTAGTGGACCACCCAAGCCTGGGGCACATAGGAACAATGTTTACAGAAACTAATAAATTGCAAAATAAAATAAAATAAATGTTTATTTAGGTAAGGTACATACATGCAAGAGATTTTTTACAAAGATTGGTGGACTTATAGATAGAGCTAGTACATACAATGCCTAAAGCCACTTATGTTCAAACCTGTCTCCTCTAAGATAAAAGATAAGGATATTTGACTCGCCTGGTATGAGGGGGGGGGGACCGGTGAGAGAGGGAAGAGAGGGAATTCGGTGGGGAATGGAGAGGGAAAAGTGGGGGAATGTTGTGGGGAAGCATAGGCACCGAGGGGACCAAGCTAACAAGACCACCCTCAGGTCAACCTAATGTCCCTTGACAAATGGGCAAAGGGGGGGGGGGAAGGGGGGAAGGAAGGAGGGAATCAGCCATTACATGGCGAAGCTTTAATTGTCTTTCGAAAACTGTAGCGCAAAAATTTCAGAGGATACAAAAGTTCTTCATCAGCCCTTAACGGATATAATTACATTAACAATTTCATCCATCCTTCCCCACTTATAATTATACTGTCAGCTAGTTAGAGATTATTCCACATCAGTAGCTATGTATTTACAGATAGTCATTATACACTGATGGTATTATCTTGTCGCTGATACACAATCGTTGTAGTTGTGGAGATATTAAAGGGTCATAGGAGAGCTGTTTGTTATCGTTATTAGTCTTCACGATACACTACTTGTTTCTTAAGCTCATGTGTCGTTTATCTCCAGGAACCGAAATATGGATACATATTTCTCCCTTCTCATTCTGTACAACCACTTGGGGTGGACGGTAGAGTGACGGTCTCGCTTCATGCAGGTCGGCGTTCAATCCCTGGCCGTCCATAAGTGGTTGGGCACCATTCCTTTCCCCCCCGTCCCATCCCAAATCCTTATCCTGACCCCTTCCCAGTGCTATATAGCCGTAATGGCTTTGCACTTTCCCCCTGATAGTTCCTTCCTTTCCTTCTCATTCCTTACCTCTTCAAAAAAGGATAGCAACAAGAGGCAAGTGGAAACAACAGCAACTTCGTCTCTTTCATGCGGGTTATTCATGCCCATGCTACCTCTTGGGGGGCTTAATTAATCAATCAATCAGTCAATTATGGGATCACTATAGCCCGTGCTACATGGACATTTCGTTCTGAGTAGCTAACTCTAAAACAACAATCAGGCAAGTGACACCAGTTACAGCCTCCACTCGTGTGCCAGGTAAGTCCACTACGGGCTCACCATTGCCCGTGCTACTTGCCCCGCTCCTGTGCCAGGTAAGCCCACTACGGGCTCACCATAGCCCGTGCTACTTACCCCGCTCCTGTGCCAGGTAAGCCCACTACGGGCTCACCATAGCCCGTGCTACTTACCCCGCTCCTGTGCCAGGTAAGTCCACTACGGGCTCACCATAGCCCGTGCTACTTGCCCCGCTCCTGTGCCAGGTAAGTCCACTACGGGCTCACCATAGCCCGTGCTACTTGCCCCGCTCCTGTGCCAGGTAAGTCCACTGCAGGCTCACCATAGCCCGTGCTACTTGCCCCGCTCCTGTGCCAGGTAAGTCCAGTACGGGCTCACCATAGCCCGTGCTACTTACCCCGCTCCTGTGCCAGGTAAGTCCACTACGGGCTCACCATACCCCATGCTACTTGCCCAGTTCCTGTGCCAGGTAAGTCCACTACGGGCTCACCATAGCCCGTGCTACTTACCCCGCTCCTGTGCCAGGTAAGTCCACTACGGGCTCACCATAACCCGTGCTACTTGCCCCGCTTCTGTGCCAGGTAAGTCCACTACGGGCTCACCATAGCCCGTGCTACTTGCCCCGCTCCTGTGCCAGGTAAGTCCACTACGGGCTCACCATAACCCGTGCTACTTGCCCCGCTCCTGTGCCAGGTAAGTCCACTACGGGCTCACCATAGCCCGTGCTACTTGCCCCGCTTCTGTGCCAGGTAAGTCCACTACGGGCTCACCATAGCCCGTGCTACTTGCCCCGCTCCTGTGCCAGGTAAGTCCACTACGGGCTCACCATAGCCCGTGCTACTTGCCCCGCTCCTGTGCCAGGTAAGTCCACTACGGGCTCACCATAGCCCGTGCTACTTGCCCCGCTCCTGTGCCAGGTAAGTCCACTACGGGCTCACCATAGCCCGTGCTACTTGCCCCGCTCCTGTGCCAGGTAAGTCCACTACGGGCTCACCATAGCCCGTGCTACTTGCCCCGCTCCTGTGCCAGGTAAGTCCACTACGGGCTCACCATAGCCCGTGCTACTTACCCCGCTCCTGTGCCAGGTAAGCCCACTACGGGCTCACCATAGCCCGTGCTACTTACCCCGCTCCTTTGCCAGGTAAGCCCACTACGGGCTCACCATAACCCGTGCTACTTGCCCCGCTCCTGTGCCAGGTAAGCCCACTACGGGCTCACCATAGCCCGTGCTACTTGCCCCGCTCCTGTGCCAGGTAAGTCCACTACGGGCTCACCATAGCCCGTGCTACTTACCCCGCTCCTGTGCCAGGTAAGTCCACTACGGGCTCACCATTGCCCGTGCTACTTGCCCCGCTCCTGTGCCAGGTAAGCCCACTACGGGCTCACCATAGCCCGTGCTACTTACCCCGCTCCTGTGCCAGGTAAGTCCACTACGGGCTCACCATAGCCCGTGCTACTTGCCCCGCTCCTGTGCCAGGTAAGTCCACTACGGGCTCACTATAGCCCGTGCTACTTGCCCCGCTCCTGTGCCAGGTAAGTCCACTGCAGGCTCACCATAGCCCGTGCTACTTGCCCCGCTCCTGTGCCAGGTAAGTCCAGTACGGGCTCACCATAGCCCGTGCTACTTACCCCGCTCCTGTGCCAGGTAAGTCCACTACGGGCTCACCATACCCCATGCTACTTGCCCAGTTCCTGTGCCAGGTAAGTCCACTACGGGCTCACCATAGCCCGTGCTACTTGCCCCGTTCCTGTGCCAGGTAAGTCCACTACGGGCTCACCATACCCCATGCTACTTGCCCAGTTCCTGTGCCAGGTAAGTCCACTACGGGCTCACCATAGCCCGTGCTACTTACCCCGCTCCTGTGCCAGGTAAGTCCACTACGGGCTCACCATAACCCGTGCTACTTGCCCCGCTTCTGTGCCAGATAAGTCCACTACGGGCTCACCATAGCCCGTGCTACTTACCCCGCTCCTGTGCCAGGTAAGCCCACTACGGGCTCACCATAGCCCGTGCTACTTACCCCGCTCCTGTGCCAGGTAAGTCCACTACGGGCTCACCATAGCCCGTGCTACTTGCCCCGCTCCTGTGCCAGGTAAGTCCACTACGGGCTCACCATAGCCCGTGCTACTTACCCCGCTCCTGTGCCAGGTAAGTCCACTACGGGCTCACCATAGCCCGTGCTACTTACCCCGCTCCTTTGCCAGGTAAGTCCACTACGGGCTCACCATAGCCCGTGCTACTTACCCCGCTCCTTTGCCAGGTAAGTCCACTACGGGCTCACCATAGCCCGTGCTACTTACCCCGCTCCTTTGCCAGGTAAGTCCACTACGGGCTCACCATAGCCCGTGCTACTTGCCCCGCTCCTTTGCCAGGTAAGTCCACTACGGGCTCACCATAGCCCGTGCTACTTGCCCCGTTCCTGTGCCAGGTAAGTCCACTACGGGCTCACCATACCCCATGCTACTTGCCCAGTTCCTGTGCCAGGTAAGTCCACTACGGGCTCACCATAGCCCGTGCTACTTGCCCCGCTCCTGTGCCAGGTAAGTCCACTACGGGCTCACCATAGCCCGTGCTACTTACCCCGCTCCTGTGCCAGGTAAGCCCACTACGGGCTCACCATAGCCCGTGCTACTTACCCCGCTCCTTTGCCAGGTAAGCCCACTACGGGCTCACCATAACCCGTGCTACTTGCCCCGCTCCTGTGCCAGGTAAGCCCACTACGGGCTCACCATAGCCCGTGCTACTTGCCCCGCTCCTGTGCCAGGTAAGTCCACTACGGGCTCACCATAGCCCGTGCTACTTGCCCCGCTCCTGTGCCAGGTAAGTCCACTACGGGCTCACCATAGCCCGTGCTACTTTGCCCCGCTCCTGTGCCAGGTAAGTCCACTACGGGCTCACCATAGCCCGTGCTACTTGGAACTTTTGTTCCGTGTAGCTAAATCTAAAACAATAACAACTCAAGAGGCAAGTTTGTTCTGAGCAGCCATGTGGTCGGGCGTCCCGGTCTCCTCTCCTGTTATTATTATTAACATCTTTATTGACAAAATTAATTACAATTTTGCCTAATCTGAGGATTTTGATAGTCTTATTAAATTGAGGATAATGCTAGTATTCACTGTCACGCAGGACAGAGGGTCATACATAAGACAATAGGCCTAAACTGTAGGCTGAAGCACATATATATCACGGTTACAATCAATGTTTTAATGTGTGGATATGTGAAAACAACTTTCTATTGTGCACTGCCACACAAGTGCAGGGATGGGTTCATAAGTGATACAGCTTAGAATATAAGTAGAAATTGTTCTTCATTCTTTAAAATGGACAAGCAAATTTTGGGTAAATTGTTAGGATGTCGTCCAGAACACCTGAGTCAATAAAATAGTTACACAGTTGGTGGTACAATAGGCCAGGAGGTCTAAAGTCCTTTACGGTTTCACATTCATCAATATAGTGTTCTAGTGAATGCATTAAAGGTTTATCACAGAGTTTACAATCTGAATATTCTGGTAGTGGCTCAGCCTCACTAACCTGCCAGATGTGTCTATAGCCAAGGCGAATTCGCGCGATTACTACATCACATTGCCTGGTCCGGTTACTGTGCTGACCATACAAATACCTATTATTACAGAACTTGTCATAACTTTTAATACTGCAGCTTTCAGGTCTCTGTGCATTTCTTAGTTCTTCTAAATCTGAATTAATTTCTTTAATTTGTATGTTTCTAATAACTGCATTAGATAGTCCAAAATCATAATCAATGTTTTCTTTCCTGCAAGCCTCATTGGCCAATTGATCTACAAAGTCATGTTTTTCAACTCCAACATGGGATGGGATCCACACAAATTTTATACAAGAATTATTATCATTGGCAAAAATTACATTCCATTTAATATTACAAGCTACTTCCGACATACATTGTGATGGGTTATTTAAGGACTGCAGAGCACTTTTAGAGTCACAGAAAATAACTCCACCACCATTGAGCTTAAGGTATTCAGTGGCTAGATAAATACCCAATAGCTCGGTCTGTGTCGTGCTTGCCCAGTTGTTCAATCTCTGTGTACTAGTCATGATCATTTCATTCCCTTTATACACTGCACATGCACAACCTGTTCTACCAGTGCCTAACTGCACAGAGCCATCAGTAAAGGCATAGGATTCAGTCGGTTTGAGAATTTGAAGATGACTGTCAATAGCTTCTAATGTTATACATCTCAAAATGTCAGTGTTATACATTTGTTTTACACTGATGGGAGTATAATGCAGAGAGACCTCCACATCTTTCCAAGGGGGAATATAGTGAACAGTTTTATCAGGGTTAAGAGATACATTCAGTTTCTGAAGATTATAGACACAACAACTGAGCCACACACTGTAGGGAGCTTTTTGCGGCGGATTGAGGGAACAGTCAGAATTGTTTAGAATGGATCTCAATTTAATTTGAATAGAGCTGGGGGGACCATTATTTTTCAAAGTTTTGGCGCAAAACATAGTACTAAGTAGAACTATTCTTTCGTAAATGGAAGGTAAGTTTAGTTCCTTTCTCATGTTAACAATTCTGACAGTTCTAGGACAACCCAGGATGATGCGCATGGCATCATTCTGTACTACATCTAGGCCTTGTAATTGTTTAGGAGAAAAATTAAGAAGATGCAAGGCATAATAATCAACAACAGATCGTATAAAGGCAATATAAAAACTACGAGCAAATTTTATGTTAATGCCAAATCCTTTGCCAACAAGAGTTCTGAGAGGTTTAAGACGCTCAACAAGTTTTTTACGCAGGTTGCTGATGAGATTTGTATCATTAACCTCGACTCCAAGATATTTATAAGACTCACAAGTCTCCACGGGCACTCCATTAATAGTATAGTTAGCATGAAGAGAATGGGGAATAAGAACCCTTGTTTTATCAACAGAGATTATGAGGCCACATTCTACTACTTTCTTGGAGAATGCATCAAGTAACATTTGTAGCCTTGGTTTACTGTGTGCCATAATACAAATGTCATCAGCATAACATATAACTGTTTCCGTAGGTTGTACAGGTATGTCATGGATAAGTTTGTGCATAAGTATATTGAAGAGCATAGGGCTTAGGACACCGCCTTGAGGTGTGCCTAGTTCGAATGCATCTGTTCTTGTACTTTTAACTCCTTTAAATAGGACACTAGCACGCCTGTTGGATAGGTAGCTCTTTATCCAACTCAGAAGATTACCTTTGATTCCAAATTCAGCAAGTTGCTCTAATATTATTTCGCCATTCGCTACATCGAAAGCTGACTTTAGGTCAATAAAGGCTGCCTGTGTCCCATCCTGGGAGTTTACAAAGTATTCAGCAAAGCATGTTTGTGTGCTACACTTGGGCATGAACCCATATAGGTTTGGGGCCAGTTTTTCTTTGACCTGAAACATGACACGATTGAGAACAATTCTCTCCAAGACTTTACACATGCAAGATGTAAGGGAAATGGGTCTGAATTTTTGAGAGTTAGGTTTAGGAATTGGTATTATGAGACTTTGTGTCCATTTCTTTGGCAAGATACCTTGTGAGAGACTCATTTGATAGAGGTCAAGCAGAGGGTGGCTAGGGACATCATTCAGTAAGCTCAAGATGTTATAAGTTATACCATCCTCACCAGGGGCAGTTTGCTTAGGTTTTCCTAATGCTGATGTTAATTCAAAGGGGGTTATAGGAAACTGATCCGTTAAATCTGGTGAGGAGCGTGCTATTTCAATATTAAAGTTTCTGTTAATGTTGGTATGTCTTAAATGCTGCTGTATATCTGGGGGTAAGGAAGAAATTTGTGAGACACTAGACCATTGAGCTAGGAGCATGTCAGCATATTCTGCAGGAGTATGATGAAGCTGAACTGGGGCTGAAGGTTTGGTAATGTTTTTAATTTTGTTCCACATTTCTGATAATGTTGTAGTTCTATTGATACCTTGTAGGAATTGTTCCCAATATGTGTTCTTAACTTGACCCTTAAGCTCGCGAAAATCTCTGTTGGCATTAAGGAATGCAAGTAAATTGTCAGCTGTTTTGTCTCGTTTATAAGAGTCAGCAAGCTGAAGCACTTTAGCTCGCTCTGCAATAATAATAGGATCCTCTGTCCATGAGGAAGAACGAGTGTTCTTTTTTTTCCTTGATTTAACCCAGGTATCATAATAACTGGTAATGATACTGACAAGATCATTGTAAAAGTGGTCCACTGATACAGGTGTATACCCAGTGTACCACTTATGTACATAAGCCTTAAAGTGCTGTTTAAGATTGTCTGGAATGTTAATTTTAACTCTAGGATGAGGATTGGACCTAATATCCGCCACATTGTATTCACAATATATTGCAAAATGATCACTTACTAGTTCTGGGATGAGCTTAACGTTGACGTTGCTATCTACTAGGCTGTATCCAATCACATAATCCAGTCTACCCCCCAATAAATGGGTCTGTTTATCAGTATCATACACAGTAATATTATGATCATTAAGGTATTTCAAGAAGACCCTTCCATTATTGTTACACTGAACGTCACCAAGAGCAGTGTGACGAGCATTAAAGTCACCCATACATAACATAGCTGTGTTACCTGTAGGTTTCGGTAGCAGGTCTGCTTTAAGTACATTACATCGTCCATATATGTTATACAGTAGGAAATGGCTATTTGCAGTTTGCAATTTGAATTTTTGATAATGTATACTATCACTCCTATGATTTTTAATTAGTTTACAGATTAATCCACTCTTAATATACGTTAGTAAACCAGTTCCAATACTGTTGTTGTATGCTATATACCCAGGTATCCTAGGTGGGACCTTCTTGATAGTTGTGGTCGTATATGGTCCTGGTGACCAACCACTCTACACTCCAGGGGCCAGATTCACGAAAGAACTTACGCAAGCACTTACGAACGTGTACATCTTTCCGCAATCTTTGACGGCTTTGGTTACATTTATTAAACAGTTTACAAGCATGAAAACTTCCCATTCAACTGTTGGCATTCTTATAAACAGCCTCCTGGTGCTTGGGAGCTCATTAACTGTTTAATAATTGTAAACAAAGCCGCCAAAAATTGAGAAAAGATGTACAGGTTCGTAAGTGTTTGCGTATGTGCTTTCGTGAATCTGGACCCAGGTCCTCCTGACAACGCCAGCCATTGAGGCGTCGCCAGAGAACAGTGACTTACAAGACAAAAGTGAAAGTGCGACTCCACGGAGTCTACAAGCGCTCAGAGCGCGAAATTGCAGCTGCCATCGACAGGGCAACAACAGTAGGACCTGTTGACGTTGATGGCAACGAGGCGACGGTAACCGTGGCAAGAAAAGCGGACTTTCAGAAGATACCGGATCCGGAACACCGGGTCCCACCGGTGTATGAACACCGGGTCCCAGGTGTATGAACACCGGGTCCCAGGTGTATGAACACCGGGTCCCACTGGTGTATGAACACCGGGTCCCACCGGTGTATGAACACCGGGTCCCACCGGTGTATGAACACCGGGTCCCAGGTGTATGAACACCGGGTCCCACTGGTGTATGAACACCGGGTCCCACCGGTGTATGAACACCGGGTCCCACCGGTGTATGAACACCGGGTCCCAGGTGTATAAACACCGGGTCCCACCGATGTATGAACACCGGGTCCCAGGTGTATGAACACCGGGTCCCACCGATGTATGAACACCGGGTCCCACCGGGAACCAACTGTATGCCATAACACCATCGACCTTTGTACAGGGTGAGAATAGCTTGAGCTACCTCATACCTTTGTGTCAATTTTACCTCAATAAACTTATTTCAATTTCAATCTACCTTAGCCCCAAGCGGGACACCTCATGTGTGGTGAATGTGGTTGAGTGTCCAGAGTAACTGTGGGTATGGATCACAAGTGACCATCTGAGCACAGTATTACACGATCTCACACGAGGTGATTTTATCAGCCCCCAGTCATGACAACAAGAATGCTTAGACAAATGCTGTTTAATCAACCAGATATGAAATATGTTCATTTTGTTTCGTGTCAGAACAATCAAGGGAAGGAAACATTGCATTGGATTTTAATCAAGAGAAACTGCGCACGATTTAACAAATTCACTGTGGATCTTGTGACTGAAGAGGAGTGACGTTCTTCTTAGTAGCATGTAGCATATGTGTGTTGCTGTTGCTGCATGTGGATCAGGACCCGAATTCACAAAGGAGTTACGCAAGCACTTACGAACGTGTACATCTTTCCTCAATCTTTGATGGCTTTGGTTGCATTTAATAAACAATGTACAAGCATGAAACTTCGCAATCACCTGTTATTATTGTTATATACAGCCTCCTGGTGCTTCGGAGCTCATTAACTTAATAATAATTGTAAACAAAGCCATCAAAGACTGAGAAAGGATGTACAGGTTCGCAAGTGCTTGCATAACTGCTTTGTGAATTCTGGTCCTGATTGGCCTCCTGTGTTTTCCAATTACCGACTTGAACAGAGGTTCAAGCAATATTGCAAGAGTTGTCGCATGAAGTGTTAAGCCCGCCAGGTCATTCCTGGGGAATTGACCAGAGACTTTTCGAATCCATTCACTAGCTCTGTGAGAAAGTCTTTCTACTCAGTGGCTGTTGAAACATTGCTATAAACCTCTAAGATTCCACAGTTGTTATGTTTAACTATTAGGTTAATGTCAAAATTTTAACTAGACACTCAGTCAGACCTATCTCTATAAATGACTGTGCCTAGTGACCTATTTTACTAAATATGATCAGGACCTTTGCAATACTACCTGCCCAATATTGCAGAGGATTGCAAGATCTAAGTTGTGCAATCCAGGGGACATCTGTTACAGGAGTCTAGCCACAGAAGCATCTACCTTTACAAGACTTAGTATCATGGCTCGTTACTCTGTGCATCTGTGATCTTTCTAGATAGCCCTTGTAAGCTGTCTGCAATATGCAGGCTATACTGCAAGCAGAAGTGGTCGGAAAAAGAGAATTTTACAATTGGGAGCATACTCTATCATGTATGTTGATAGAGGTATGTTGAACATCCTTAAGTTCGTCATGAGTTTCGTTTATTATTCGTAAATTCGTTAAACAAATATAACTTTAGTTCAAGTTGCTAGTAAGCACAGCAGTGAAAGGGGAAAGCCTGATTTAACATGAGTCTTTCGGCCTCCAGTTGTCTCTAATATAAACATCTAAGCGCAGATAACTGACAAGGATATTTTCTGCCATTTTTCAAAAACTTAGGTATGCTAATGTCCCCCACAGCGCCCTTTAGCAACCCTTGTCAACACAATAATGGTCTTTCCCCTCCTTAGAGTCCCTTCTCCGATTAAACCTATAGGCCCCAGCTATTTCAGAAAGAAACACTCATAAATCCTATTGCAAACACATCAGTTTTACCTCTTCATTCCAGGATACTGTTTGACAGTAAATTAATTATTCCCAGGATCAATTTTTCTTGTTTCTTGAAAATAGGTCAATTTTTCCTGCTCTCTCTTCTTACTAATGGCTGTGTTTACCGCTAACAGTCTTAGAACTACATAGAAGCCAGAAGATGAAATCCTATATACTTTTTAAATTTTGCCCCGAGGGGCGAGTTTATTGGGCAGCGTCACTCATCCTGTGAGTGGACACACCGCCATAGTGACAGTATTGGGCAGCGCCACTCATCTTGTGAGTGGACACACCGCCATAGCAGAATGTACAACACTCCCCAATAGGAAGAAAACCCGCTGGGTTGTTCATCCTGTCACTTGTACCCAGACACAGCTGGGACTTGCTTAACTGTCTCAAGTGAACAGCTCCTCAAACAAGAAGATTAACATTTATACTTGTATTCTGACTCTTTTACAATACCACTCTTTTCTCTCTCTCACACACAACTCAGAGAGATATAAAGGCTGTTACAATTTTTGGAATAACAGCTCTGCAGTTATTTCTAAAAGAACATTCCCTTGCTGACCGGATTAATAGAAGGTTCCTAGTGGAGAGGTGAGAGGTTGGACGGAAGGTCCATGACGGAGTCAGTAGACACTGTGGTAACCCTCCAGTATTAACCATCCAGTGTAAGCCATCCATTATTGATCATCCATATCAGTGAATTGACTAAAATTAGCACATTATGGTCTCTTAACCAAAGCATCCAAGTTAATGGCTGAGTACTTAACATAATTGGCCAATCGTTAGTGATACGCTCCATAAATATTGGTAATTATGAGTGGTTGTCTCGTTAACAGTTAAAAACACTTACCGTTTACCTCTCGATCAGACCATTCAACTCATCACGTGGTGAAGGCTGAATTATGGTCTGAAACAATCACACCCAGCCAGCACGTGTGAAAATAGAGGAAGGGAAGACTATCCGGTCTGTCCAGGACGGACAGAAATGTTATTGAATGTTTGATTTTCAGACACGTTAATGTGACTTACTCTCTGAATTTTGTCTAGAACATTATAAAGTAACATTTATTAATCTAAAACAATTGCTACGTGTATCATCTTGAATCACTGTGTAGCCTCGAACTACAATTGACTTCACCTCCAAATCAGGAAGTCAATTACCGTATGAAAATCAAGATGATATATTATGAGTTAGGGATCGCTAACAGCTAATTCTCACTACTCATTAGCTTTCCAAGATTCGTGGACGAATGCCAGACTTTTTAAATATCAACCATAAGAACTTAGAACGAGGCCAAACCTTCACCACAACCCTTTCTTACTGACTCTTCCTGAGAGCTTGAGAGAGTTATACCTCCAAATTCTGCTCCTCCTCCTTAGGTAACTACAATCTTGGCGAAGCAGGAGAAGTTGTGTAAGTTTATGATTCAGTTGTCTGGGGTTGGTGGATACCTTTGAGATGTTGGTGGGGCCCCTCTTGTCATACTGACTTCTAGGGACAACGCTGATAAAGTGTTGCCACTGTATTTAGTTCCCTACCTGACACTTGGGTCAGGGAATTCATTAGTGTCACCACATGGAATAAAACCGTATGTCTTGGGGTTTGTGAAAGGACGCGAGCACTTACGACTTCGTTGTGAAATTATCATATAACTGGTGTCTGTTTACAGTCGATGAGTCGCAATAAGATATGGGGCCGAAGATATGATGACCAAACAACACATCGGGAGATGAAGAAACAACGACGTTTCGGTCCGTCCTGGACCATTATCACAATGTCATTAATATGGTACAGGACGGATAGAAACGTCGTCTTTTCCGATTCAGCAAGAGTTCATCTCTCTGGCTGACTTTTCCTCTATTTGAAGACCTTAATCACCTCCCTCGTCATCCTTTGCTTCTTCCCAGAATTTAGGTTGAGCTCTGTTACGATATCAACACTGTTGGTGGAGCGAGGAGTGGTGATATCAACGCCATCTTTGGACCAGCATTCCAACGCCAAGGTATTAAGATGAAGACAACGTCATCCGATGTCGGAGATGTGGCGTCCTGTTTCATACTTTAGTTACGAGGTGAGGTCAATGATGATGTCCTCTGGTGAGTGAAGTAGCGATATCAGCGCCATCTAGATTGTGCATTCGATTACATTTTCAGTTCCCCGGTGAAAGAGTGTCATCCTATGTTCTCCCTGTATACTTTCTGTCTGGCTAATGACAATTATGTCCACAGAAGCGACGTGGAGAGTCTATTGCACTGTGGAAGGCAGTTCACCTTGGGCAATCCAGTTCAATTTATAACTCACTGATCGGCGATTCCTTGTTTGCCAACGCCAGGTCCTGGATATTGGCATCCTTGGTGGAAATGTTTACAAACTGAGGTTTAACACCAGGGTGACATGTGTTTACATTGGCTTGTAAATATTTCATGATGTGCAACATTGATCTACAGCATTTTACGATTTAGGGCTTTGTAAAATATGTAATTTTATAGCCTTTATATATTTTATTTTATTTTATTTTTATGTTGTTCAGTTTGTGAGTTAAATCATGTTTTCCATACTCAGCTTAGATAACTTTTCGAGGTTATGTTTTAGCTCCTGGTCTCGGTCTATGGACTTTTAATAAACTGTAACGATAAAGGTTTCAGCACTAAATGTCGTGCTTCAGCTCCTGGGTCTCACAAACTGGGCATTGTTTGCATTGCATCATCATCGCATTGTGTGGGAAAATATATTTAGGAAATGTGCTGCTGAATACATTCCAAGATCACTCTCCCTAGATTGCAAGATTTTGATCACCATCCAAATTTTTCTCAGCTTAACCTCACTGATTGTTGCACTGGTTATCAGCCTCGGGGACCAATAACAATGTCTATTACTTAATGTTACCATTTTAAGAGTTATAGTCTATGATATTATCATTTTGAGTGTTACGTTCTATAATATTTCAGAGGAGAATCACGTGTATTATTTCAGTAGAGTATTTTCATTAGAGTAGAGTAGAGTAGAATCAGTAGAGTATTATCATTAGAGTAGAGTAGAGTAGAATCAATGGAGTATTGTCATTTCATTTGTAATTTATCCAACCATTACATTCATCCACTTTTCCATCGTGTGACCATTTATTTCCCCTTCCATCCTGTGATCACTCATCTTCCCTCCTGTTACAAATGATATGAGTGGGGCTTCTATGGGGTACTGGTACTATTAAGGGGTATAGGTAGTTAGAAGACAGGAGTATCAAATATGGGAGAGCTAAAAGGCCCGGCCCCCAAAATAAACTATCCACAGTAGTAATAACTTGCTACAAGACCAAATATGTTCGTCTAAGGGTTGATCACTGCGCTCCCACCTTGGAAGAAGAGATACTCTGTAATTCATGTACTTATTTATTAACCCGTTAACAACCCCCCATATACACTCACACCAATAACAATAATAATAATAACTTTACCACACTATCTTACGTTAAAAGCCTTGGTCCACGTAGGCAGGATACAAGGTTTACACTAATAACAAGCTAGGGTAAAGTACTACTGGATAAGCACTGAAGCTGGATGCAGCTTAGGGTAGTGAAACCACGTGGGACCCTAATACAAAACACAACACTTAGGGGTACCCAAACACTGGCAAAATACTATCCCCAGGTCTCCCCAATCGTTACTACCAGAGTAGGCACACTTACACCATATAATACTTAACTTAAGGGTACAGGAACTTCAGGTAAGGGAAATAAGTAAGAGGAGAAGGAAGGAGAGTAGGGATACAGCCACAGAGTAGGTCTTAACCTCACACCACCAGCCAAGAGAAGACCGCGCTAGCCACCAGCTGCCTCCCTCATGTTGTGGTGCCGGGAGGAGCCTAATTGATCGTGCAGCTAAGCACATTAAAGATCTTCCCCTATGCAACGTATTGTTACTTTATGAATGATTAGAAAGTATTAGTAAGCAAAGTTGGTGCCTATGTTATTATTTAATAATCAACCCCCAGCTCAGTCTTTAAATGCTCTTTGAGAAACAATAATAGTCTTACGTCTGGCAGGGAAGATACAAACAATTTCCATTCGAAATGCGCCAACTGTACTACTTAGGAAGTTTAATAGCTCAATTTTGACCTCTGGTTTCCACTGGAGAACCCAGGGTCGTAACACTCCTCCCCCCTTCAGAGAAAAAAAAAAAATGTGACCACTAGAATAGTAGTCATATTTTTTTTGTAAGAGTATACAGAGAACAAAAAGAAAAACATGACAAAAACAAAAAATCAATCAAAAGCAATTTCTCTGCAAAAAAAAAAATACAAAGGAGTTCTCTGAAAGAGAAAAAAAAAAAACATACACAAAAAAATAAAAGAACAGGGAAGTAAATAAATTGGACACGGAATATTTAATGTCACAGGAGAACCTAAAAAAAACTAAAGCATGACAGTTGGTAAATGGCTTTCTGTGGCTCAGATGAATGTTATTCAGGCAACCGGGACAGAGCGTCGGCTATCACGTTGAGTCTGCCCGGTAGGTGGGTAATGGAAAGATTGAAGTCCTGTAGGTACAACGCCCACCTGAGGATGCGTTTATTCTTACCCTTCATCTGAGTCAGGAAGACTAGTGGGTTATGGTCCGTGTACACTTCCACTATATTACCTGTGAGGTAAACTTCGAACTTTTTACATGTTAACACTAGCGCCAACGCCTCTTTTTCTACCACTGAATAATTGCGTTGCGCCTTGTCGAATTTCACAGAGTAATAATATACTGGGTGTTCCACCTGATCATCCCCAGTTTGCAACAACACTGCACCAGCACCCGAGTCAGACGCGTCAACATGAATTTTAAACGGTCGGTCGAACCTTGGACTAGCAAGCACTGGGGCGGAAGCTAAGATCAATTTCAAATTTTTAAATGCCTCTGCACAGTCTGATGACCACTTAAATTTAACGGCTTTCCGCAACAAGTCTGTGAGAGGAGTGGCAACACTGGAAAAGTTCTGACAAAAACGTCGATAGTACGCACACATACCGATAAATCTTTGAACGTCCTTTTTAGATTTTAGTACTGGATACTCCAGAATGGCATTGATTTTATCTTGCCGAGGTAACACTTTTCCTTGGCCCACTTCATAACCGAGATACGTCACTGTGCCTTGGCCAAAATGACACTTTTTAGCATTTAAGGTAAGATTTGCCCTTTTCAAGATGGCAAACAACTGGCGTAACCTAGCTATGTGGTCAGCCCAATTACTGTCAAACAGCACGATATCATCTAAATACGCCCGACAATTTGGCACCTTAGCGAGTAGAGAGTTCATGAGTCTCTGGAACGTGGCAGGGGCATTACGCAAGCCGAACGGTAACACTTGATACTCAAAAACACCCTCGGGTGTCACGAACGCAGTGAGCTGTTTAGCACGTTCAGTGAGTGGGATTTGATAATACCCCCTCGAGAGGTCGAATTTCGAAACGTACTTGGCATTTCCCAACTCGTCGATGCAGTCCTCGAGGAGGGGCAGCGGATAGGCATCCACAATGGTCACCTTGTTGAGCTGCCGATAGTCGGTGCATAATCGCCAGGAGCCGTCTGGTTTGGGGACCAAAAGGCAGGGCGAGCACCAAGAGCCCTGGCTCGGCCGGATGAGGCCGTGCTGGAGCAAGAAGTCGACCTCCTTCCGTACGATGGCCTTCTTTTCTGGACTCATCCGATAGGGTTGAAGGCGAATGGGAGTGTAGTCCGTCAATTCGACATCATGGCAAATGGCATCAGTCTGGGTCGGGACATCCCCGAACAGACTGGAGAATTCAGCAACCAACGACTGCACCTCTTCACGTTGGGCCATCTGCAAATGGGACAGTTCCTCCACAGCATTCACAGAACTAGAATTATTGAAAATGAGATTAGTTGGGTCCCCAGAACAATCATCCCCTCTCTCACTGGAAATGGAAACATTGGTTAGTGCAATGGGCCTGGGGCCCTGGAACTTCTTCAGTCGATTTACATGTATGAGCATTACCTGGTTACGTTTGTCAGAGTGCCTCACTTTGTACGTGAGGTCCCCAGTCTTTTCTGTCACAATGTAGGGGCCTTCGTACTTGTGGGACATAGTGTTCCCTAGTCGAGGCTTTAATACCAGGACAGGGTCGCCAGGCTGAAATACCCGTAACTTAGATTTAGCATCGTTACGTTCTTTCATCTTTTCTTGGGCCTTGCCAAGATACTTTAATGCAGCCGCCTTGCAGTCCTTGAGTCTCTGGTGGTGTTGCGCAAAGAAAGCCGAACCTTCGGATAACGTTACGTTCCCTAACAGATTCTCCTGTAACATTTGCAAGGGTCCACGAACTTTATGGCCAAAGACTAACTCAAAAGGAGAACAGCCCAGTGAACTTTGTAGTCCCTCTCTAGCCGCAAACAAAACATACGGTAAATTCTCATCCCAGAAGGTGTGGGAACTCTCGCACGATGTCTTCAACATCTGCTTCAGAGTTAGATGGAAACGTTCAATTACCCCCTGACTCTGTGGATGGTATGGGCTGGAAACCTTATGAGTTATTCCATGTTCCTTACAAAATTGCTCGAAAACATCAGACTTAAAATTAGTACCATTGTCAGTTTGCACGACCCGAGGCAGTCCAAAAGTGGAAAAAAATTGCAACATACGAGCAACAACAGTTTTTGCTCGGATGTTCCTTACAGCAAAAGCCTCTGGGTAACGAGTAGTGATACACATCATCGTGATTAGGTAAATATTACCAGACTTAGTTCTAGGTAATGGTCCAACACAGTCCATTACCACATGAGAAAATGGTTCCTCTGGCACGACAATAGGCCTTAGAGGAGCTTTAGGTGGAGTCTGGTTTGGTTTCCCAACCAGTTGACAAACAATACACGCATTACAAAATTTTGCCACGTCGCTTTTCAGCTTGGGCCAGAAAAAATACTTTAAAATTTTGTGATACGTAATATTAATACCTTGATGTCCCCCCATAGGATCATCATGAGCAGCTGCCAAAACTCTTTCTCTATAGCAGGTCGGCAACATAACCTGGTGGACTACCTCCCACTCATTTGACAAGGGAGCACTCTGTGGTCTCCATTTTCTCATCAAAATCCGATCATTGTAGTAGTACCCAGTTGCTGCGTCTACAATTTCCTCCATAGAGACGGCTGTTTCATGACAATCTGCAAGAGTGGGGTCAGCTTTCTGTAACTCACTCAAGGAGGCATCTAGGCCTTGGTCAGATGCCATTGGCCGAGGCTCAACAGTGTTCTCCACCTCCCCACTACTCTCGGTAGATGGCGGTGGCAGGCTCTCCACAATGTCCTCGGCCACGTCATCGAGTCGGGCCATGAATGTGTCCGCGAGGTCCACTTGGTTTTCACCACTCGGGAAGCTCCTCGTGACCTCGGGATTTACCACCTTGGCAAGCACAGGGCTGCCCTTACATTTAAGTCCCATAGACCTGGTCACCGCGCACGCAGGGTACAGAACATTATCCTCTGCGGCGGGTGGATCCAGGCAAACCTTAGGGGTAGGCAACATAATAGGCAGTCTGGAGTCCCCTACCTTATCCCCTGCTAAATCATTACCAACTATTACATCAACATTAGGGAAAGGTAGGTATGAAGTGACTCCGACTGTACAAACACCCTTGTGGAAATCAGATTCCAGGGTAACCTTATGGAGGGGTACTGCCCGAGTATCACTAGTGACACCCTCGACCAGTACCACCTCTCCAGTGTCGAGAGTGTTGGCACCTTGCAACGCACTCTCTAAAATTAAAGTCTGGATGGCACCGGTGTCTCGGAAGATCACCACGTCCTTCCAGGAAGAACCCTCAGACAAAAGTAGTCTCCCTTTCGATAAGAATGGGGTAAGCAAGTCCAACCACTGTGGGTTGGAGGTCTTACTCCCTAACCCTTCTGAAAGCCTCAAGCCCTGTGTCACAACTAGAGCATTGGGTCTTTTTTCAGGGTGCAGTTGCCAACAACGGCTAATAGTGTGGTTTGGACGATTACAGTGACCACAAAAACGTCGGGGAGAAGAGACATTACTAACAGAATTACCCTTCGGTTCACCTTTAGGTGCCGTTGGGCTAGACACTTTAACAGGGTTAGTTATGTCTGAAACAGAAGGTGCATTAGGTAAAGGGTTAGAATGAGCTGGTCTGGACTGGCTGTGGGTATAAGGTTTGCTACTCTGTGGGGTATAATTATTTTTATTGGGCCTTTTGCCCGCCAATTGGTAGTTTTCTGCCAACTTGGCCAAATCCCCTATTTTAGAATTTAACTCTATCCTTCCTTTAATGTACTGTGATACGTTCTCTGGCATAACATCTATAAAATGCTCCATTAAAATTAAGTTCCTGAGAGCCTCGTATGTTTCAGCTTTCGCCGAGCGAATCCATCTATCAAATAATCGAATCTGATCATTCACAAATTCAGTGAGCGGTTGGTTGTGAGTAGGCCTAAGGTTACGATAAACTTGGCGGTGAGCTTCAGGAGTAATTTCATATGCCCGCAAAATACATTCCTTGACTTTATCATATTCGAAACACTCGTCGTCAGGCATGTTTATAAAAATATCTTGTGCTTTACCCCTAAGTCTTCCCTGTAGGATTTTCACCCACTCTTCCTTTGGCCAGTTCATGGACGTGGCCACTCTCTGAAAATGGTTGAAAAACCTTTCAGGGTCAGACTCGGAAAATTCAGGCAAATTATGCTTTTTCTCATAATGCCTGGGGTTTGAATCCCCGGCAGGTGGAGTTCCAGTGGCATTCGCTCTAATTTTAGCCTCCTCGGTTTTGAGTCTTTGCTCCTCTAATTTTATTTTTGCTAACTCTAAAGCTAATTCACTTTCCCTATGAGTTGCACTTTCTGCTTGGCTAGGCTGGCATAAAGGTGTATCACTTGCCAATAGTTGTTCATCAATACAATGTTGTAATATTTCATTCACCAAAGTCCACTTTTTATCTGCGACATTTAATTCTAGGCCAAATTCCTGGCCTAACAATACTAAATTAGACTTTTTAAGTTTCTTTATCTCTACCACTGAAGGCTCCCTTGCCAGTTTCTGCATTTCAGAAGACATCACTAATAATTTTAGCTCCCAGCCAAAGAAAAAATTAAAAAATAAAAATTGGAAAAAAAAACAAAAATTTGCACGGCCCCTATCACAAGGCCACACTAACCTTAATCGTGAAGGGATCCAGCTGGGTGTCCAGTCAGTGCAAGAATGTCCTTTGCTAGATGAGCTGGACCCTAGGCTAGCACACAACCGTTCTGCGGAAATAAAAAATTTTAATTTTGGCACTCAAGAATCTAATTTTTTACACTTATAATGTTCATCCCGGACAGGCCCCCACTTGTTACAACTGATATGAGTGGGGCTTCTATGGGGTACTGGTACTATTAAGGGGTATAGGTAGTTAGAAGACAGGAGTATCAAATATGGGAGAGCTAAAAGGCCCGGCCCCCAAAATAAACTATCCACAGTAGTAATAACTTGCTACAAGACCAAATATGTTCGTCTAAGGGTTGATCACTGCGCTCCCACCTTGGAAGAAGAGATACTCTGTAATTCATGTACTTATTTATTAACCCGTTAACAACCCCCCATATACACTCACACCAATAACAATAATAATAATAACTTTACCACACTATCTTACGTTAAAAGCCTTGGTCCACGTAGGCAGGATACAAGGTTTACACTAATAACAAGCTAGGGTAAAGTACTACTGGATAAGCACTGAAGCTGGATGCAGCTTAGGGTAGTGAAACCACGTGGGACCCTAATACAAAACACAACACTTAGGGGTACCCAAACACTGGCAAAATACTATCCCCAGGTCTCCCCAATCGTTACTACCAGAGTAGGCACACTTACACCATATAATACTTAACTTAAGGGTACAGGAACTTCAGGTAAGGGAAATAAGTAAGAGGAGAAGGAAGGAGAGTAGGGATACAGCCACAGAGTAGGTCTTAACCTCACACCACCAGCCAAGAGAAGACCGCGCTAGCCACCAGCTGCCTCCCTCATGTTGTGGTGCCGGGAGGAGCCTAATTGATCGTGCAGCTAAGCACATTAAAGATCTTCCCCTATGCAACGTATTGTTACTTTATGAATGATTAGAAAGTATTAGTAAGCAAAGTTGGTGCCTATGTTATTATTTAATAATCAACCCCCAGCTCAGTCTTTAAATGCTCTTTGAGAAACAATAATAGTCTTACGTCTGGCAGGGAAGATACAAACAATTTCCATTCGAAATGCGCCAACTGTACTACTTAGGAAGTTTAATAGCTCAATTTTGACCTCTGGTTTCCACTGGAGAACCCAGGGTCGTAACACCTCCCATCCTGTGATCAGTAGGGAAACCTATGACTAGAACAGGGTGGAAGGTCCTGTGCAACATTGCTCCGCTGGTGCACATATTGCACAGATTGTGCATGGCTCTAGTCCCCAACCATATGTTAATGGATGTTGCATGATAAAGATAATGATGACGATTATGAGAATGTAAAGGGGTGAATGATGTAATGTTGAAAAGTATTAGAAAAAAGAAAACAGGAAAAAAATGAAAAATAAAAATAAATTAAAAACGTCAAAAGGATTGTTCAGTGTATGCCGGGTATGAAGTTCCATTTCTATGAACGAGTGAGCGAAAAACCTAAAATGTTTCATCTGAGTATCAAAATGGTTCGTTTATAGATTTTTTGTGAAAAAAATACAAGCATGGAAGAACATTGAAAAAATAGAAGGACATTGATATTAGAGTGTAATATGGTGGAGATGAATTTAAGTATGAAGATGAGTGATAGGAAATAGGTGTGAATAAAAATATATGAGTAAGGAAGATTACATAGTAAACCCACCTGTGTAGATGGGTATACAGTCAAGTCGCATGTGCAGATGGGTACACAGTCAAGTTGCATGTGCAGTTAGTGATGTCTCGAATGTAGAAATGATTCTTCCCCCGGTCGAGCCGGTCGGCCGAGCGGACAGCACGCTGGACTTGTGATCCTGTGGTCCTGGGTTCGATCCCAGGCGCCGGCGAGAAACAATGGGCAGAGTTTCTTTCACCCAATGCCCCTGTTACCTAGCAGTAAAATAGGTACCTTGGTGTTAGTCAGCTGTCACGGGCTGCTTCCTGGGGGTGGAAGCCTGGTCGAGGAACGGGCCGCGGGGACACTAAAGCCCCGAAATCATCTCAAGATAACCTCAAGATAGCCTCCCCCTCCAAGCGTCAGTCGTGGTGAAGAACAACAGATGATAAGGATTTATCCTGTTTCCCTCAAACAATGGGGTAAATCTTGTACAAATTTCGGGGGCACTGCAGGGCGTGAGGCTCCGCCCACAAGGTGGTGGCTCTCTCTACCACCTGCAGAAGAAACCACATTATGCTCCTGGTGTCTATGACCCTCACACTCACACGAGTGAAATCACGTAAAACTGAACGCACATCTTGAAGGTTAAACTGTAGTAGCCTGGAGAGGACTTCCGCAGCAGGGTTCCCCTCTCCCGACGTGACGTGACCACACTGATTTACACTTCATTGTTGTGGGTCCCCCTCACTCCCCTTACTGCCCCGACATTCTCTCATCCCAACACGTTTCTTACAACTAAACTAACCACCACAGCCACGTGAGACCACACCCTCCCCTGCTCTCCTGCCCTCCTTCTGCCCCTCCCCCCATAGTCACCTGATCAAGTCTCATCACCTGTGTATCTTAATCTCCTCTTCTGAGTCTGCTTAAGGAAACTAAACAGCACAAAGTATAAGGATTTTTTTAGGGGAAACTATCGTTTCACTGAGCGAGAGAGATGCTGCCAAAATGTTATCCTCTTCACGTTCACATGCGATAGTACAATCATTTTAACAGTCACTCAGTCACTCATGCGGTGAGCGAGACAGTCAACCAGTCGCTTTGAGTGAAAGAGAGGTGATTACTCTCACTGTGGTAATATTTAGAATTAGGTATAGATTTAGATAACAAAATGCAGTTGAAGTAGATAGAAAGACAGACATAGTGACTGTCAAGATAATTGTACTAATGCGTGTGAATGGGAACAGGATAACGTCTGTCTGTCATTCTTTCTATGTACATCAAGTGTAATTTTTTTATCTAAATCTATTGCCAACTTTAAATATTAATGCTGTAAGAGTAGTCACCTCTCTTTCTTTCACTCAAAGTGACTGGTTGACTGTATCACTCACTGCCTGAGTGACTGATTGACTGTCAAGATGATTGTACTATCACGTATTACTTTTTTCAAATTTTTTTCTTCAATACTTTCCAACATTACATCATTCACCCCTTTACATCATCCTCATCATCATCATTATCATTATCATGCAACATTCATTAACATGTGGTTGGGGGCTAGAGCCATGCACCATCTGTGCAACATGCACACACCATTGCACCAGCTGTGCAATGTTGCACGGGACCCTGCACTCGGTTCTAGTCGTAGATTTCCCTACTGCGATCATTCATCTCCCCTCCCACCCTGTGTCACTGGCCATGTAGGGAGACCAACAGACACACAATGATCCCAATATAAGTTATGCCTCCATGGTAATACCCATCCACTTCCAGCCTTGCCACGTAATATCCTTCGAGATATTATCCTTCCAGGTACCTACCTTGAGGCTACCTTGAGGTGCTTCCGGGGCTTAGTGTCCCCGCGGCCCGGTCGTCGACCAGGCCTCCTGGTTGCTGGACTGATCAACCAGGCTGTTAGACGCGGCTGCTCGCAGCCTGACGTATGAGTCACAGCCTGGTTGATCAGGTATCCTTTGGAGGTGCTTATCCAGTTCTCTCTTGAACACTGTGAGGGGTTTGCCAGTTATGCCCCTTATGTGTAGTGGAAGCGTGTTGAACAGTCTCGGGCCTCTGATGTTGATAGAGTTCTCTCTCAGAGTACCTGTTGCACCTCTGCTTTTCAACGGGGGTATTCTGCACATCCTGCCATGTCTTCTGGTCTCATGTGGTGTTATTTCTGTGTGCAGGTTTGGGACCAGCCCCTCAATTATTTTCCACGTGTAAATTATTATGTATCTCTCCCGCCTGCGCTCAAGGGAGTACAGATTTAGGCTCTTTAGTCGGTTCCAGTAATTTAGATGTTTTACTGAGTGGATTCTAGCAGTAAAGGATCTCTGCACGCTCTCTAGGTCAGCAATTTCTCCAGCTTTGAAAGGGGCTGTCATTGTGCAGCAGTACTCCACTCTAGATAGCACAAGCGTTTTGAAAAGTATCATCATCGGTATAGCATCTCTAGTGTGAAAAGTTCTTGTTATCCAACCTGTCATTTTTCTTGCAGTTGTGACGGCTACTTTATTGTGTTCTTTAAAGGTAAGGTCTTCCGACATGAGTACACCCAGGTCCTTTACATTGCCTTTTCGTTCTATGTTATGATTTGCCTGCGTTTTGTACGTGGTTCCTGTTTTTATGTTTTCAATTTTTCCGTAGCGCATGAGCTGAAACTTATCCTCGTTGAATACCATATTATTTTCTGTAGCCCATAGAAAGACCTGATCTACATCTGATTGGAGGTTTGCCGTGTCCTCTATGTTGCCAACTCTCATGAAAATCCTAGTGTCATCTGCAAAGGATGATACAGTGCTATAGGTTGTGTTCTGGTCTATGTCCGATATGAGGATGAGAAAAAGTACTGGAGCAAGCACAGTACCCTGGGGGACTGAGCTCTTCACGGTTGATGGGCTGGATTTTATTTTGTTGACTATTACACATTGGGTTCTGTCAGTCAGGAAATTGTAGATCCATCTGCCTATTTTCCCGGTAATTCCTTTTGAACGCATTTTATGTGCAATAACACCATGGTCACATTTATCAAAAGCTTTTGCGAAATCTGTGTAAATTACATCAGCGTTTTGTCCACGTGTCCACGGTAGCATGTGTCCACGGCCCTTAGGAGGAGCCGGTCGGCCGAGCAGGCAGCACGCTGGACTTGTGATCCTGTGGTCCTGGGTTCGATCACAGGCGCCGGCGAGAAACAATGGGCAGAGTTTCTTTCACCCTATGCCCCTGTTACCTAGCAGTAAAATAGGCCCCAGGGTGTTAGTCAGCTGTCACGGGCTGCTTCCTGGGGGTGGAGGCCTGGTCGAGGACCGGGCCGCGGGGACACTAAAGCCCCGAAATCATCTCAAGATAACCTCAAGATAACCTGTCCTCAGAAGGCTCTCTAGATCAACACAGAGACACATAGAGAATGAATTGACATGTGAATAATGAATCTGAGAACGTATTTTTTCTCTAACAGTCTTCTGCCTTGTTTACATTCTCTCCTTCACAGATTCAAGCGGAGCTTTGCCGAACCGAACCTCGTCCCGGAAATGTCCTGAAGCCCGTTAACTTTGTGTCCAGGATTTGACTGTTTTCGCTCGTTCGTGGAGCATATGTCCTTTCCCTGGCTAAGGAAGTTAATATATTGTATTAGTGTTATCGCTATTCACACAGAGAGATCACACTAACGTGGTGGGTATATCAGTGAGAAAGTCAACTGAAACTCTGAGATGACTCGAACCAGCAATCGAACCCTTGGCTTTGTGGTTTGTGGCTAGCGGCTGTGGCTGGGATATGCTTGGTTACTCCTTCGAGTCATTGATTAGACCCCTCATTTGATTTTCCTCGTTGTCATTTTTGTATTTATTATTAATGCAATTTTTATTCATCATCATTATTATTATTTTTATTATTATTATTATCATTATCAATAAGATTCATTGTAGCAATGAGGTGACTGGAGTCAGCGATCAGGGGTACTCCCAGGCGTCCATTTTACCCACCTGTATCACGATATGGTAACAACCCGCCAAACACACACCGAAACTACGACGTTGGTACAACGTTCGAACAAGTTTTAACACCTCCTAACCAGTTATAACAACCAATATAGCAAGTTGTAACAACGTTCTAATACGTCATAAACACGTTAAGCCAAGATGTAACAACTTTATTACAAGTTGTAACAAGCGGAAAATGGAGACAGTTTCGGTTTGTGTTTCCAGGTAAGTTACACAATCAGGGATTCCACTGAATACACAGGGAGTCTGAAGGCTTCTTCTTGTAACACTGTAAAAGTGTTTGAGTTAGTTTATTTAAAATATATATAGAGTACACGAGTCACAGACAAGGATCGGAGAGGCGCCAGTTGTCTGCCTGAGATCTCACACCTCTAACCGTTAATGACCTCAAGTGACCTGAGGTCAGATCATGAGAATTTCACCTTGCTTCCGCTAAGCTCTTAATTGGAGCCGGGTAGCCTTCAAACATGCCGACGTTTAAGGAGTGGCTTGGTAGAGTGCCGGAGGCTATCTACTTATGGGCGGAGTTAGCTACTAGGTTCCCCAATATAAACTCGGAGAGCTATAAAGCATTAACAGACAGAGCAGCAGAAGAGAGAGAGAAGACGTCCCTACCAGGGAGGCTGTCGGCCGGCAGGGGCGAGACAGTCTCTGTCAAGCTACAGACCCCCCCCCCCCTCTCTATTCAACTTAGACTCAGTCCTCGGTGAGTGAACATTTAGGTGACTTGGTCGTGTTTTACATATGTTGTGTGATGATCAGGGGCAGTCAAGTTGTAGGGTTCTCGAATTCTTGGATGATGACTCACTTTGCAGATTAAACTGGAACATTTTAATTGAATTGCTAAATTATGATACTTCATGTGAAATATAATTATGAATTTATTATTTAAATTGTGTTTAACTTTGTTCCCTAGAGATTTTGAGTTGAGGTGAGAAAGCCTCTGTAGTTACTGGTTTCATGGTTTAGAATGAGTACATGATAAAGATGGGAACTACTAATAATGAACTCATGATAACATCTTTTGAGAATTTTGTGATACAGGCAAGTTCCATTCCTTGTCTTGTATGTAATGATCATGAATGGATGGTGGCAGCATTTCGTCTTCTACTATCTACTCTTCTACTTATACTATCTACTCTTCTACTTCTACCTATCTACACCTCTCCCTCCACCCCCTCTCTAAACTCTCACTTTCAACTAATGACCCTCCTCGCTCCTCCCACCTCTCTGCCTCTCACCCCAAACCCTCACTAATTACTTCACTATTCATTTCTTTCCTTTCGCTTTCTCTTATACGTTTGTGGCAGTGATTATGTATTCTAGAGTTCTCTCTAGAGTTTCGGGTAGCTGATCCAGTTACGGCGCCTTGTAGTCTTAGCACCTAGGTAGTCAAATACCTAGGTTACAAGGTGTTGAACGAGAGTGGCTGCCTTAGGAACTCTGGAGGGTGCTCTAGAATAGTTAGCTAACTGGGGACGGGATAACGGACTAGAGAGAGCTGTTTCCCCCGGCCTCGTTAGTTAACTGGGGGGTGGAATAATGGATAAGATAGAGCTATTTTCCCCCACCCCCCGTTACAATGATGGCAGCGGTGTTGAACAATGTTGTAGGTAGTTGGTGTTCTTTTAACATTGTTCAGTCCCACGTGTCTTTTGCCGCTCAGGCGCTATCAGGGAGATCTTGACAGGTGTTTTACTTTCGCGATTTAGCGAGTTTTTTTCAGGCTAGGAGATAGTGATTCTCTAGTGTTGTGGTTTAGTGATTTTGTGAGTTTTGTGGTGTTCAGGGAATGTTCACCAGAACTTGCGTGTGTAGTGATTAATGTTATGTCACGTGGGGGGTGGGCGGTCCGGGGCTCTGCTAACACTCGGCTGCTAGGGGCTCAAAGGGCCCAAATACTCAGCCCCTCCGACTCCCTGGATTCACCGGAGTCTCCTTGGTCACACAAGATAGGACCAACAATGCCCACCTCCGCAGGTCTTTGCTTCCACCACAAAGGGGTGCCACTGATTCACCCTGGAAGCCCTTCAGTCAACCACGGGGAAACTGCTGTTAACAGTTCCGGCCTAGACCCGTGGGGGAGTGAAGGAAGACTCAGGCTTACCTATAACCATAGCCCCTCTGAGTCTTGCCTGCCAGACAAAAAAAAAGGTTGCAGGAACTCCTTTCCCGCCTGTCTTCTCTATCTTCCTCTTAGCAAGGTCGCCAGCTGGGTTATTATATCTGCACCCCAGCAATGCAGTTCAGTGGGTGTATCATATATCGTTTGTAGCCAGAAATGTATGCTCATAGAGAAATATCACAAATGGAGGCACACTCAAACACAGTAATAAAATGTGTGGATTTACTGACGCAAATTACATGAACACACACACACAATCACAAGTAATACATGAATATGGAATATGGATGATGAGTCTGGAGATCGTCAGCCTCTTCTTCCACGACCTCCAACACTCCTTCAAATGGGCAGGAAGACAGGAGTCTCACACTCTCACAGGAGGGCCTCTTCACCACGTCGGCACCTCTTCTTCACTGTCCTGCCATCCATACACACTGTCCTCTCTGACAGTCCTGGACACAAGCTGCCTTGCAGCCTATTCTACTATTAAAGTAATAAAGTCTTGCTGCCACATACACAAGTAAATATTGTGGCCTAACTAGCCTACTCATACAAGGGGTAATGGGAGGGAAAATGATCTACCTTACACTCCTGGCTCACGACGCCTGTCCCTCGATGGTGTGAGGGTCCCACGCTTCCTTGGGTCGATCCTCGACGATCCAGGGCGTTCCACAAGTCCTCAGGTGTCGTGAAGCCTTCGCGTCGTCGCCGTTCCAATCCCTGAGATTCAGCTGCCCCAATCCTGGTTCATCGATGGGCGCTGAGCTAATCACTATCTTTCCCCACACTCGCCTCTCCCACAGGGCGTCGCTCCTTGTCCTAGGCACGGTGTCGTCCTTCCAAGATTCTCGGTGGATGTGACCCCAGTCACAGCTAGCTTGCTCGCCCACCTTCCAGACCTCAACGTCCAGCCAGCGGCGCCGCCCAGCGTCGTCGCCGAATATTTTCCAAGTTTGGGCACTTCTCTGCTCACTGAACTTGGTTCCTCTTTGCTTCCCAGAAGCGCAGGGTCTCCAATAACTATGGTGGGCAACGAAGGCCAGCTCAATCCACTGAACAAGGCTTGCAGAGCCTCCAATCCTTGAGAGCAGACCGAGGCGCGTCCTGTCGCTTCCACGGTCAGTACAACTCTGACGTTGGCGCCGCCCGGGGCACTCGGTGACGTCATGGCGGGCCCTGATTCGTCGCCCGCGACCTACGTCGGCCAATCCGCGATCGGCATAGTGTCCCTTCCACAAGGTCATATCTGCCGTAGGGGATACTGTTTCATTTTATAACAGGGCGCCAATTTTCCTTTATTTACAACTTATAATATAACCTCCATGCCTTAACTGGCAGCCGGTCTGGTCGCCACATATATCATTAGACTCCCTGAACCTCAGAGAATCAGTAGGGAGAGCTGATATGACTCTTTAAGCCGGCAAACGAAAGAAATAGGAGAGGGCACCGTAACATACCCCTCCCCTTAAAATAAGAGTCATATCGGAAGAGCAGCACTCAAGAGGGCAATCTATACTCTTGCTCCCTCCGTTCCTGAAGTGTCACTCCTCCAGTTGGCGATGTGGCTCGTTCCACCTTGCCAGTCACTTGTCTCATTATATCTCCACCTCGCATAGGACCGGGTGTGATGGGTGTTCCCTGAACACCTACAAGAAATCCTCTCTCCGTGGCTACAAGTGTACTCCCACGGCTCGTTACCACTGTAAGATTCAGTGCATGCAGCGCCTCCACCGCGTCATGCACTCCGAGATAGTCTTGCATTTCCATTGCGTCCTACAGGTACTCCATGTTTCCTCTCATGATCTCCTCTTCGCCAATCTTCTCTCTTCTCGGTTCCTCTTCTCCCGTAGGTGCGTTGTCTCCTCACAGTGGCACTTGTAACCCGTACTCCATCCAGCAGCTCCCTCTCTTCCACACTAGGCTTTTGCGATGGCCCAATGCCCCTCTGGTTAGGCTGGCGCCTACCCTGGGTGTACCTATTCCCTGCTTTCTTCGTATTGCCTTTCCTATACCACTCGCTCCTTCGTTCCCGACGAACATCTTCACTCCTCCATGAGATTCTCTTCCCTGCAGACGTCTTCTTCGGTTCGTGGTTGGGCTCATCCACCTCCCTGTGGCTCACCTCACTACGGTGGTTCGTCTTGCACCTACCACTATTCATCTGGCCGGCATAGGGTGCCTTGCGTCGTGGCTCCTCCACTCTGCCCCTCACTGCCGTTCGCTCATCCGCTGAGCTTACTTTATTCATGTTTCTGTATGGAGGGAGTGCGGTCTGCAGCCTCTTCACCGCCCCAGGCGTTTGTACAGCTGCTCCTCGCCACTCCTCCACACGCATCATCAGGCTTAGTCGGAGGGCTTCGTCGGGGTTTTCCACAACCTCCGACGACCTCTCTGCACTCTCGCCCTCGTTGTCGTCGTCTCTGGCGACGTTTTCCCTGGCGAAGTCGGCTTCCTCACGACCATCTGGAACGACCGATACCTCACCTGGCAGGGTTGTACCGCCGCTTGCAACATAGGCACTCCTGGCCCAATCGGGTTGTATCCTGCCTCCTCCGAGGTCATTACCCAGCACCATCTGTACATGCTCTAGGGGTAACTTAGGGGCTACAGCTACTATAGCTTTCTCGACTCCGCAGTCGGCAATCAGCTGTACTTCGTGAAGTGGCAACCTGTATTCCTCCCCCACACTGCGTATCCTCACCACTCCCACAGGTGAATCATTAAATTCCTTGGGGAGAATACTCCTGGTCACCATACTTATGTCAGCACCCGTATCTCGAAGCACGGCAACCTCCACTGGGTCTGACTTTCCAAACTTCACGTTGGCCCCGAAAACGAAGGGATGTTCACCCAACTTCATTTCCCAACCATTCACGTTGGGTCCACTATAATATGGGGTGTGAACAAACACTCTCTCCTCTTCCAACATTAATCCTACATTCCTTTGGTGCTCCTCACACTCGCGGGCATAATGTCCTCTCACGCCACAGTTGTAGCATCGGCTGCCTCCCCTGGGCGGCCACTCGCCAGTCACTCTGGCGGTACCACTTGCAGACGTCCCCTGTGTCCTCCTTGGACTCCCTGTCGTCGTGTCCGGGACTGCAGCACTTGTTCCCGAGTTAGGTCCACTGCTTACAGCTTGGGGCTTCCTCCCCGCGTCTCTTGAGCTCTTGAACCGCGTCACTTCATCGGGCACACTACTCTTGGGAGAGTCCCCACTCGTCCTCGCTCCTCCTGAACTCCTAAAGTTCCCTCCCGACCTGGGGTAAGGCGAGTGTCTGTGCGGCCCCTCCCTCCTGATATGTAGTGCCTCCTCCAGCATGTCGGCTCGATCCGCTGCAGCCTTCAGGTCCTTAATACCTGCTTCTCTCACCCTTACTCGCAACTCAGGATGGAGCACTGACATAAACTTCTCCATCACTATCAGTCGTTTGATATCATCCACCGACTCCGCTTCCTCCGCCTTCAACCATCGTAGGAATTTCCGTTCCATATCCCTGGCGGTCTCGGCGTAAGTCTTTCCCGACGCTCTTGTACACTCTCTGAACCGCTTCCGGTACATCTCCGGAGTCAGCCGGAATGAGTGGAGAACCGCATTCTTAATCGCGTCATAACTAGTACACTCCTCTAGGTCCAGCATGTTATAGGCTTCCCGGGCCTCTCCAGTCAACCTGCCCTGGACCAGAGCAGCCCAATCATCTTCCGGCCACTCCTTCAGAGTCGCTATCCGTTCAAAGTGTTCGAAGAACGCCTCAGCTTCTTGTGGTTCGAACGTAGGTAAGTCACGTTCCCTTACCTTGGGGTCATCCCGCCGTGCAGGTAGTGAGGGCAGACCACGTTCAACGCGACGCAATTCGACTTCTTTCTTTGCCTTTATCTCCTCCAGTCGCAGTCGTCTCTCTCCTTCTTCTCGCTGCAGCCGAGCTTCTCGCTCCTCTCGCTGCAGCTGCAGCCGTGCTTCTCGCTCCTCTCGCTGCAGCTGGGCTTCCAGTTGCATCTTCATTATTTCCAGTTGCAGGCTCCTCTTACTACAGCTGGACCTTCCACTGCTCCCATGTTCACTGTGAATTCTCTCCACACTGGTAGGCGCTTGGGGGGGGCCCTAGTCGGGACGGTTCACCTTGCGACGGCTCTCCTCGGGACGGCTCCTCTTGAGATGGCTCCTCTCCCGTCGCTTCCTCTCGAGCTGTGAGCTGTGCCATGATCTCTATCCTTCGCTCCGCTACCTTAGTCGTCCTCAACCTGATCCCAAAGTGGTTTGCCACTTGTTGGAGCTGGGCCTTGGTACACTCCTCCAAAATTCTCTCGTCCCTTGTGTCAATAAATTTCTTTACTTTGTCTTCCTCCATCTCTATATCAACAAGCATACACGACAGCACAGACAAGTTAGTAGGCACTAATTTCACCGTTTCAGTCCCTTAGCTGGTTGAGTAACAGTACCACCAAATTCACTGGCCACACTGTATTCACTTGGCAACACTTGTCTTGAAATTTGGTCCACACTGTAGCTTGATCCGCGCTTCCTGGCGAAGTTCCCAGTTCTTGGCTACTGGGGTTCGAATCCTGGCGAGGTCGCCAGTTCTCTTGTCACGTGGGGGGTGGGCGGTCCGGGGCTCTGCTAACACTCGGCTGCTAGGGGCTCAAAGGGCCCAAATACTCAGCCCCTCCGACTCCCTGGATTCACCGGAGTCTCCTTGGTCACACAAGATAGGACCAACAATGCCCACCTCCGCAGGTCTTTGCTTCCACCACAAAGGGGTGCCACTGATTCACCCTGGAAGCCCTTCAGTCAACCACGGGGAAACTGCTGTTAACAGTTCCGGCCTAGACCCGTGGGGGAGTGAAGGAAGACTCAGGCTTACCTATAACCATAGCCTCTCTGAGTCTTGCCTGCCAGACAAAAAAAAAGGTTGCAGGAACTCCTTTCCCGCCTGTCTTCTCTATCTTCCTCTTAGCAAGGTCGCCAGCTGGGTTATTATATCTGCACCCCAGCAATGCAGTTCAGTGGGTGTATCATATATCGTTTGTAGCCAGAAATGTATGCTCATAGAGAAATATCACAAATGGAGGCACACTCAAACACAGTAATAAAATGTGTGGATTTACTGACGCAAATTACATGAACACACACACACAATCACAAGTAATACATGAATATGGAATATGGATGATGAGTCTGGAGATCGTCAGCCTCTTCTTCCACGACCTCCAACACTCCTTCAAATGGGCAGGAAGACAGGAGTCTCACACTCTCACAGGAGGGCCTCTTCACCACGTCGGCACCTCTTCTTCACTGTCCTGCCATCCATACACACTGTCCTCTCTGACAGTCCTGGACACAAGCTGCCTTGCAGCCTATTCTACTATTAAAGTAATAAAGTCTTGCTGCCACATACACAAGTAAATATTGTGGCCTAACTAGCCTACTCATACAAGGGGTAATGGGAGGGAAAATGATCTACCTTACACTCCTGGCTCACGACGCCTGTCCCTCGATGGTGTGAGGGTCCCACGCTTCCTTGGGTCGATCCTCGACGATCCAGGGCGTTCCACAAGTCCTCAGGTGTCGTGAAGCCTTCGCGTCGTCGCCGTTCCAATCCCTGAGATTCAGCTGCCCCAATCCTGGTTCATCGATGGGCGCTGAGCTAATCACTATCTTTCCCCACACTCGCCTCTCCCACAGGGCGTCGCTCCTTGTCCTAGGCACGGTGTCGTCCTTCCAAGATTCTCGGTGGATGTGACCCCAGTCACAGCTAGCTTGCTCGCCCACCTTCCAGACCTCAACGTCCAGCCAGCGGCGCCGCCCAGCGTCGTCGCCGAATATTTTCCAAGTTTGGGCACTTCTCTGCTCACTGAACTTGGTTCCTCTTTGCTTCCCAGAAGCGCAGGGTCTCCAATAACTATGGTGGGCAACGAAGGCCAGCTCAATCCACTGAACAAGGCTTGCAGAGCCTCCAATCCTTGAGAGCAGACCGAGGCGCGTCCTGTCGCTTCCACGGTCAGTACAACTCTGACGTTGGCGCCGCCCGGGGCACTCGGTGACGTCATGGCGGGCCCTGATTCGTCGCCCGCGACCTACGTCGGCCAATCCGCGATCGGCATAGTGTCCCTTCCACAAGGTCATATCTGCCGTAGGGGATACTGTTTCATTTTATAACAGGGCGCCAATTTTCCTTTATTTACAACTTATAATATAACCTCCATGCCTTAACTGGCAGCCGGTCTGGTCGCCACATATATCATTAGACTCCCTGAACCTCAGAGAATCAGTAGGGAGAGCTGATATGACTCTTTAAGCCGGCAAACGAAAGAAATAGGAGAGGGCACCGTAACAGTTAGTAATAAGATTTGGCGATTTGGGAACTTAGCGGTGTTGGTAGTGGAGCTCACCTGAGTGTGACAGGTGACCTCGCATGTCCCACGGGGACACCCAGCCACCGCTGGTCTCCAGGTCAGTTGGGGAGTGGCAGGTGTAGTTCTTAAGTAGAATTTAGTGGTGGTTCTGCTCAGATTATTGCGATCGACTGTTTTACTCCATTTGAACGCAATAACCCGAGGTGTACTGGTATTGTACAGCATGCTAGGGGGAGCCTTAGTATGTCAGTAGACTTCACGTTGGGGACGCTCGACGTTAGATAGTCTGGTCACAGGGGTGGCAACAGTTTGGGGTTGTTGACCGGCGGAGAAGCTAGGGAGACACTCTGGGTCACGTAGGTGGCTGTAGGTTAAGGGTGGGAGTAATGGTTAATTATGTACTTAAGATTAGGAAAGGTATAGTTAAGTTAGGCTAGTGTTTTGTCTATTAGTTTTGATTTTTTTTTGTGACAAGTTAAAAGTAGTGATGACCTTATTCTCTCTTCTCTAACTTTCCTCTGTTACTGTCTTATGTTCCACCAAGTCAGTATCATTCAGAGTTAATTGGATTATTTTTAAAAAAATTTAAGTGTAGTTGTTGCCAGGAGGAGAGCGGTATAACTGGACTGTGTAACCCTATACAAACTACAGGGTCACATAACATATCTTGGGAGCACGATATTGTCGCCTTTCTGTTCACCCACAGGTGGGAGCCAGAAGAGAGGAGAGACGCACATACAAAAGAGGGAGACGGCTGCTGTGTACCACACTCACGGGCGTTAATCACCACCACCACGACCAGCCCACTACCTGGAGGTCATGGCTCCACCACCACCACCACCCCAGGGGACCCCAAGATGCAGCCCTCTCGGTCGGTCAACATTGGTCTACCCAGTGGACCCCAGGACGGACGGATCCCAGTGGACCCCAAGACTTACGGACCTCAGTGGACCCCAAGACGGACGGACCCCAGTGGACCCCAGGTCGTTCTGCAGACGACCCCAGACGACCCAGTAATGATGGAAGAGGAGCAACAACGACTCCAGTCTGTCCCACCAACATCGGTCTACCCAGGATGGACCCCAGGACGGACGGACCCCAATGGACCCCAGGTCGCTTGTCAAAGACCCATGGGAGGAGGAAGAGAGAAGAAAGAAGAGAGAAGAAAGAAGAGAGAAGAAAGAAGAGAGAAGAAGGAAGAGAGAAAAAAAGAAGAGAGAAGAAAGAAGAAGATAAGACAAGCTGAGACACGATACCTAGTGTCCCTTGCTGGTGTCAGCATCATTGCATCGAGCGTAATTGCAAGACAGGATCGTTTGCCTTGACTGGCCGCCCCTCCTGCAAGCAGGTAGCTCTGTTGAGTGATTCTTCCTGTGTCATGCAGACTTGATGTGGCTGTCAGAAGTAGCTCTCTGAAGGAGGCGTGCTGGAGCAACAGGGAGGAAGAAGAGTAGGATGGGATTTCTACTGTTGGCAACTATATGAAGGTCTCGAAACTTGTAGTCCCTATAGCTGTGAAGAACCCCAATATACGTCTCTCATGGTGACTGACGTAGGGCCAATTACAGATCAGCTGGGACAACCGAATTCCACGGTCCTGTGCTCAGTTCAAGTAGTAACGGCTTTCGGGTTGACCAAGTGTTGTTGTGCGTTAACGACGGAGAAGCGACGGAGGCAGTTGTGTTGAAGAAATGTGGTACAGGATTATCTACAAGACCAAGCAGTGACGTCGCCCAGCCAGAGACAATGGACGTCTGTCTATATATTTCATTTTTTAGAGTAGGATGAGGTATATTTGTTTAGCTAGGATGTATTTTTTTTTTTTCGTTAATAAAGTTGTTGCACACAGCTAGCTTGCTTTAGCAGTGTTGCAAAAACTTTATTTCGGGGAGAAGGGGAGATGTAACACTGTAAAAGTGTTTGAGTTAGTTTATTTAAAATATATATAGAGTACACGAGTCACAGACAAGGATCGGAGAGGCGCCAGTTGTCTGCCTGAGATCTCACACCTCTAACCGTTAATGACCTCAAGTGACCTGAGGTCAGATCATGAGAATTTCACCTTGCTTCCGCTAAGCTCTTAATTGGAGCCGGGTAGCCTTCAAACATGCCGACGTTTAAGGAGTGGCTTGGTAGAGTGCCGGAGGCTATCTACTTATGGGCGGAGTTAGCTACTAGGTTCCCCAATATAAACTCGGAGAGCTATAAAGCATTAACAGACAGAGCAGCAGAAGAGAGAGAGAAGACGTCCCTACCAGGGAGGCTGTCGGCCGGCAGGGGCGAGACAGTCTCTGTCAAGCTACAGACCCCCCCCCCCTCTCTATTCAACTTAGACTCAGTCCTCGGTGAGTGAACATTTAGGTGACTTGGTCGTGTTTTACATATGTTGTGTGATGATCAGGGGCAGTCAAGTTGTAGGGTTCTCGAATTCTTGGATGATGACTCACTTTGCAGATTAAACTGGAACATTTTAATTGAATTGCTAAATTATGATACTTCATGTGAAATATAATTATGAATTTATTATTTAAATTGTGTTTAACTTTGTTCCCTAGAGATTTTGAGTTGAGGTGAGAAAGCCTCTGTAGTTACTGGTTTCATGGTTTAGAATGAGTACATGATAAAGATGGGAACTACTAATAATGAACTCATGATAACATCTTTTGAGAATTTTGTGATACAGGCAAGTTCCATTCCTTGTCTTGTATGTAATGATCATGAATGGATGGTGGCAGCATTTCGTCTTCTACTATCTATTCTTTTACTTCTATCTACTCTTCTACTTCTACCTATCTACACCTCTCCCTCCACCCATCTCTAAACTCTCACTTTCAACTAATGACCCTCCTCGCTCCTCCCACCTCCCTACCTCTTACCCCAAACCCTCACTAATTACTTCACTATTCATTTCTTTCCTTTCGTTTCCTCTTATACGTTTGTGGCAGATTCTGTATTCTAGAGTTCTCTCTAGAGTTTCGGGTAGCTGATCCAGTTACGACGCCTTGTAGTCTTAGCACCTTGGTAGTCAAATACCTAGGTTACAAGGTGTTGAACGAGAGAGGTTGCCTTAGGAACTCTGGAGGGTGCTCTAGAATAGTCAGCTAACTAAGGACGGGATAACGGACTAGAGAGAGCTGTTTTCCCCGGCCTCGTTAGTTAACTGGGGGGTGGAATAATGGACAAGATAGAGCTATTCCCCCCACCCCCCGTTACATTCTGAAGCCAGTCCAGGTTTACCTGGACTGGCTTCAGAAGAAGCCAAACCTCCAAACACCTTTACCTCCAAACACTCCGGTGGAGGTAAAGTACTTCATCAACCAATAAAAATGTTCAAGGCTCTTCTATCTTGAGGTTATCTTGAGATGATTTTGGGGCTTAGCGTCCCCGCGGCCCGGTCCTCGACCAGGCCTCCTTTTTTGTTACACCCCCCCCCCCCCCCCCAGGAAGCAGTCCGTAGCAGCTGTCTAACTCCCAGGTACCTATTTACTGCTAGGTGAACAGGAAAATCAGGGTGAAAGAAACATTTTGTTTTGTTTTGTTTTTTGTCTCCGCCTCCACCGGGGATCGAACCCAGAACTTCAGGACTACGAATCCGAAGCTGTCAGTCCACCCAGCTGTCAGGCGCCTATATATATATATATATATATATATATATATATATATATATATATATATATATATATATATATATATATATATATATATATATATATATATATATATATATATATATATATATATATATATATATATATAATAAGATATCTAGCCCTAGATATGGGCCTTAAGCCATGGGAATGTTCACCACTCGGTAAACACTGAAGAAAATGGAGGTTTCAAATAAACGAAACCTATACATCTTGGCACTAAACTCATCAGGCTCCCACGTTTTAGAGGTCAAGCCCCATGACCTCTTGGTTCTGGCAACACCCTGATCACATTCCCTACACCTTGGGGCATACATTTGAAACCTATCCATCCCTCCTACCTGCTCTCTCTCTCTCTCTCTCTCTCTCTCTCTCTCTCTCTCTCTCTCTCTCTCTCTCTCTCTCTCTCTCTCTCTCTCTCTCTCTCTCTCCCGTATAAAACCACAACAACGAACACATTCAAAAACAAAAAAAACACACAAACAAACAAAAAACCCAGCTTAAGAATGGTTGGGAGGCTGCGAACCTTTTTATTACACCCCGCCTCCCCTCTCCATCTTGTCTGTGCTGACCGTCTCTCCAGTGTCTGTCTGTCAATCAGTAGGACAATGGGGTCCCCAGGTCGGAGATCTGATAGCTCTTCAAGTGTATGTGGATGCTCTGTCAGCCTCCGCCAGGGGGGAGTGGCAGAGAGGCTCTTTTGGGCTCTTTTGGGCTCTTTGAGAGTTTGAAAGGGAGGATAGAGAAAGATTGTGACGTGTTTAGGTAAGAGAGGGTGGGATAGGTAAGGGAGGGAGGAGTGGGTGAATGGGTGGGGAGAGGGATGATGGCTAAGGTAAGGGGAGGGATGGAGAGGGAGAAGGAAATGAGGAGGGGTGAGAGGTGAGGGGAAATGAGATTGCATGATATCCTGTGCGTTAATGAGGTGCTGGTGAGGGTGATTGCTGCTGAGATTAATCCGAAGATGAGGAAGATGAGGTGGTACGGGAATCAATGGTGTGGTTGACAGATTGGTCAATCATGTGATATCTATGTGATATCCAAGTAGAGTCTATGTGGGAGGAAAGATATAACTAAAGAGCCTGATACCTCGCTATCATATACCTCCTGGCATTCCAGTAGTCTATCATATTTGCTGTTGAAGGTCATTGTCTATTCAGAATTTTGTCATATCTCAGTGTCTTGCACATTAGGAACATGTCATCTCTATTTCCTTTTTTAATATGGTTTGAAGTATTTATTTTGGTCTGTTTTCGTTGTATATCGTTAATTTCGGGTATTTATCTCTATTATCCAAATCAATTGGCTCAAACTTAATATCACCAAAGCTGTCAAAGAAGGATGCAGAGGTGCTTGACACTCGCTAACCGATGTTTTCAATAAAATACTTGAAACAGGAAATCTCCCAGAATTCTGGAAAAAGGCAAACGTAGCTCCAATATTTAGCTCCAATATTTAAGAAAGGGAACAGACAAGAGGCACTGAATTACAAACCAGTGTTACTGACAAGTGTTTCACGTAGAGAGGGTGAAGAACAAGAACAATGCAACACCTAGTGTTGCATTGAAGCTCTTTTCCATGTTTAGTGTGAGTTTGTTGAGAGGCGGGACCAAAGAGCCAAAGCTCAACCGCCGCAATCACAACTAGGTGAGTATCTGCTAAGGATAAACTTTGCAACAAGATAGCAACATGGACTTAGAAAGGAAAAAAAGTCTTTCGTGACAAAGTTGATCCAATTCTATATATGGATACTAAAATATGACAAGGAAAAAGAAGGCTGGGTAGCTTGCATTTTCCTTGACTATCAATAAGCATTTGACACTGTTTCTCACAAGAGACTGGTGAACAAGATGGAGAAGCAAGTTGGGATAATTAGTTAATTGGTAATTAACTGGCTAAAAGTCATAATCAGAAGCGAGAAATCCGTCAGAAGAATGTAACAACTGGTGCCCCTTAAACCTAGGTCTTGGAAACCCTTCTGTTCCAAATTAATATTAAATATTAATATTATACTCCGAATATTAATGTTCGACCCAAAAGAGTTAGCTAATACTCATTGTTTTCAGATAATACAAAGAACTCCCAGAGTTCTGTTTCCCCTGGAAACAGAGAAAAGACTATACCAAACAATACAATTAAAATTATGTTGGTTTTGGTACAAAAATTTTTGAATATATATACAAAATATGATAGACTGAACCACACAGAACTGGTAGGAGGCAGTATACATGTTTATCCCAGTCCAAAAGAAAAAGCTGGAAAGCTAAAGATGAGTCCATGGTTCAATTAGGCATGTAAGTAAGCAAAGAAATTTAGGATTAAGACGTGGAGAAACTGAAGAAATAAGAGAGAGACATCAGAGAGCGAGGAGAAAAATGTACCTCATTGCGAGAAGAGAAGCAGAGAGGCAGTATGAAAATGATATAGCAAATGAAGACAATGCCCAACCAGAACTACTACATAGCCCCATCAGAAAATAAACCACAATGAAAGAACAGGTGATGAAACTGAAAAAGGAAGAGGACAGACACACAAAGAATGACAAGGAGGTGTGTAATGAACTTAACACAATATTTCAGGAGGTCTTCACAACAATAGATCAAGGGGAAGTCCCTGAACTGAGAGGGGAGGAGGTAAGAAAAGAACATTTCTAAGAACTTGAAATTACAAGAAACCTTTACTGGTCAAGAGGCATCTGTTGAATGGGGAGATGACCAAGTTGTCAGACTTAACAATGTCTCCGTGGATACTAAAAGACGGTGCAGGAGGACTGTGTATGCCTCTATGGTGTACAATAAGACACTGTTCTACCAGATAGTTGGAAGACGGTAAACATATTGAATGATGATATGGTTATCTTCTTCCATTGTTTCTTGCCGCCGTCTGGGATCGAACCCAGGACCACAGGATCACAAGTCCAGCGTGCTGTCCGCTCGGCCGACCGGCTCCCCTGGTGGAGGAAGACTTTTCACACTTTCAAATGTGGATATGATAGAGCCCAAAAAGCTCAGGAACCTGTACATAAATTGATTGCCAGCTGAGCAGCTGAGAACCAGGACCAAAGAGCTGAAGCTCAACCTCCTAAGCACAACTAGGTGAGAACAAGCTGCCCTATCGTGGACCCTCCACTTTGAAAAAAACACAAGGAAACCCGAAAAGGTCCAGAAGTTTACGATAAGGCTCGTTCCAGAATTGCGAGGGATGGGATATGAAGAGAGACTGAACGAACTGAACCTGACTACACTAGAAAAGAGAAGAGAGGAGAGACATGATTGAGACATATAATATACATAAGGGATTGACAGAGAGGGAAAAAACTAAATTTTTAACATTAATTTCAATACAACAAGAGGGTATTGGTGGAAGCTTGAGACTCAGACGAATCATAGAGATGTTAAAAAATTTTCATTTAACGTAAGAGAAGGGAAAAACGGAATGAACTAAAGGGGCAGCTTGTGGGAGCAAACTCCAATCATAATTGTAAAAACAGATATGAGAGGGAAATAAGTCAGGTGTCATTGCATTAGATAAACAGACGGCTAGAAAAGTGGGGTCCAAGAGCTAATGTTCGATGCTCTAGACACAAGTAGGTGCCTGGACACACATACACACTAGGTGAGTACATACAATATTTACAGTCATACATCGCCAGTATTTTGATTAGAAAATACTGGCAACGCTTCACCGCTGTAGACAAAGGCTTCAATTCAGACTTGTATGAATATTCAGTCTCTTTTGTGTATGTCAGCACTGCAAATGTTCCCTGCTGAAATATACACAGACACATGTATGTACGTGTACTCGTTGAATTGTATTTACATAACTGTTATTGCAGTGGTTGAGTTTTAACTCTTGGGGCATGGCTCTCAATCTCCAGTTTACTGATGTACAAGCCTTTTGATATCTATGTGAAGCTGAGTGTTGAGTTCATCGTATGTCAAGTTTATTCCCTTGAAGATTTTGTATGTGGTGTTCATGTCTCCTTTGGATCTTCTCTCTAGAGAGAAGAACCAAACGAGACATGATTAACACATACAAAATTCTAGTTCAGTTCACTTTGTATATTGTCAGTTCATCTGACCCCCGCCTTGTGTGCTATTTCGACATGTTCGAACCCTGGGCAAGGAGGGAGCCGGTCGGCCGAGCGGACAGCACACGGGACTTGTGATCCTGTGGTCCTGGGTTCGATCCCAGGCGCCGGCGAGAAACAATGGGCAGAGTTTCTTTCACCCTATGCCCCTGTTACCTAGCAGTAAAAAATAGGTACCTGGGTGTTAGTCAGCTGTCACGGGCTACTTCCTGGGGGTGGAGGCCTGGTCGAGGACCGGGCCGCGGGGACACCAAAAAGCCCCGAAATCATCTCAAGATAACCTCAAGAAGGATGATCAACTGGGTATAGACCCTTAACTCTCCTCGCAGCACACACACACACACACACACACACACACACACACACACACACACACACACACACACACACACACACACACACACACACACACACACACACAAACACACACACACACACACACACAAGGTATGCAAGGAACTACAAAGAGAACAAGAACTACACTCTCTGACAAACACACATACCTCTCAGCATTATACGACAAAGAGTACTGGGAAGACGGGACACCACAATATCTTCAATATCTTGAGGTGTTTCCGGGGCTCAGCGTCCCCGCGGCCTGGTCGTTGACCAGGCCTCCTGGTTGCTAGAGTGATAAACCAGGCTGTTGGACGCGGCTGCTCGCAGCCTGACGTATGAGTCACAACCACCAGCGTAGCTCTCACCCTGTAACTATACTTAGGTAATTACACCTAGGTAATTACACACAGGGTGAGAATAACAAGGACTGAGAGTATAACTGAGATACAAGACAACAACACCAGATAACAACCTTATTGAAGTAAACAATAGTTCAGAGAGAATGCGGATTATTAAATCCAAAGTGACAGAGGCTGCAAGAAGTCAACAAGTCTTGAACTGTAGAAGTCAGGAGTTAGAAAGTTTGAGAGTTGGGAGGAGAGAGGGATTTTGGAGTTGATGGTACACGCTGGATGAAGGTGAAGGAAGAACACACACACAAATGTGTAAAAGCAGCTAAAACGTGAATTGAATTGGACCAAACTCAAGTTGGCGAATAGACTCATCATTTTAAAATCTAGATATTGTAGGACGGAAAATATCATGTTAAGGTGTAAGTTAAAGGATTGAACTTGGAGATAGTTCACAAGTGATTCCGCAATCTTGAATGAACAACAACCAATTGTGTGTTGTAAACCGGAAATTAGATAGTCCAGTGACCATAGTCCTTCGAGCCGAAGCAGAAATCCCTTAATCAACTTATCGCTGGTGACGCCATAAGCACCCAGGAAATGAACTAACCCGAGAAGGTCCATGAATATGCAACCGTCTAAATGGGGGATTCATATAGGTGTTTGTTGATATCGATAGTCTAGCTGGCTGGCGTCGCGAGCCACACATTCTAAGATCACGTGCCGGAGATGGGCATGGGCCCCTTCCACTAGCTGTAACAAGTGAGTTAATTATGAGAATATGAGAAATTATGAGTGCCAGAGTGGAGTGTGAGAGTGAGCTTTGTACCTCAGTTCGGCCCTGCTATATGAATCTATCATTAAAGTGACATACTCGAGTATATCTCTGAGTCGGTTGTATTGTTTCAAATGTAATATATGAAATGTCTTCATGGGCCAGTTCCATACAATGAGGCCGTTGTATACTGGGTTACCTCATGGTGTATGGGATGTCCATCTCCCATGTGTATGTTATGGGCATGTCACATGGGGAATACCACATTAAGGTGAGACTCAGAAGAGATTCAGACCTGTCAAAGACCCTCAAGCCGGCATAGTTGGCTCAGCTTGAGGTCGCCCCCAGATGCCTGTGGTGGGAAGTCAAGCGACCACCTGTGTCCCCCACTAACCCCCGGGTGATGCCCACCTAAGTAGGTGGTGCGAGCCTTCAGTGTATAGCCAGGAGAATGTGGTAAGAGTGCATTTGCAGTGCATAATGTAATGCAACAGAATGATGGGATGTGGTGTGGCTGGTTAATAAATCCACACCTTTCTGAAATCCACTGAAATTTAATGATATCTTCAGCAATTTCTTCAGTGAAATGAATGAAAATTAATGATATCTTCAGCAGCAGTTCCTTGGACTGCTGCTGACATAAACCATTGTCTCCTATTTTTTATGGTTTGACATAAACCATTCTCTCCTATTTTCCTATCTTCTTGCATTAATGGGAGGTAACAGCTGGTTCTCTCAGCTTCTACACCTAGCCAGAGGCTGAACCTTAGAGCTCGTTAACTGGTCCAGTAACTACGTCCCTCTATATCCTCAGCTCTACACTGGCTCTATACATAACACAACTATCCTGTGATACAATAGCAGCTCTTTTTTTAACCATTGAGCTGCTTCAGCAGTGACAATTGGAACACACTAAAGGGAGAGAGCTTAGGACGTCTCCTACATCCACAGCTTTAAGGCCACGTTCGATAAAGTGTTCGAATGTTAGAAATGTTAATAATAAAGCAAATGGAACATCACGAGAAAGCGAGGAATGGAGAGCTGGCCAGACATCCCTTCCGGGTAGTTAATCTTGGGGTAAGCGCTATTAGATAGGCATCACAACCACCACAACTACCTCCACAACCACAACCACCACCACCATCAACCAACAACCATCAACACACCCCGAACTTACCTCAGGAGTCACAAGGAGCGCGCTAGTCACTCTCTGATCCTCTGATAAAATGCTTCCAGTGAACACAGTCAGCTCCAATCCTCCTTGAATTGGCGCTAAGGCGATTATGTTTGAAAACGAGGCTTTAGATACCCGGGACTGGTGGTTCTTGTATATTTAATTCCTATGATTATGCATGTATGTATATGAGTCCCTCGCAGGTCGTTGTGTTGGGGAGCGGCGGAGGGAGAGAGACAGAGACAGAGAGAGAGAGAGACAGAGAGACAGAGAGACAGAGAGAGACAGAGAGAGAGAGAGAGAGACAGAGAGAGAGAGAGAGAGAGAGAGAGAGAGAGAGAGAGAGAGACAGAGAGACAGGGCTAGCAGTAACCACTGTAACATCTCAACATTGCAGTACACAAGTGCGTCATACACTTTTAAACAGACAAGGGGCCCTTCCTGTCCTCCTCCCCTGGTTTCATTAAATTCTGCTTCTCTCCCTTTTTCATCTTTACACTCCTGCTTCCCCGTTCTCTCACTCGTCCTCCCTTCCCTGTTCTCTTCCTTCCTGCCTCCCTTTCCTACTGCCTTCCACCTGATCTCTTTCTTGCCTTCTTTTACCGCAGCCTAATTACCTGCCTTCCTTACTCCCTGCCGCCTTCCTGATGAAGGAAGTGACCCTTTCTTCATCATTAAACTGCTGACTTCCTTCCTGCTGCCTCTCTTCCTTCCCTAGCCTTCTGCCAATCTCTCAGGCCCATCAAAATAATTTTATCGAAGTAAAGAAAGGAAAAACAAAAGATTTCACAACTACGACTGAAGTACAGCCTCCATATTGGAGACAATGTTGTGATGAATCTTAGTGACGATTAGGGTGGAGGCTTGATGACGTCCTGTGGCAGTGACAGCAGGTAACAAGGCCATTCCCGTGAGGCTGCACTCATCTGTGGCGAGATGAGACTGTGGTGGGCACTCCTGGCTTTAACCCACTCCGGGTTAAAGCCGGTCGGGGCCGAGCGGACAGCACGCTGGATTTGTGATTCTGTGGTCCTGGGTTCGATCCCAGGCGCCGGCGACTTACACTGGGCAGAGTTTCTTTCACCCTATGCCCCTGTTACCTAGCAGTAAAATAGGTAGCTGGGTGTTAGTCAGCTGTCACGGGCTGCTTCCTGGGGGTGGAGGCATGGTCGAGGACCGGGCCGCGGGGACACTAAAGCCCCGAAATCATCTCAAGATAACCTCAAGATAGCAACAATCTTATCCTCGTTATTTTATCATAGAATTACAGAAGGTTTGTTAGGCACGATTTCCCTGTCCAGAACCCATGTTGATGTTTGTTCACAAACTTAATGTTCTCCAGGTGTGCAACCAGTCGTAGCCTAATTATTCTTTCCAGTATTTTACAGGGGATGCTTGTCAGTGATACAGGTCTATAGTTAAGTGCCTCCTCCCTATCACCTTTCTTGAAGATCGGCACGACATTTGCCTTCTTCCAGCAACTGTGCAATTCTCCTGACATAAGTGACTCATTAAAGATCATTGCCAGAGGCACGCTGAGGGCCTGTGCTGCTTTTTTTAGTATCCACGGTAATACTTTGTCTGATCCAACTGCTTTAGTTGCATCTAGAGTTGTCAACTGTTTCATTACCTCCTCTGCTGTCACCTCTATATCTGATAGTCTTTCATCTAGGGTAACCCCTTCCAACAATGGGAGCTGCTCAGGCTCGGTAGTGAACACTCCATGGAAACTGGCATTCAGTGCCTCGCAGATTTCCTTGTCACTTTCAGTATATGCCCCCTCTGTCTTCCTTAGTCTTGTCACTTGGTCGTTCACCGACATTTTTCTTCTTATATGACTGTGTAGTAACTTAGGTTGTTTTTTCGCTTAGATTGCAATATCGTTCTCATAGTCCCTTTCCGATGTTCGTCTTATGTTAATGTAATCGTTCCTAGCTCTGTTGTATCTGATCCTGTTGTCCTCTGTTCTTTGTCTTCTGTACTTCCTCCACTCCCACCTGCTGGCCATTTTTGCTTCCTGACACTGTCTATTAAACCATGGGTTATTATATTCCTTCTTATTTTTTCCCTTTACCGTTGGTATAACTCTCTCTTCGGCCTCCTGGCATTTCTGTATGACTAGGTCCATCATATCTTGGACTGTTTTTCCTCTAATTTCTTCCTCCCACTGCACTTCACCCAGATAGTCCCTTATCCTCATATAGTCCCCTTTCCTGTAGTCAGCTCTCCTTTCCCAGATCTCTTGTCCCATGGTCATAAGTTTGAATTCCATCATGTAGTCAAAGACTAGGACACAATGGTCACTGGCCCCTAGAGGTATTTCATGCTCTAAATTCTCGATATCTTCTACGTTCTGGGTGAAAATCAGGTCTAATAGGCTCGGTGCATCTCCTCCTCTTTCCCTTGTGTCTTCCTTCACATGTTGTGTCAGGAAATTCCTGTCTATAACATCTACTAATTTTGCTCCCCACGTTTCGTCCCCTCCATGGGGATTCCTTGATTCCCAATTTATCTCTCCATGATTTAGGTCCCCCATGATCAGCAGCTTCGCTCTCATTCTGTGGGCTAGTGTTGCTGCCTTCTGCAGTTCATCTATACATGCTTTGTTGTTGTCATCATACTCCTGCCTAGGTCTTCTACTGTTTGGTGGGGGATTGTAGATTACCAAGATCACAATCTTCCTCCCATCTACTGTCAGAGTTCCATGTATGAAGCTTGTGCACTCATTGGTAACTCGATTTCCCAGGTCTTCAAAGTTCCATTTCCGCTTTATTAGGAGTGCCTCTCTCCCTCCCTGTCTCTGTGTCCTCTCTTTTCGTATCACCTGGTACCCTTCAGGAAATATTGCATCTGAGATCATGTAATTAATTTTAGTTTCCACAATTGCAACTATGTCAGGATCTGCTTCACTCACTCTTTCTTTTATCTCTTCTGCTTTATTAGATACCCCATCAGCATTGGTGTACCAAACCTTGAGATTCTTCATGGAAACTCTTGTACCAGAGTTCTCCCTTTCTCTGGGGGTCTGGGGGGATCTGGGGGGTGTCTGGGGGGTGACTGGGGGCAGGGGGGATCTGGGGGATGTGTGTGTGTGTGTGTGTGTGAAATTGTCAGGTGATAGATGCAGTTTGTCACATGGCGGGAGAGGCTGCGAGGGGGTGAGAGGGGGAGGGACATATGACCCACCAGCTAATGCCGTTACTGTTCACTCGAGTGCGGAACGCTCAAGAGTACGCAAGGGGCACAAGCAAAGCTGAGGGAGGGGTGAGCCACCCACTCCTGTTGCTACTACGCCCTAGTGCTTACCTCGGGTCTATATGGACATTATACGCTTCCCTCTAGAAGCAAGCTAGATGTGAGGGTGAAGGGGGGAGGGGGGGGTCCATTGTCACACACCATTTGATGGTGAGATGTCCCTACCGCCAACACGACGCGGTTTGATGGCTAACTAATCGACGTCTTTGATCACCACCAACACAGCTGGATTGGGTGAGAAAAAGTTAAACGGTTCTTTGGTTTACATAAAACAGTCATTCTTTAAGAAAAAATAATAACTCCACTGTCAAACGAAGAGAATGAGAATATGTTTACTAAAAACAATCTTCACTACACACTATCTTCACTAAGCATTATCATCACTAAAAAAAAAAATCATTTCAAAAAAACAATCTTTACTAAAAACAATCTTTACTAAAAACAATCTTCACTACACATGATCTTCACTAAAAAACAATCTTTACTAAAACAATCTTTACTACACACGATCTTCACTACACATAATCTTCACTAAAAACAATCTTCACTACACATAATCTTCACTAAAAACAATCTTCACTACACATAATCTTCACTAAAAAACAATCTTTACTAAGAAACAGTCTTTACTAAAAACAATCTTTACTAAGAAACAGTCTTTACTAAAAACAATCTTTACTAAGAAACAGTCTTTACTAAAAACAATCTTTACTAAAACACAATCTTCACTACACACTATCTTCACTAAAAAAAAAAATCTTCACTACACACTATATTCACTAAAAAACAATCTTTACTAAAACAATCTTCACCTCATACGATCTTTACTAAAAAAAAATACAATCTTCACTACACACACACACACACACACACACACACACACACACACACACACACACACAGAAAATTCAGAGGTATACCATCAGACTCGTCCCGGAACTGAGAGGTATGAGCTACGAGGAAAGGCTAAAGGAGCTAAACATCACATCTCTGGAAAACAGAAGAGTAAGGGGAGACATGATAACCACCTACAAAATTCTCAGGGGAATTGACAGGGTGGACAAAGACAAACTCTTCAGCACGGGTGGGACACGAACAAGGGGACACAGGTGGACGCTGAGTACCAACATGAGCCATAGAGACGTTAGAAAAAACCTTTTCAGTGTCAGAGTAGTTAACAGGTGGAATGCATTAGGCAGTGATGTGGTGGAGGCTGACTCCATACACAGTTTCAAGTGTAGATATGATAGAGCCCAATAGGCTCAGGAATCTGTACACCAGTTGATTGACGGTTGAGAGGCGGGACCAAAGAGCCAGAGCTCAACCCCCGCAAGCACAACTAGGTGAGTACAATGTTCACTACACACGATCTTAACTAAAAACAACCTCCACTCAATGGTCACTAAAACAACCTCCACTCAATGGTCACTAAAACAACCTCCACTCAATGGCCACTAAAACAACCTCCACTCAGTGGTCACTAAAACAAGATCCACTCAGTGGTCACTAAAACAAGCTCCACTCAGTGGTCACTAAAACAAGATCCACTCAGTGGTCACTAAAACAACCTCCACTCAATGGTCACTAAAACAACCTCCACTCAATGGTCACTAAAACAACCTCCACTCAATGGTCACTAAAACAACCTCCACTCAGTGGTCACTAAAACAACCTCCACTCAGTGGTCACTAAAACAAGCTCCACTCAGTGGTCACTAAAACAAGCTCCACTCAGTGGTCACTAAAACAACCTCCACTCAATGGTCACTAAAACAACCTCCACTCAATGGTCACTAAAACAACCTCCACTCAGTGGTCACTAAAACAACCTCCACTCAGTGGTCACTAAAACAACCTCCACTCAGTGGTCACTAAAACAACCTCCACTCAATGGTCACTAAAACAACCTCCACTCAGTGGTCACTAAAACAACCTCCACTCAATGGTCACTAAAACAACCTCCACTCAGTGGTCACTAAAACAACTTCCGCACAATGGTCACTAAAACAACCTCCACTCAATGGTCACTAAAACAACCTCCACTCAGTGGTCACTAAAACAACCTCCACTCAGTGGTCACTAAAACAACCTCCGCTCAATGGTCACTAAAACAACCTCCACTCAGTGGTCACTAAAACAACCTCCGCTCAGTGGTCACTAAAACAACCTCCACTCAATGGTCACTAAAACAACCTCCACTCAGTGGTCACTAAAACAACCTCCACTCAGTGGTCACTAAAACAAGATCCACTCAGTGGTCACTAAAACAAGCTCCACTCAGTGGTCACTAAAACAACCTCCACTCAATGGTCACTAAAACAACCTCCACTCAGTGGTCACTAAAACAACCTCCGCTCAATGGTCACTAAAACAACCTCCACTCAATGGTCACTAAAACAACCTCCACTCAGTGGTCACTAAAACAAGCTCCTCGAAGATCACAACAAAACAATGGAGCCTTGTTGATGAGTCTGGCTGAGCCTATTCACGATACCCTGACGATCACGATACTCTTCAGATCGGTAACACATCTCTCGCTGCCTCATTCACTCGTCCACTCCTGCGATGTATCACATTGTATCACATTGTATCACAAGGTGGATTTCCTGTGGATTTTCTTCACTGGAAATCCACCTTCAACAGCTGCTACTATGCAGGCATTTCTCTGCTAACATTCCAAGGAGGAAAGAACTCCTCTTGAGCTCACCACTTGCTAATTCTCGACGCATGAGTAACTGAGAGTGAAGGTTCCATAACCCGCCGGAGAACATTACAGTCCCAACAGTTAGGGGTGTGAACCTAACTATTCTGTACCAAGTAACCCCTAATACACAGACAAATAAGCCTAATTACAACAAAATACCAAGTTTCCTACATTAGTTCCACTCCCAATATTAACATAATCACATAACTGCTGCTGAGAATTACAGTCGGATTTCGAAAGATAAATACCTCATTCAAAATGAATTCTACTGCAAGGTCATTTATCTGTGTTGTGTTGGTGGTAATTTTTGTGGGATTACACCTGTGGCTGTAAGGCTGGGAAGGCTAAACGGCCACCCACCTCCGTCTACTGCGCGAGTAGACTCTGGCCTGGCGCAGTGAAAAGTCTAGAGTGTCTGCAATCGTAAGGAGGTTGGTAGCAGGAGTTCATTTGATCACACCTGAACCAGTCTGCGACTTAAATTTATTTTCTAATGAAGAACTGAGCCCATTGCTAAACTGGTCGCCTCTCGTAGGCCCCGTCATGAGATAACACCAGATGTCCCCGAAGGTGGAGGGCTTGAAGACCTTCCTGGAACTCGTGGGAGAAATTCCTGTCAGCGCTCCCATGACAGGCTGGTGGCCTCTGGCGCTCTTACTAGTTCTTACTGTTGGTATGATGATATTCATCTATCTTCAATGTCCAGACTCCTCTGTAACCTCTGTAGCTGTCGAGGACAACCCCACTGATACAACCGTAGTGGACTAGGGCAACCCCACTGATACAACCATCGTTGTCCAGCCCAACCCCGAACTCGCAAAAAGAACCCGACTGCCCAACTCTTTGACCGCCAGTGATGGTCATCTCTGCTTTACCGCCAGTGTGGATGAACCTCATCATGGCTCCTCCATCACTGATAATGATGGCGGCTCCACCAGTGATGGCGGCGGCTCCGCCAGTGATGGCGGCGGCTCCACCAGTGATGGCGGCGGCTCCACCAGTGATGGCGGCGGCTCCACAAGTGATGGCGGCAGCTCCACCAGTGATGGCGGCGGCTCCGCCAGTGATGGCGGCGGCTCCACCAGTGATGGCGGCGGCTCCACCAGTGATGGCGGCGGCTCCACCAGTGATGGCGGCGGCTCCACCAGTGATGGCGGCGGCTCCACCAGTGATGGGGGCGGCTCCACCAGTGATGGGGGCGGCTCCACCAGTGATGGCGGCTCCACCGGATCGTAATGTCAAGTGAGCTCCGTCGACACCACGGAAGAAGTTACCACTGTGCGAGCACCAATCTCGTGCGAGAGACGCATAATCTGTGGGCGGCAGAACAGAACATTAAAAATGCTCTAAAGTCGTTGTGGGGTGAAGATACGCGTGCCGGACAAGGGCGAGGCAGGCGACTATGTAGAGGTCACAGGCACTCCCGCCAATATCAGAGTAGCCCTGGAGAAGATTAACGTAATTGTAGGACTTACGAAAAGTACCAGTTCTCCAGAGACTACCCCAATCACCTCCAACCAAGACGTTGTGACCATGGCGGTACCCGTGCCTTTCAGCAATAGGTATGTTCTAGTGGGCAGGCAGCAAAAGCGTCTCAAGTAATTACAAGACTCCTGGCAAGTAAAAATAACCGTCCCCGGAGAAGACTAGCCGGACGAGGACGTGCAAGTGACCGGACCTCGTGATAATGTCATGAACGCCGTGGACAAAATTACCAAACTCGTCGGCAATTAATCACAATACACCGTAGCTTACCAGCACAGTCCCACTGATACAACCGTAGTTGTCCAGGACAACACCGAACACGCAAAAAGAACCCGACTGGCCGACTCTTTGACCACCAGTGATGACGGCAGCTCCACCAGTGATGGCGGCGGCTCCACCAGTGATGGCGGCGGCTCCACCAGTGATGGCGGAGGCTCCACCAATGATGGCGGCGGCTCCACCAATGATGGCGGCGGCTCCACCAATGATGGCGGCGGCTCCACCAATGATGGCGGCGGCTCCACCAATGATGGCGGCGGCTCCACCAATGATGGCGGCGGCTCCACCAGTGATGGCGGCGGCTCCACCAGTGATGGCGGCGGCTCCACCAGTGATGGCGGCGGCTCCACCAGTGATGGCGGCGGCTCCACCTGTGATGGCGGCGGCTCCACCAGTGATGGCGGCGGCTCCACCAGTGATGGCGGCGGCTCCACCAGTGATGGCGGCTCCACCGGATCGTAATGTCAAGTGAGCTCCGTCGACACCACGGAAGAAGTTACCACTGTGCGAGCACCAATCTCGTGCGAGAGACGCATAATCTGTGGGCGGCAGAACAGAACATTAAAAATGCTCTAAAGTCGTTGTGGGGTGAAGATACGCGTGCCGGACAAGGGCGAGGCAGGCGACTATGTAGAGGTCACAGGCACTCCCGCCAATATCAGAGTAGCCCTGGAGAAGATTAACGTAATTGTAGGACTTACGAAAAGTACCAGTTCTCCAGAGACTACCCCAATCACCTCCAACCAAGACGTTGTGACCATGGCGGTACCCGTGCCTTTCAGCAATAGGTATGTTCTAGTGGGCAGGCAGCAAAAGCGTCTCAAGTAATTACAAGACTCCTGGCAAGTAAAAATAACCGTCCCCGGAGAAGACTAGCCGGACGAGGACGTGCAAGTGACCGGACCTCGGGATAATGTCATGAACGCCGTGGACAAAATTACCAAACTCGTCGGCAACTTGCCGAAGTGAACACCATGTTCACGTCTATATCAACTGGTTGTCCAACACCCGACCTCCACCTCCACCCACTTTGATCAGGTAAGTCCCACCCTTGACCTCCCTTGACCTCGTATGGAGTGAGAGAGGAGGAAGAGTAGTGGTGGAGGCTGCAGACTCCACCACTGCCCCCTTCCTCCTTCTCTCATTCTGCATGAGACCAACCACTTGGACTGGACGGTAGAGCGACGGTCTCGCTTCATGCAGGTCGCCGTTCAATACCCGACCGTTCATAAGTGGTTGGGCACCATTTAGGGTGTCTTGTCTTGTGGGTGTCTTGTGGGTGTCTTGTCTTGTGGTGTCTTGTCTTGTGTTGTCTTGTTTTGTGGTGTCTTGTTTTGTGGTGTCTTGTCTTGTGGTGTCTTGTCTTGTGGTGTCTTGTCTTGTGGTGTCTTGTGGGTGTCTTGTCTTGTGGTGTCTTGTGGGTGTCTTGTCTTGTGGTGTCTTGTCTTGTGGTGTCTTGTCTTGTGGTGTCTTGTGGTGTCTTGTGGGTGTCTTGTCTTGTGGTGTCTTGTGGTGTCTTGTGGGTGTCTTGTCTTGTGGTGTCTTGTCTTGTGGTGTCTTGTGGTGTCTTTTCTTGTGGTGTCTTGTGGTGTCTTGTGGGTGTCTTGTGGTGTCTTGTCTTGTGGTGTCTTGTCTTGTGGTGTCTTGTCTTGTGAGTGTCTTGTCTTGTGGTGTCTTGTGGTGTATTGTGGGTGTCTTGTGGTGTCTTGTCTTGTGGTGTCTTGTCTTGTGGTGTCTTGTTTTGTGGTGTCTTGTCTTGTGGTGTCTTGTCTTGTGGGTGTCTTGTGGTGTCTTGTGGTGTCTTGTCTTGTGGGTGTCTTGTGGTGTCTTGTGGTGTCTTGTCTTGTGGGTGTCTTGTCTTGTGGTGTCTTGTCTTGTGGTGTCTTGTGGGTGTCTTGTCTTGTGGTGTCTTGTGGTGTCTTGTCTTGTGGTGTCTTGTGGGTGTCTTCTGGTGTCTTGTCTTGTGGGTGTCTTGTGGTGTCTTGTGGTGTCTTGTCTTGTGGTGTCTTGTTTTGTGGTGTCTTGTCTTGTGGGTGTCTTGTCTTGTGGTGTCTTGTGGGTGTCTTGTCTTGTGGGTGTCTTGTCTTGTGGTGTCTTGTCTTGTGGTGTCTTGTCTTGTGGGTGTCTTGTGGTGTCTTGTCTTGTGGGTGTCTTGTCTTGTGGGTGTCTTGTGGGTGTCTTGTGGTGTCTTGTGGTGTCTTGTCTTCTGGTGTCTTGTGGTGTCTTGTCTTGTGGTGTCATGTGGTGACTTGTCTTGTGGGTGTCTTGTCTTGTGGGTGTCTTGTGGTGTCTTGTCTTGTGGTGTCTTGTGGTGTCTTGTCTTGTGGTGTCTTCTCTTGTGGTGTCTTGTCTTGTGGTGTCTTGTCTTGTGGGTGTCTTGTCTTGTGGTGTCTTGTCTTGTGGTGTCTTTTCTTGTGGTGTCTTGTCTTGTGGGTGTCTTGTGGTGTCTTGTCTTATGGGTGTCTTGTGGTGTCTTGTCTTGTGGTGTCTTGTGGTGTCTTGTCTTGTGGTGTCTTGTGGTGTCTTGTCTTGTGGGTGTCTTGTGGTGTCTTGTCTTGTGGTGTCTTGTCTTGTGGTGTCTTGTGGGTGTCTTGTCTTGTGGTGTCTTGTGGGTGTCTTCTCTTGTGGTGTCTTGTCTTGTGGGTGTCTTGTGGTGTCTTGTCTTGTGGTGTCTTGTGGGTGTATTGTCTTGTGGTGTCTTGTGGGTGTCTTGTCTTGTGGTGTCTTGTCTTGTGGGTGTCTTGTCTTGTGGTGTCTTGTGGTGTCTTGTGGTGTCTTGTCTTGTGGTGTCTTGTCTTGTGGTGTTTTGTCTTGTGGTGTCTTGTCTTGTGGTGTCTTGTCTTGTGGTGTCTTGTCTTGTGGGTGTCTTGTCTTGTGGGTGTCTTGTCTTGTGGGTGTCTTGTCTTGTGGTGTCTTGTCGTGTGAGTGTCTTGTCTTGTGGGTGTCTTGTCTTGTGGTGTCTTGTCTTGTGAGTGTCTTGTCTTGTGGGTGTCTTGTCTTGTGGGTGTCTTGTCTTGTCGGTGTCTTGTGGTGTCTTGTCCTGTGGTGTCTTGTGGTGTCTTGTGGTGTCTTGTGGTGTCTTGTCTTGTGGTGTCTTGTCTTGTGGTGTCTTGTCTTGTGGGTGTCTTGTCTTGTGGGTGTCTTGTCTTGTGGTGTCTTGTCTTGTGGGTGTCTTGTCTTGTGGGTGTCTTGTCTTGTGGGTGTCTTGTCTTGTGGAGTCTTGTCTTGTGGGTGTCTTGTCTTGTGGTGTCTTGTCTTGTGGTGTCTTGTCTTGTGAGTGTCTTGTCTTGTGAGTGTCTTGTCTTGTGGGTGTCTTGTCTTGTGGGTGTCTTGTGGTGTCTTGTCTTGTGGTGTCTTGTCTTGTGGTGTCTTGTCTTGTCTTGTGGTGTCTTGTGGGTGTCTTGTGGTGTCTTGTCTTGTGGTGTCTTGTGGTGTCTTGTCTTATGGTGTCTTGTGGTGTCTTGTCTTGTGGTGTCTTGTCTTGTGGTGTCTTGTCTTGTGGTTTCTTGTCTTGTGGTGTCTTGTCTTGTGGGTGTCTTGTGGTGTCTTGTCTTGTGGTGTCTTGTCTTGTGGTGTCTTGTCTTGTGGGTGTCTTGTGGTGTCTTGTCTTGTGGTGTCTTGTCTTGTGGTGTCTTGTCTTGTGTTGTCTTGTGGGTGTCTTGTTTTGTGGTGTCTTGTCTTGTGGTGTCTTGTGGTGTGTTGTCTTGTGGGTGTCTTGTCTTGTGGGTGTCTTGTCTTGTGGGTGTCTTGTCTTGTGGGTGTCTTGTCTTGTGGTGTCTTGTGGTGTCTTGTCTTGTGGGTGTCTTGTCTTGTGGGTGTCTTGTGGGTGTCTTGTCTTGTGAGTGTCTTTGTAACAGTGCAAGTATTTTGCACTCTTTCATGTATAATTGTGAGTTGTAATTGTGTGTGCGTGTGAGTGTGTGTTGGTGAGGAGGCTGCGGTAGTGGAGGAGTGGACCGGCCTGGCTAGTACTATTGAACAAAGAAGCCCTGTTCTGGCTTGCGAGAGTACCAACCCTGGCTCGGCCAGAGAGATGGGTGGTAGTTTTCAGTTAGCGACCGCCTTACAGAGAGAAGGTGACCAGCCAGTCTTCCTCACCCTGACGGGTGACACTCCAGGCACCCTCAGGGTGTATCCGTCTGAGTTGTGAGGTAAGAGTGTCAGTAATGCATTGTCTTGATTGGGTGTCTTAGTGGTGACGAGCTGAACCATTTAGCCATGTATGGTGTGGGCGTGTATGATGTGGGCGTGTATGGTGTGGGCGTGTATGGTGTGGGCGTGTATGGTGTGGGCGTGTATGATGTGGGCGGGTATGGTGTGGGCGTGTATGGTGTGGGCGTGTATGATGTGGGCGTGTATGGTGTGGGCATGTATGGTGTGGGCGTGTATGGTGTGGGTGTTCCCCCCCCCCTTTAATTTGGTCAATATGGTGTTAAATAATAGAATGTCAGTGTTAAATATCAATTGCTAAAATTTGGAATAATGAAATAATTTGGTAATAAACATCTATGTGTAGAATAACAAACTTGACTTTTGTTCAGTCCTCTTTTTGAATCAATGTCCCCACAAGTGAGAGTTAAGGCTAGAGAGATATCTTGATGAACACGTGAGAGATAACTAAATTAAGCAGTGTTCCTGTCGCATTGTTTAAGTGGAAGTGAAGTTAGATTCAATGACAGGTGGTGGCAGCAAACATCAGAACATCTTAGTATAACATCATAGATAGAAACAAATCAGGCTATTCTCCCCTTTCTTTTTATTCCTCCTACATCACGCTACTCCTCCTCCTTCATTCTCTCCCTCCTGCCTCCCCTCTTCCCGTTCGCTTCCCGTTTTCTATGCCCGCTCGCCTTCTTCTCCACTTCAGTTCCTGCCTCAGCCTCCCCCATGTTCTATCCACCCATCCCTCCTCCTCTTTCCTCCTTCTACCTTTACTTCGCTTTACTTGACATTCACTACTACCATACAAATCATCCCCTTCCCCCCCCCCCCGGTTACATCTTGTCTTGTGGGTGTCTTGTGGTGTCTTGTGGTGTCTTGTGGTGTCTTGTGGTGTCTTGTGGTGTCTTGTGAGTGTCTTGTCTTGTGGTGTCTTGTCTTGTGGGGGTCTTGTGGTGTCTTGTCTTGTGGTGTCTTGTGGGTGTCTTGTGGTGTCTTGAGGTGTCTTGTGGTGTCTTGTGAGTGTCTTGTCTTGTGGTGTCTTGTGGGTGTCATGTCTTGTGGTGTCTTGTCTTGTGGGTGTCTTGTCTTGTGGTGTCTTGTCTTGTGGGTGTCTTGTCTTGTGGGTGTCTTGTCTTGTGGTGTTTTGTCTTGTGGGTGTCTTGTCTTGTGGGTGTCTTGTCTTGTGGTGTCTTGTCTTGTGGTGTCTTGTTGGTGTCTTGTCTTGTGGTGTCTTGTCTTGTGGGTGTCTTGTCATGTAGTGTCTTGTCTTGTGGTGTCTTGTTGGTGTCTTGTCTTGTGGTGTCTTGTCTTGTGGGTGTCTTGTCTTGTGGTGTCTTGTCTTGTGGGTGTCTTGTCTTGTGGTGTCTTGTGGGTGTCTTGTCTTGTGGTGTCTTGTGGTGTCTTGTCTTGTGGGTGTCTTGTCTTGTGGGTGTCTTGTCTTGTGGGTGTCTTGTCTTGTGGTGTCTTGTCTTGTGGTGTCTTGTCTTGTGGGTGTCTTGTCTTGTGGGTGTCTTGTCTTGTGGGTGTCTTGTCTTGTGGGTGTCTTGTCTTGTGGGTGTCTTGTCTTTTGGTGTCTTGTCTTGTGGGTGTCTTGTCTTGTGGGTGTCTTGTCTTGTGGTGTCTTGTCTTGTGAGTGTCTTGTCTTGTGGTGTCTTGTCTTGTGGGTGTCTTGTCTTGTGGTGTCTTGTCTTGTGGTGTCTTGTGGTGTCTTGTCTTGTGGTGTCTTGTCTTGTGAGTGTCTTGTCTAGTGGTGTCTTGTCTTGTGGGTGTCTTGTCTTGTGGTGTCTTGTCTTGTGGTGTCTTGTCTTGTGGTGTCTTGTCTTGTGGTGTCTTGTCTTGTGGTGTCTTGTCTTGTGGTGTCTTGTCTTGTGGTGTCTTGTCTTGTGGGTGTCTTGTATTGTGGTGTCTTGTCCTGTGGGTGTCTTGTCTTGTGGTGTCTTGTCTTGTGGTTCTCTTGTCTTGTGGGTGTCTTGTCTTGTGGTGTCTTGTCTTGTGGTGTCTTGTCTTGTGGGTGTCTTGTCTTGTGGGTGTCTTGTCTTGTGGTGTCTTGTCTTGTGGGTGTCTTGCGGTGTCTTGTCTTGTGGGTGTCTTGTCTTGAGGTGTCTTGTCTTGTGGTTCTCTTGTCTTGTGGGTGTCTTGTGGTGTCTTGTCTTGTGGGTGTCTTGTGGTGTCTTGTCTTGTGGTGTCTTGTCTTGTGGGTGTCTTGTGGTGTCTTGTCTTGTGGGTGTCTTGTCTTGTGGGTGTCTTGTGGGTGTCTTGTGGTGTCATGTGAGTGTCTTGTGGGTGTCTTGTGGTGTCTTGTCTTGTGGGTGTCATTTCTTGTGGGTGTCTTGTGGGTGTCTTGTGGGTGTCTTGTGGTGTCTTGTGGTGTCTTGTGGTGTCTTGTGGTGTCTTGTCTTGTGAGTGTCATGTCTTGTGGGTGTCTTGTCTTGTGGGTGTCTTGTGGGTGTCTTGTGGGTGTCTTGTGGGTGTCTTGTGGGTGTCTTGTGGGTGTCTTGTGGTGTCTTGTGGTGTCTTGTCTTGTGGTGTCTTGTCTTGTGGTGTCTTGTGGGTGTCTTGTGGTGTCTTGTCTTGTGGTATCTTGTGGGTGTCTTGTGGTGTCTTGTCTTGTGGGTGTCTTGTGGTGTCTTGTCTTGTGGTGTCTTGTGGGTGTCTTGTGGTGTCTTGTGGTGTCTTGTGAGTGTCTTGTCTTGTGGTGTCTTGTGGGTGTCATGTCTTGTGGTGTCTTGTCTTGTGGGTGTCTTGTCTTGTGGTGTCTTGTCTTGTGGGTGTCTTGTCTTGTGGGTGTCTTGTCTTGTGGTGTTTTGTCTTGTGGGTGTCTTGTCTTGTGGGTGCCTTGTCTTGTGGTGTCTTGTCTTGTGGTGTCTTGTTGGTGTCTTGTCTTGTGGTGTCTTGTCTTGTGGGTGTCTTGTCTTGTGGTGTCTTGTCTTGTGGTGTCTTGTTGGTGTCTTGTCTTGTGGTGTCTTATCTTGTGGGTGTCTTGTCTTGTGGTGTCTAGTCTTGTGGGTGTCTTGTCTTGTGGTGTCTTGTGGGTGTCTTGTCTTGTGGTGTCTTGTGGTGTCTTGTCTTGTGGGTGTCTTGTCTTGTGGTGTCTTGTCTTGTGGTGTCTTGTCGTGTTGGTGTCTTGTCTTGTGGTGTCTTGTCTTGTGGTGTCTTGTGGGTGTCTTGTCTTGTGGTGTCTTGTCTTGTGGTGTCTTGTGGTGTCTTGTGGGTGTCTTGTCTTGTGGTGTCTTGTCTTGTGGTGTCTTGTGGTGTCTTGTCTTGTGGTGTCTTGTGGGTGTCTTGTCTTGTGGTGTCTTGTCTTATGGTGTCTTGTGGGTGTCTTGTCTTGTGGTGTCTTGTCTTGTGGTGTCTTGTCTTGTGGGTGTCTTGTCTTGTGGGTGTCTTGTCTTGTGGTGTCTTGTGGGTGTCATGTCTTGTGGGTGTCTTGTGGGTGTCTTGTGGGTGTCATGTCTTGTGGGTGTCTTGTGGGTGTCTTGTGGGTGTCATGTCTTGTAGGTGTCTTGTCTTGTGGGTGTCATGTCTTGTGGTGTCTTGTCTTGTGGTGTCTTGTGGGTGTCTTGTCTTGTGGTGTCTTGTCTTGTGGTGTCTTGTCTTGTGAGTGTCTTGTGGTGTCTTGTCTTGTTGTGTCTTGTGGTGTCTTGTCTTGTGGTGTCTTGTGGTGTCTTGTGGTGTCTTGTGGTGTCTTGTCTTGTGGTGTCTTGTGGGTGTCTTGTCTTGTGAGTGTCTTGTCTTGTGGTGTCTTGTCTTGTGGTGTCTTGTCTTGTGGTGTCTTGTCTTGTGAGTGTCTTGTGGGTGTCTTGTCTTGTAGTGTCTTGTCTTGTGAGTGTCTTGTCTTGTGGGTGTCTTGTCTTGTGGTGTCTTGTGGTGTCTTGTGGTGTCTTGTGGTGTCTTGTGGTGTCTTGTCTTGTGGTGTCTTGTGGTGTCTTGTCTTGTGGTGTCTTGTCTTGTGGTGTCTTGTGGGTGTCTTGTCTTGTGGTGTCTTGTCTTGTGAGTGTCTTGTCTTGTGGGTGTCTTGTCTTGTGGTGTCTTGTCTTGTGAGTGTCTTGTCTTGTGGTGTCTTGTCTTGTGGTGTCTTGTCTTGTGGGTGTCTTGTCTTGTGAGTGTCTTGTGGTGTCTTGTCTTGTGGTGTCTTGTGGTGTCTTGTCTTGTGGTGTCTTGTGGTGTCTTGTCTTGTGGTGTCTTGTGGTGTCTTGTCGTGTGGGTGTCTTGTCTTGTGAGTGTCTTGTCTTGTGGTGTCTTGTCTTGTGGTGTCTTGTCGTGTGGGTGTCTTGTGAGTGTCTTGTCTTGTGGTGTCTTGTCTTGTGGGTGTCTTGTGGTGTCTTGTGGTGTCTTGTGGTGTCTTGTGGTGTCTTGTCTTGTGAGTGTCTTGTGGTGTCTTGTGGTGTCTTGTGGTGTCTTGTGGTGTCTTGTGGTGTCTTGTCTTGTGGTGTCTTGTTGTGTTTTGTGGTGTCTTGTCTTGTGGTGTCTTGTGGTGTCTTGTCTTGTGGGTGTCTTGTGGTGTCTTGTGGGTGTCTTGTCTTGTGGTGTCTTGTGGTGTCTTGTGGTGTCTTGTCTTGTGGTGTCTTGTTGTGTTTTGTGGTGTCTTGTCTTGTGGTGTCTTGTGGTGTCTTGTCTTGTGGGTGTCTTGTGGTGTCTTGTGGGTGTCTTGTCTTGTGGTGTCTTGTGGTGTCTTGTGGTGTCTTGTCTTGTGGTGTCTTGTCTTGTGGGTGTCTTGTGGTGTCTTGTGGTGTCTTGTCTTGTGGTGTCTTGTGGTGTCTTGTCTTGTGGTGTCTTGTGGTGTCTTGTGAGTGTCTTGTCTTGTGGTGTCTTGTCTTGTGGGTGTCTTGTGGTGTCTTGTGGTGTCTTGTCTTGTGGTGTCATGTGGTGTCTTGTGAGTGTCTTGTCTTGTGGTGTCTTGTCTTGTGGGTGTCTTGTGGTGTCTTGTGGGTGTCTTGTCTTGTGGTGTCTTGTGGTGTCTTGTGAGTGTCTTGTCTTGTGGTGTCTTGTCTTGTGGGTGTCTTGTGGTGTCTTGTGGTGTCTTGTCTTGTGGTGTCTTGTGGTGTCTTGTCTTGTGGTGTCTTGTGGTGTCTTGTGGTGTCTTGTCTTGTGGGTGTCTTGTGGTGTCTTGTCTTGTGGTGTCTTGTGAGTGTCTTGTGGTGTCTTGTGGTGTCTTGTGGTGTCTTGTGGTGTCTTGTGGTGTCTTGTGGTGTCTTGTGGTGTCTTGTGGTGTCTTGTCTTGTGGGTGTCTTGTGAGTGTCTTGTCTTGTGGTGTCTTGTGAGTGTCTTGTGGTGTCTTGTGGTGTCTTGTGGTGTCTTGTGGTGTCTTGTGGTGTCTTGTGGTGTCTTGTCTTGTGGGTGTCTTGTGGTGTCTTGTGGTGTATTGTGGGTGTCTTGTGGTGTCTTGTGGTGTCTTGTGGTGTCTTGTGGTGTCTTGTGGTGTCTTGTGGTGTCTTGTCTTGTGGTGTTTTGTGGTGTCTTGTCTTGTGGTGTCTTGTCTTGTGGGTGTCTTGTGGTGTCTTGTCTTGTGGTGTCTTGTCTTGTAAGTGTCTTGTCTTGTGGTGTCTTGTGGTGTCTTGTGGTGTCTTGTGGTGTCTTGTGGTGTCTTGTCTTGTGGTGTCTTGTGGTGTCTTGTCTTGTGGGTGTCTTGTGGTGTCTTGTCTTGTGGTGTCTTGTCTTGTGGTGTCTTGTGGTGTCTTGTGGTGTCTTGTCTTGTGGTGTCTTGTGGGTGTCTTGTCTTGTGAGTGTCTTGTCTTGTGGTGTCTTGTGGTGTCTTGTGGTGTCTTGTGGTGTCTTGTCTTGTGGTGTCTTGTGAGTCTCTTGTCTTGTGAGTGTCTTGTCTTGTGGTGTCTTGTGGTGTCTTGTGGTGTCTTGTCTTGTGGTGTCTTGTGGTGTCTTGTCTTGTGGTGTCTTGTCTTGTGGTGTCTTGTCTTGTGGTGTCTTGTCTTGTGAGTGTCTTGTATTGTGGTGTCTTGTCTTGTGGTGTCTTGTGGTGTCTTGTCTTGTGGGTGTCTTGTCTTGTGGTGTCTTGTCTTGTGGTGTCTTGTGGGTGTCTTGTCTTGTGGGTGTCTTGTCTTGTGGGTGTCTTGTCTTGTGGTGTCTTGTCTTGTGGTGTCTTGTCTTGTGGGTGTCTTGTCTTGTGGTGTCTTGTCTTGTGGTGTCTTGTCTTGTGGTGTCTTGTGGTGTCTTGTGGTGTCTTGTCTTGTGGGTGTCTTGTCTTGTGGGTGTCTTGTCTTGTGGTGTCTTGTCTTGTGGGTGTCTTGTCTTGTGGTGTCTTGTCTTGTGGTGTCTTGTCTTGTGGTGTCTTGTCTTGTGGTGTCTTGTGGTGTCTTGTGGTGTCTTGTCTTGTGAGTGTCTTGTCTTGTTGTGTCTTGTCTTGTGGTGTCTTGTCTTGTGGTGTTTTGTGGGTGTCTTGTCTTGTGGTGTCTTGTCTTGTGGGTGTCTTGTGGTGTCTTGTCTTGTGGTGTTTTGTGGGTGTCTTGTCTTGTGGTGTCTTGTCTTGTGGTGTCTTGTGGTGTCTTGTTTTGTGGGTGTCTTGTCTTGTGGGTGTCTTGTGGTGTCTTGTCTTGTGGTGTCTTGTCTTGTGAGTGTCTTGTCTTGTGGGTGTCTTGTGGTGTCTTGTCTTGTGGGTGTCTTGTCTTGTGGTGTCTTGTCTTGTGGGTGTCTTGTCTTGTGAGTGTCTTGTCTTGTGAGTGTCTTGTCTTGTGGGTGTCTTGTCTTGTGGGTGTCTTGTCTTGTGGGTGTCTTGTCTTGTGAGTGTCTTGTCTTGTGAGTGTCTTGTCTTGTGGGTGTCTTGTCTTGTGAGTGTCTTGTCTTGTGGTGTTTTGTCTTGTGAGTGTCTTGTCTTGTGAGTGTCTTGTCTTGTGGGTGTCTTGTCTTGTGAGTGTCTTGTCTTGTGAGTGTCTTGTCTTGTGGGTGTCTTGTCTTGTGGGTGTCTTGTCTTGTGGTGTCTTGTGGTGTCTTGTCTTTTGGGTGTCTTGTCTTGAGGGTGTCTTGTCTTGTGGGTGTCTTGTCTTGTGGGTGTCTTGTGGTGTCTTGTCTCGTGAGTGTCTTGTCTCGTGGTGTCTTGTCTTGTGGTGTCTTGTTTTGTGGGTGTCTTGTCCTGTGGGTGTCTTGTCATGTGCTGTCTTGTCTTGTGGTGTCTTGTTTTGTGGGTGTCTTGTCTTGTGGGTGTCTTGTCTTGTGAGTGTCTTGTCTTGTGGGTGTCTTGTGGTGTCTTGTCTTGTGAGTGTCTTGTCTTGTGGGTGTCTTGTGGTGTCTTGTCTTGTGGTGTCTTGTCTTGTGAGTGTCTTGTCTTGTGGGTGTCTTGTGGTGTCTTGTCTTGTGGTGTCTTGTCTTGTGGTGTCTTGTGGTGTCTTGTCTTGTGGGTGTCTTTCTTTGAGTGTCTTGTCTTGTGGGTGTCTTGTCTTGTGGTGTCTTGTCTTGTCGTGTCTTGTGGTGTCTTGTCTTGTGGTGTCTTGTCTTGTGGTGTCTTGTCTTGTGGTGTCTTGTCTTGTGGTGTCTTGTCTTGTGGTGTCTTGTGGTGTCTTGTCTTGTGGTGTCTTGTCTTGTGAGCGTCTTGTCTTGTGGTGTCTTGTCTTGTGGGTGTCTTGTCTTGTGGTGTCTTGTCTTGTGGTGTCTTGTCTTGTGGGTGTCTTGTCTTGCTGGTGTCTTGTCTTGTGGTGTCTTGTCTTGTGAGTGTCTTGTCTTGTGGTGTCTTGTCTTGTGGGTGTCTTGTCTTGTGGTGTCTTGTCTTGTGGGTGTCTTGTCTTGTGGGTGTCTTGTCTTGTGGGTGTCTTGTCTTGTGGTGTCTTGTCGTGTGAGTGTCTTGTCTTGTGGGTGTCTTGTCTTGTGGTGTCTTGTCTTGTGAGTGTCTTGTCTTGTGGGTGTCTTGTCTTGTGGGTGTCTTGTCTTGTCGGTGTCTTGTGGTGTCTTGTCCTGTGGTGTCTTGTGGTGTCTTGTGGTGTCTTGTGGTGTCTTGTCTTGTGGTGTCTTGTCTTGTGGTGTCTTGTCTTGTGGGTGTCTTGTCTTGTGGGTGTCTTGTCTTGTGGTGTCTTGTCTTGTGGGTGTCTTGTCTTGTGGGTGTCTTGTCTTGTGGGTGTCTTGTCTTGTGGAGTCTTGTCTTGTGGGTGTCTTGTCTTGTGGTGTCTTGTCTTGTGGTGTCTTGTCTTGTGAGTGTCTTGTCTTGTGAGTGTCTTGTCTTGTGGGTGTCTTGTCTTGTGGGTGTCTTGTGGTGTCTTGTCTTGTGGTGTCTTGTCTTGTGGTGTCTTGTCTTGTCTTGTGGTGTCTTGTGGGTGTCTTGTGGTGTCTTGTCTTGTGGTGTCTTGTGGTGTCTTGTCTTATGGTGTCTTGTGGTGTCTTGTCTTGTGGTGTCTTGTCTTGTGGTGTCTTGTCTTGTGGTTTCTTGTCTTGTGGTGTCTTGTCTTGTGGGTGTCTTGTGGTGTCTTGTCTTGTGGTGTCTTGTCTTGTGGTGTCTTGTCTTGTGGGTGTCTTGTGGTGTCTTGTCTTGTGGTGTCTTGTCTTGTGGTGTCTTGTCTTGTGTTGTCTTGTGGGTGTCTTGTTTTGTGGTGTCTTGTCTTGTGGTGTCTTGTGGTGTGTTGTCTTGTGGGTGTCTTGTCTTGTGGGTGTCTTGTCTTGTGGGTGTCTTGTCTTGTGGGTGTCTTGTCTTGTGGTGTCTTGTGGTGTCTTGTCTTGTGGGTGTCTTGTCTTGTGGGTGTCTTGTGGGTGTCTTGTCTTGTGAGTGTCTTTGTAACAGTGCAAGTATTTTGCACTCTTTCATGTATAATTGTGAGTTGTAATTGTGTGTGCGTGTGAGTGTGTGTTGGTGAGGAGGCTGCGGTAGTGGAGGAGTGGACCGGCCTGGCTAGTACTATTGAACAAAGAAGCCCTGTTCTGGCTTGCGAGAGTACCAACCCTGGCTCGGCCAGAGAGATGGGTGGTAGTTTTCAGTTAGCGACCGCCTTACAGAGAGAAGGTGACCAGCCAGTCTTCCTCACCCTGACGGGTGACACTCCAGGCACCCTCAGGGTGTATCCGTCTGAGTTGTGAGGTAAGAGTGTCAGTAATGCATTGTCTTGATTGGGTGTCTTAGTGGTGACGAGCTGAACCATTTAGCCATGTATGGTGTGGGCGTGTATGATGTGGGCGTGTATGGTGTGGGCGTGTATGGTGTGGGCGTGTATGGTGTGGGCGTGTATGATGTGGGCGTGTATGGTGTGGGCGTGTATGGTGTGGGCGTGTATGATGTGGGCGTGTATGGTGTGGGCATGTATGGTGTGGGCGTGTATGGTGTGGGTGTTCCCCCCCCCCCTTTAATTTGGTCAATATGGTGTTAAATAATAGAATGTCAGTGTTAAATATCAATTGCTAAAATTTGGAATAATGAAATAATTTGGTAATAAACATCTATGTGTAGAATAACAAACTTGACTTTTGTTCAGTCCTCTTTTTGAATCAATGTCCCCACAAGTGAGAGTTAAGGCTAGAGAGATATCTTGATGAACACGTGAGAGATAACTAAATTAAGCAGTGTTCCTGTCGCATTGTTTAAGTGGAAGTGAAGTTAGATTCAATGACAGGTGGTGGCAGCAAACATCAGAACATCTTAGTATAACATCATAGATAGAAACAAATCAGGCTATTCTCCCCTTTCTTTTTATTCCTCCTACATCACGCTACTCCTCCTCCTTCATTCTCTCCCTCCTGCCTCCCCTCTTCCCGTTCGCTTCCCGTTTTCTATGCCCGCTCGCCTTCTTCTCCACTTCAGTTCCTGCCTCAGCCTCCCCCATGTTCTATCCACCCATCCCTCCTCCTCTTTCCTCCTTCTACCTTTACTTCGCTTTACTTGACATTCACTACTACCATACAAATCATCCCCTTCCCCCCCCCCCCCCGGTTACATCTTGTCTTGTGGGTGTCTTGTGGTGTCTTGTGGTGTCTTGTGGTGTCTTGTGGTGTCTTGTGGTGTCTTGTGAGTGTCTTGTCTTGTGGTGTCTTGTCTTGTGGGGGTCTTGTGGTGTCTTGTCTTGTGGTGTCTTGTGGGTGTCTTGTGGTGTCTTGAGGTGTCTTGTGGTGTCTTGTGAGTGTCTTGTCTTGTGGTGTCTTGTGGGTGTCATGTCTTGTGGTGTCTTGTCTTGTGGGTGTCTTGTCTTGTGGTGTCTTGTCTTGTGGGTGTCTTGTCTTGTGGGTGTCTTGTCTTGTGGTGTTTTGTCTTGTGGGTGTCTTGTCTTGTGGGTGTCTTGTCTTGTGGTGTCTTGTCTTGTGGTGTCTTGTTGGTGTCTTGTCTTGTGGTGTCTTGTCTTGTGGGTGTCTTGTCATGTAGTGTCTTGTCTTGTGGTGTCTTGTTGGTGTCTTGTCTTGTGGTGTCTTGTCTTGTGGGTGTCTTGTCTTGTGGTGTCTTGTCTTGTGGGTGTCTTGTCTTGTGGTGTCTTGTGGGTGTCTTGTCTTGTGGTGTCTTGTGGTGTCTTGTCTTGTGGGTGTCTTGTCTTGTGGGTGTCTTGTCTTGTGGGTGTCTTGTCTTGTGGTGTCTTGTCTTGTGGTGTCTTGTCTTGTGGGTGTCTTGTCTTGTGGGTGTCTTGTCTTGTGGGTGTCTTGTCTTGTGGGTGTCTTGTCTTGTGGGTGTCTTGTCTTTTGGTGTCTTGTCTTGTGGGTGTCTTGTCTTGTGGGTGTCTTGTCTTGTGGTGTCTTGTCTTGTGAGTGTCTTGTCTTGTGGTGTCTTGTCTTGTGGGTGTCTTGTCTTGTGGTGTCTTGTCTTGTGGTGTCTTGTGGTGTCTTGTCTTGTGGTGTCTTGTCTTGTGAGTGTCTTGTCTTGTGGTGTCTTGTCTTGTGGGTGTCTTGTCTTGTGGTGTCTTGTCTTGTGGGTGTCTTGTCTTGTGGTGTCTTGTCTTGTGGGTGTCTTGTCTTGTGGGTGTCTTGTCTTGTGGTGTCTTGTCTTGTGGGTGTCTTGTCTTGTGGTGTCTTGTCTTGTGGTGTCTTGTCTTGTGGTGTCTTGTCTTGTGGTGTCTTGTGGTGTCTTGTGGTGTCTTGTCTTGTGAGTGTCTTGTCTTGTTGTGTCTTGTCTTGTGGTGTCTTGTCTTGTGGTGTTTTGTGGGTGTCTTGTCTTGTGGTGTCTTGTCTTGTGGGTGTCTTGTGGTGTCTTGTCTTGTGGTGTTTTGTGGGTGTCTTGTCTTGTGGTGTCTTGTCTTGTGGTGTCTTGTGGTGTCTTGTTTTGTGGGTGTCTTGTCTTGTGGGTGTCTTGTGGTGTCTTGTCTTCTGGTGTCTTGTCTTGTGAGTGTCTTGTCTTGTGGGTGTCTTGTGGTGTCTTGTCTTGTGGGTGTCTTGTCTTGTGGTGTCTTGTCTTGTGGGTGTCTTGTCTTGTGAGTGTCTTGTCTTGTGAGTGTCTTGTCTTGTGGGTGTCTTGTCTTGTGGGTGTCTTGTCTTGTGGGTGTCTTGTCTTGTGAGTGTCTTGTCTTGTGAGTGTCTTGTCTTGTGGGTGTCTTGTCTTGTGAGTGTCTTGTCTTGTGGTGTTTTGTCTTGTGAGTGTCTTGTCTTGTGAGTGTCTTGTCTTGTGGGTGTCTTGTCTTGTGAGTGTCTTGTCTTGTGAGTGTCTTGTCTTGTGGGTGTCTTGTCTTGTGGGTGTCTTGTCTTGTGGTGTCTTGTGGTGTCTTGTCTTTTGGGTGTCTTGTCTTGAGGGTGTCTTGTCTTGTGGGTGTCTTGTCTTGTGGGTGTCTTGTGGTGTCTTGTCTCGTGAGTGTCTTGTCTCGTGGTGTCTTGTCTTGTGGTGTCTTGTTTTGTGGGTGTCTTGTCCTGTGGGTGTCTTGTCATGTGCTGTCTTGTCTTGTGGTGTCTTGTTTTGTGGGTGTCTTGTCTTGTGGGTGTCTTGTCTTGTGAGTGTCTTGTCTTGTGGGTGTCTTGTGGTGTCTTGTCTTGTGAGTGTCTTGTCTTGTGGGTGTCTTGTGGTGTCTTGTCTTGTGGTGTCTTGTCTTGTGAGTGTCTTGTCTTGTGGGTGTCTTGTGGTGTCTTGTCTTGTGGTGTCTTGTCTTGTGGTGTCTTGTGGTGTCTTGTCTTGTGGGTGTCTTTCTTTGAGTGTCTTGTCTTGTGGGTGTCTTGTCTTGTGGTGTCTTGTCTTGTCGTGTCTTGTGGTGTCTTGTCTTGTGGTGTCTTGTCTTGTGGTGTCTTGTCTTGTGGTGTCTTGTCTTGTGGTGTCTTGTCTTGTGGTGTCTTGTGGTGTCTTGTCTTGTGGTGTCTTGTCTTGTGAGCGTCTTGTCTTGTGGTGTCTTGTCTTGTGGGTGTCTTGTCTTGTGGTGTCTTGTCTTGTGGTGTCTTGTCTTGTGGGTGTCTTGTCTTGCTGGTGTCTTGTCTTGTGGTGTCTTGTCTTGTGAGTGTCTTGTCTTGTGGTGTCTTGTCTTGTGGGTGTCTTGTCTTGTGGTGTCTTGTCTTGTGGGTGTCTTGTCTTGTGGGTGTCTTGTCTTGTGGGTGTCTTGTCTTGTGGTGTCTTGTCGTGTGAGTGTCTTGTCTTGTGGGTGTCTTGTCTTGTGGTGTCTTGTCTTGTGAGTGTCTTGTCTTGTGGGTGTCTTGTCTTGTGGGTGTCTTGTCTTGTCGGTGTCTTGTGGTGTCTTGTCCTGTGGTGTCTTGTGGTGTCTTGTGGTGTCTTGTGGTGTCTTGTCTTGTGGTGTCTTGTCTTGTGGTGTCTTGTCTTGTGGGTGTCTTGTCTTGTGGGTGTCTTGTCTTGTGGTGTCTTGTCTTGTGGGTGTCTTGTCTTGTGGGTGTCTTGTCTTGTGGGTGTCTTGTCTTGTGGAGTCTTGTCTTGTGGGTGTCTTGTCTTGTGGTGTCTTGTCTTGTGGTGTCTTGTCTTGTGAGTGTCTTGTCTTGTGAGTGTCTTGTCTTGTGGGTGTCTTGTCTTGTGGGTGTCTTGTGGTGTCTTGTCTTGTGGTGTCTTGTCTTGTGGTGTCTTGTCTTGTCTTGTGGTGTCTTGTGGGTGTCTTGTGGTGTCTTGTCTTGTGGTGTCTTGTGGTGTCTTGTCTTATGGTGTCTTGTGGTGTCTTGTCTTGTGGTGTCTTGTCTTGTGGTGTCTTGTCTTGTGGTTTCTTGTCTTGTGGTGTCTTGTCTTGTGGGTGTCTTGTGGTGTCTTGTCTTGTGGTGTCTTGTCTTGTGGTGTCTTGTCTTGTGGGTGTCTTGTGGTGTCTTGTCTTGTGGTGTCTTGTCTTGTGGTGTCTTGTCTTGTGTTGTCTTGTGGGTGTCTTGTTTTGTGGTGTCTTGTCTTGTGGTGTCTTGTGGTGTGTTGTCTTGTGGGTGTCTTGTCTTGTGGGTGTCTTGTCTTGTGGGTGTCTTGTCTTGTGGGTGTCTTGTCTTGTGGTGTCTTGTGGTGTCTTGTCTTGTGGGTGTCTTGTCTTGTGGGTGTCTTGTGGGTGTCTTGTCTTGTGAGTGTCTTTGTAACAGTGCAAGTATTTTGCACTCTTTCATGTATAATTGTGAGTTGTAATTGTGTGTGCGTGTGAGTGTGTGTTGGTGAGGAGGCTGCGGTAGTGGAGGAGTGGACCGGCCTGGCTAGTACTATTGAACAAAGAAGCCCTGTTCTGGCTTGCGAGAGTACCAACCCTGGCTCGGCCAGAGAGATGGGTGGTAGTTTTCAGTTAGCGACCGCCTTACAGAGAGAAGGTGACCAGCCAGTCTTCCTCACCCTGACGGGTGACACTCCAGGCACCCTCAGGGTGTATCCGTCTGAGTTGTGAGGTAAGAGTGTCAGTAATGCATTGTCTTGATTGGGTGTCTTAGTGGTGACGAGCTGAACCATTTAGCCATGTATGGTGTGGGCGTGTATGATGTGGGCGTGTATGGTGTGGGCGTGTATGGTGTGGGCGTGTATGGTGTGGGCGTGTATGATGTGGGCGTGTATGGTGTGGGCGTGTATGGTGTGGGCGTGTATGATGTGGGCGTGTATGGTGTGGGCATGTATGGTGTGGGCGTGTATGGTGTGGGTGTTCCCCCCCCCCCTTTAATTTGGTCAATATGGTGTTAAATAATAGAATGTCAGTGTTAAATATCAATTGCTAAAATTTGGAATAATGAAATAATTTGGTAATAAACATCTATGTGTAGAATAACAAACTTGACTTTTGTTCAGTCCTCTTTTTGAATCAATGTCCCCACAAGTGAGAGTTAAGGCTAGAGAGATATCTTGATGAACACGTGAGAGATAACTAAATTAAGCAGTGTTCCTGTCGCATTGTTTAAGTGGAAGTGAAGTTAGATTCAATGACAGGTGGTGGCAGCAAACATCAGAACATCTTAGTATAACATCATAGATAGAAACAAATCAGGCTATTCTCCCCTTTCTTTTTATTCCTCCTACATCACGCTACTCCTCCTCCTTCATTCTCTCCCTCCTGCCTCCCCTCTTCCCGTTCGCTTCCCGTTTTCTATGCCCGCTCGCCTTCTTCTCCACTTCAGTTCCTGCCTCAGCCTCCCCCATGTTCTATCCACCCATCCCTCCTCCTCTTTCCTCCTTCTACCTTTACTTCGCTTTACTTGACATTCACTACTACCATACAAATCATCCCCTTCCCCCCCCCCCCCCCGGTTACATCTTGTCTTGTGGGTGTCTTGTGGTGTCTTGTGGTGTCTTGTGGTGTCTTGTGGTGTCTTGTGGTGTCTTGTGAGTGTCTTGTCTTGTGGTGTCTTGTCTTGTGGGGGTCTTGTGGTGTCTTGTCTTGTGGTGTCTTGTGGGTGTCTTGTGGTGTCTTGAGGTGTCTTGTGGTGTCTTGTGAGTGTCTTGTCTTGTGGTGTCTTGTGGGTGTCATGTCTTGTGGTGTCTTGTCTTGTGGGTGTCTTGTCTTGTGGTGTCTTGTCTTGTGGGTGTCTTGTCTTGTGGGTGTCTTGTCTTGTGGTGTTTTGTCTTGTGGGTGTCTTGTCTTGTGGGTGTCTTGTCTTGTGGTGTCTTGTCTTGTGGTGTCTTGTTGGTGTCTTGTCTTGTGGTGTCTTGTCTTGTGGGTGTCTTGTCATGTAGTGTCTTGTCTTGTGGTGTCTTGTTGGTGTCTTGTCTTGTGGTGTCTTGTCTTGTGGGTGTCTTGTCTTGTGGTGTCTTGTCTTGTGGGTGTCTTGTCTTGTGGTGTCTTGTGGGTGTCTTGTCTTGTGGTGTCTTGTGGTGTCTTGTCTTGTGGGTGTCTTGTCTTGTGGGTGTCTTGTCTTGTGGGTGTCTTGTCTTGTGGTGTCTTGTCTTGTGGTGTCTTGTCTTGTGGGTGTCTTGTCTTGTGGGTGTCTTGTCTTGTGGGTGTCTTGTCTTGTGGGTGTCTTGTCTTGTGGGTGTCTTGTCTTTTGGTGTCTTGTCTTGTGGGTGTCTTGTCTTGTGGGTGTCTTGTCTTGTGGTGTCTTGTCTTGTGAGTGTCTTGTCTTGTGGTGTCTTGTCTTGTGGGTGTCTTGTCTTGTGGTGTCTTGTCTTGTGGTGTCTTGTGGTGTCTTGTCTTGTGGTGTCTTGTCTTGTGAGTGTCTTGTCTTGTGGTGTCTTGTCTTGTGGGTGTCTTGTCTTGTGGTGTCTTGTCTTGTGGTGTCTTGTCTTGTGGTGTCTTGTCTTGTGGTGTCTTGTCTTGTGGTGTCTTGTCTTGTGGTGTCTTGTCTTGTGGTGTCTTGTCTTGTGGGTGTCTTGTATTGTGGTGTCTTGTCCTGTGGGTGTCTTGTCTTGTGGTGTCTTGTCTTGTGGTTCTCTTGTCTTGTGGGTGTCTTGTCTTGTGGTGTCTTGTCTTGTGGTGTCTTGTCTTGTGGGTGTCTTGTCTTGTGGGTGTCTTGTCTTGTGGTGTCTTGTCTTGTGGGTGTCTTGCGGTGTCTTGTCTTGTGGGTGTCTTGTCTTGAGGTGTCTTGTCTTGTGGTTCTCTTGTCTTGTGGGTGTCTTGTGGTGTCTTGTCTTGTGGGTGTCTTGTGGTGTCTTGTCTTGTGGTGTCTTGTCTTGTGGGTGTCTTGTGGTGTCTTGTCTTGTGGGTGTCTTGTCTTGTGGGTGTCTTGTGGGTGTCTTGTGGTGTCATGTGAGTGTCTTGTGGGTGTCTTGTGGTGTCTTGTCTTGTGGGTGTCATTTCTTGTGGGTGTCTTGTGGGTGTCTTGTGGGTGTCTTGTGGTGTCTTGTGGTGTCTTGTGGTGTCTTGTGGTGTCTTGTCTTGTGAGTGTCATGTCTTGTGGGTGTCTTGTCTTGTGGGTGTCTTGTGGGTGTCTTGTGGGTGTCTTGTGGGTGTCTTGTGGGTGTCTTGTGGGTGTCTTGTGGTGTCTTGTGGTGTCTTGTCTTGTGGTGTCTTGTCTTGTGGTGTCTTGTGGGTGTCTTGTGGTGTCTTGTCTTGTGGTATCTTGTGGGTGTCTTGTGGTGTCTTGTCTTGTGGGTGTCTTGTGGTGTCTTGTCTTGTGGTGTCTTGTGGGTGTCTTGTGGTGTCTTGTGGTGTCTTGTGAGTGTCTTGTCTTGTGGTGTCTTGTGGGTGTCATGTCTTGTGGTGTCTTGTCTTGTGGGTGTCTTGTCTTGTGGTGTCTTGTCTTGTGGGTGTCTTGTCTTGTGGGTGTCTTGTCTTGTGGTGTTTTGTCTTGTGGGTGTCTTGTCTTGTGGGTGCCTTGTCTTGTGGTGTCTTGTCTTGTGGTGTCTTGTTGGTGTCTTGTCTTGTGGTGTCTTGTCTTGTGGGTGTCTTGTCTTGTGGTGTCTTGTCTTGTGGTGTCTTGTTGGTGTCTTGTCTTGTGGTGTCTTATCTTGTGGGTGTCTTGTCTTGTGGTGTCTAGTCTTGTGGGTGTCTTGTCTTGTGGTGTCTTGTGGGTGTCTTGTCTTGTGGTGTCTTGTGGTGTCTTGTCTTGTGGGTGTCTTGTCTTGTGGTGTCTTGTCTTGTGGTGTCTTGTCGTGTTGGTGTCTTGTCTTGTGGTGTCTTGTCTTGTGGTGTCTTGTGGGTGTCTTGTCTTGTGGTGTCTTGTCTTGTGGTGTCTTGTGGTGTCTTGTGGGTGTCTTGTCTTGTGGTGTCTTGTCTTGTGGTGTCTTGTGGTGTCTTGTCTTGTGGTGTCTTGTGGGTGTCTTGTCTTGTGGTGTCTTGTCTTATGGTGTCTTGTGGGTGTCTTGTCTTGTGGTGTCTTGTCTTGTGGTGTCTTGTCTTGTGGGTGTCTTGTCTTGTGGGTGTCTTGTCTTGTGGTGTCTTGTGGGTGTCATGTCTTGTGGGTGTCTTGTGGGTGTCTTGTGGGTGTCATGTCTTGTGGGTGTCTTGTGGGTGTCTTGTGGGTGTCATGTCTTGTAGGTGTCTTGTCTTGTGGGTGTCATGTCTTGTGGTGTCTTGTCTTGTGGTGTCTTGTGGGTGTCTTGTCTTGTGGTGTCTTGTCTTGTGGTGTCTTGTCTTGTGAGTGTCTTGTGGTGTCTTGTCTTGTTGTGTCTTGTGGTGTCTTGTCTTGTGGTGTCTTGTGGTGTCTTGTGGTGTCTTGTGGTGTCTTGTCTTGTGGTGTCTTGTGGGTGTCTTGTCTTGTGAGTGTCTTGTCTTGTGGTGTCTTGTCTTGTGGTGTCTTGTCTTGTGGTGTCTTGTCTTGTGAGTGTCTTGTGGGTGTCTTGTCTTGTAGTGTCTTGTCTTGTGAGTGTCTTGTCTTGTGGGTGTCTTGTCTTGTGGTGTCTTGTGGTGTCTTGTGGTGTCTTGTGGTGTCTTGTGGTGTCTTGTCTTGTGGTGTCTTGTGGTGTCTTGTCTTGTGGTGTCTTGTCTTGTGGTGTCTTGTGGGTGTCTTGTCTTGTGGTGTCTTGTCTTGTGAGTGTCTTGTCTTGTGGGTGTCTTGTCTTGTGGTGTCTTGTCTTGTGAGTGTCTTGTCTTGTGGTGTCTTGTCTTGTGGTGTCTTGTCTTGTGGGTGTCTTGTCTTGTGAGTGTCTTGTGGTGTCTTGTCTTGTGGTGTCTTGTGGTGTCTTGTCTTGTGGTGTCTTGTGGTGTCTTGTCTTGTGGTGTCTTGTGGTGTCTTGTCGTGTGGGTGTCTTGTCTTGTGAGTGTCTTGTCTTGTGGTGTCTTGTCTTGTGGTGTCTTGTCGTGTGGGTGTCTTGTGAGTGTCTTGTCTTGTGGTGTCTTGTCTTGTGGGTGTCTTGTGGTGTCTTGTGGTGTCTTGTGGTGTCTTGTGGTGTCTTGTCTTGTGAGTGTCTTGTGGTGTCTTGTGGTGTCTTGTGGTGTCTTGTGGTGTCTTGTGGTGTCTTGTCTTGTTGTGTTTTGTGGTGTCTTGTCTTGTGGTGTCTTGTGGTGTCTTGTCTTGTGGGTGTCTTGTGGTGTCTTGTGGGTGTCTTGTCTTGTGGTGTCTTGTGGTGTCTTGTGGTGTCTTGTCTTGTGGTGTCTTGTCTTGTGGGTGTCTTGTGGTGTCTTGTGGTGTCTTGTCTTGTGGTGTCTTGTGGTGTCTTGTCTTGTGGTGTCTTGTGGTGTCTTGTGAGTGTCTTGTCTTGTGGTGTCTTGTCTTGTGGGTGTCTTGTGGTGTCTTGTGGTGTCTTGTCTTGTGGTGTCATGTGGTGTCTTGTGAGTGTCTTGTCTTGTGGTGTCTTGTCTTGTGGGTGTCTTGTGGTGTCTTGTGGGTGTCTTGTCTTGTGGTGTCTTGTGGTGTCTTGTGAGTGTCTTGTCTTGTGGTGTCTTGTCTTGTGGGTGTCTTGTGGTGTCTTGTGGTGTCTTGTCTTGTGGTGTCTTGTGGTGTCTTGTCTTGTGGTGTCTTGTGGTGTCTTGTGGTGTCTTGTCTTGTGGGTGTCTTGTGGTGTCTTGTCTTGTGGTGTCTTGTGAGTGTCTTGTGGTGTCTTGTGGTGTCTTGTGGTGTCTTGTGGTGTCTTGTGGTGTCTTGTGGTGTCTTGTGGTGTCTTGTGGTGTCTTGTCTTGTGGGTGTCTTGTGAGTGTCTTGTCTTGTGGTGTCTTGTGAGTGTCTTGTGGTGTCTTGTGGTGTCTTGTGGTGTCTTGTGGTGTCTTGTGGTGTCTTGTGGTGTCTTGTCTTGTGGGTGTCTTGTGGTGTCTTGTGGTGTCTTGTGGGTGTCTTGTGGTGTCTTGTGGTGTCTTGTGGTGTCTTGTGGTGTCTTGTGGTGTCTTGTGGTGTCTTGTGGTGTCTTGTCTTGTGGTGTTTTGTGGTGTCTTGTCTTGTGGTGTCTTGTCTTGTGGGTGTCTTGTGGTGTCTTGTCTTGTGGTGTCTTGTCTTGTAAGTGTCTTGTCTTGTGGTGTCTTGTGGTGTCTTGTGGTGTCTTGTGGTGTCTTGTGGTGTCTTGTCTTGTGGTGTCTTGTGGTGTCTTGTCTTGTGGGTGTCTTGTGGTGTCTTGTCTTGTGGTGTCTTGTCTTGTGGTGTCTTGTGGTGTCTTGTGGTGTCTTGTCTTGTGGTGTCTTGTGGGTGTCTTGTCTTGTGAGTGTCTTGTCTTGTGGTGTCTTGTGGTGTCTTGTGGTGTCTTGTGGTGTCTTGTCTTGTGGTGTCTTGTGAGTCTCTTGTCTTGTGAGTGTCTTGTCTTGTGGTGTCTTGTGGTGTCTTGTGGTGTCTTGTCTTGTGGTGTCTTGTGGTGTCTTGTCTTGTGGTGTCTTGTCTTGTGGTGTCTTGTCTTGTGGTGTCTTGTCTTGTGAGTGTCTTGTATTGTGGTGTCTTGTCTTGTGGTGTCTTGTGGTGTCTTGTCTTGTGGGTGTCTTGTCTTGTGGTGTCTTGTCTTGTGGTGTCTTGTGGGTGTCTTGTCTTGTGGGTGTCTTGTCTTGTGGGTGTCTTGTCTTGTGGTGTCTTGTCTTGTGGTGTCTTGTCTTGTGGGTGTCTTGTCTTGTGGTGTCTTGTCTTGTGGTGTCTTGTGGTGTCTTGTGGTGTCTTGTCTTGTGGGTGTCTTGTCTTGTGGGTGTCTTGTCTTGTGGGTGTCTTGTCTTGTGGTGTCTTGTCTTGTGGGTGTCTTGTCTTGTGGTGTCTTGTCTTGTGGTGTCTTGTCTTGTGGTGTCTTGTCTTGTGGTGTCTTGTGGTGTCTTGTGGTGTCTTGTCTTGTGAGTGTCTTGTCTTGTTGTGTCTTGTCTTGTGGTGTCTTGTCTTGTGGTGTTTTGTGGGTGTCTTGTCTTGTGGTGTCTTGTCTTGTGGGTGTCTTGTGGTGTCTTGTCTTGTGGTGTTTTGTGGGTGTCTTGTCTTGTGGTGTCTTGTCTTGTGGTGTCTTGTGGTGTCTTGTTTTGTGGGTGTCTTGTCTTGTGGGTGTCTTGTGGTGTCTTGTCTTGTGGTGTCTTGTCTTGTGAGTGTCTTGTCTTGTGGGTGTCTTGTGGTGTCTTGTCTTGTGGGTGTCTTGTCTTGTGGTGTCTTGTCTTGTGGGTGTCTTGTCTTGTGAGTGTCTTGTCTTGTGAGTGTCTTGTCTTGTGGGTGTCTTGTCTTGTGGGTGTCTTGTCTTGTGGGTGTCTTGTCTTGTGAGTGTCTTGTCTTGTGAGTGTCTTGTCTTGTGGGTGTCTTGTCTTGTGAGTGTCTTGTCTTGTGGTGTTTTGTCTTGTGAGTGTCTTGTCTTGTGAGTGTCTTGTCTTGTGGGTGTCTTGTCTTGTGAGTGTCTTGTCTTGTGAGTGTCTTGTCTTGTGGGTGTCTTGTCTTGTGGGTGTCTTGTCTTGTGGTGTCTTGTGGTGTCTTGTCTTTTGGGTGTCTTGTCTTGAGGGTGTCTTGTCTTGTGGGTGTCTTGTCTTGTGGGTGTCTTGTGGTGTCTTGTCTCGTGAGTGTCTTGTCTCGTGGTGTCTTGTCTTGTGGTGTCTTGTTTTGTGGGTGTCTTGTCCTGTGGGTGTCTTGTCATGTGCTGTCTTGTCTTGTGGTGTCTTGTTTTGTGGGTGTCTTGTCTTGTGGGTGTCTTGTCTTGTGAGTGTCTTGTCTTGTGGGTGTCTTGTGGTGTCTTGTCTTGTGAGTGTCTTGTCTTGTGGGTGTCTTGTGGTGTCTTGTCTTGTGGTGTCTTGTCTTGTGAGTGTCTTGTCTTGTGGGTGTCTTGTGGTGTCTTGTCTTGTGGTGTCTTGTCTTGTGGTGTCTTGTGGTGTCTTGTCTTGTGGGTGTCTTTCTTTGAGTGTCTTGTCTTGTGGGTGTCTTGTCTTGTGGTGTCTTGTCTTGTCGTGTCTTGTGGTGTCTTGTCTTGTGGTGTCTTGTCTTGTGGTGTCTTGTCTTGTGGTGTCTTGTCTTGTGGTGTCTTGTCTTGTGGTGTCTTGTGGTGTCTTGTCTTGTGGTGTCTTGTCTTGTGAGCGTCTTGTCTTGTGGTGTCTTGTCTTGTGGGTGTCTTGTCTTGTGGTGTCTTGTCTTGTGGTGTCTTGTCTTGTGGGTGTCTTGTCTTGCTGGTGTCTTGTCTTGTGGTGTCTTGTCTTGTGAGTGTCTTGTCTTGTGGTGTCTTGTCTTGTGGGTGTCTTGTCTTGTGGTGTCTTGTCTTGTGGTGTCTTGTCTTGTGGGTGTCTTGTGGTGTCTTGTCTTGTGGGTGTCTTGTCTTGTGGTGTCTTGTGGTGTCTTATCTTGTGGTGTCTTGTGAGTGTCTTGTCTTGTGGTGTCTTGTCTTGTGGGTGTCTTGTCTTGTGGGTGTCTTGTCCTGTGGGTGTCTTGTCTTGTGGTGTCTTGTGGGTGTCTTGTCTTGTGGGTGTCTTGTCTTGTGGTGTCTTGTCTTGTGAGTGTCTTGTCTTGTGGGTGTCTTGTCTTGTGAGTGTCTTGTCTTGTGGTGTCTTGTCTTGTGAGTGTCTTGTCTTGTGGGTGTCTTGTCTTGTGGGTGTCTTGTCTTGTGGTGTCTTGTGGTGTCTTGTCTTGTGGGTGTCTTTCTTTGAGTGTCTTGTCTTGTGGTGTCTTGTCTTGTGGTGTCTTGTGGTGTCTTGTCTTGTGGGTGTCTTTCTTTGAGTGTCTTGTCTTGTGGGTGTCTTGTCTTGTGGTGTCTTGTCTTGTCGTGTCTTGTGGTGTCTTGTCTTGTGGTGTCTTGTCTTGTGGTGTCTTGTCTTGTGGTGTCTTGTCTTGTGGTGTCTTGTGGTGTCTTGTCTTGTGGTGTCTTGTCTTGTGAGCGTCTTGTCTTGTGGTGTCTTGTCTTGTGGGTGTCTTGTCTTGTGGTGTCTTGTCTTGTGGTGTCTTGTCTTGTGGGTGTCTTGTCTTGTGGGTGTCTTGTCTTGTGGTGTCTTGTCTTGTGAGTGTCTTGTCTTGTGGTGTCTTGTCTTGTGGGTGTCTTGTCTTGTGGTGTCTTGTCTTGTGGTGTCTTGTCTTGTGGGTGTCTTGTGGTGTCTTGTCTTGTGGGTGTCTTTCTTTGAGTGTCTTGTCTTGTGGGTGTCTTGTCTTGTGGTGTCTTGTGGTGTCTTGTGGGTGTCTTGTGAGTGTCTTGTCTTGTGGGTGTCTTGTCTTGTGGTGTCTTGTCTTGTGGGTGTCTTGTCTTGTGGTGTCTTGTCTTGTGGGTGTCTTGTCTTGTGAGTGTTTTGTCTTGTGGTGTCTTGTCTTGTGGGTGTCTTGTCTTGTGAGTGTCTTGTCTTGTGGGTGTCTTGTCTTGTGGTGTCTCGTGGTGTCTTGTGGGTGTCTTGTCTTGTGGGTGTCTTGTCTTGTGGTGTCTTGTCTTGTGAGTGTCTTGTCTTGTGGGTGTCTTGTCCTGTGGGTGTCTTGTCTTGTGGTGTCTTGTGGGTGTCTTGTCTTGTGGGTGTCTTGTCTTGTGGGTGTCTTGTCTTGTGGGTGTCTTGTCTTGTGAGTGTCTTGTCTTGTGGTGTCTTGTCTTGTGAGTGTCTTGTCTTGTGGGTGTCTTGTCTTGTGGGTGTCTTGTCCTGTGGGTGTCTTGTCCTGTGGGTGTCTTGTCTTGTGGTGTCTTGTCTTGTGGTGTCTTGTGGGTGTCTTGTGGTGTCTTGTGGGTGTCTTGTGGTGTCTTGTGGGTGTCTTGTGGTGTCTTGTCTTGTGGTGTCGTGTCTTGTGAGTGTCTTGTCTTGTGGTGTCTTGTGGTGTCTTGTCTTGTGGTGTCTTGTCTTGTGAGTGTCTTGTCTTGTGGGTGTCTTGTGGTGTCTTGTGGTGTCTTGGGGTGTCTTGTGGTGTCTTGTCGTGTGAGTGTCTTGTCTTGTGGGTGTCTTGTCTTGAGGGTTTCTTGTCTTGTGGGTGTCTTGTGGTGTCTTGTGGTGTCTTGGGGTGTCTTGTCTTGTGGTGTCGTGTCTTGTGAGTGTCTTGTCTTGTGGTGTCTTGTGGTGTCTTGTCTTGTGGTGTCTTGTCTTGTGAGTGTCTTGTCTTGTGGGTGTCTTGTGGTGTCTTGTCTTGTGGTGTCTTGTCTTGTGGTGTCTTGTCTTGTGGTGTCTTGTCTTGTGGTGTCTTGTCTTGTGGGTGTCTTGTGGTGTCTTGTGGTGTCTTGTCTTGTGGTGTCGTGTCTTGTGAGTGTCTTGTCTTGTGGTGTCTTGTGGTGTCTTGTCTTGTGGTGTCTTGTCTTGTGGTGTCTTGTCTTGTGGGTGTCTTGTGGTGTCTTGTGGGTGTCTTGTGGTGTCTTGTCTTGTGGGTGTCTTGTCTTGTGGGTGTCTTGTCTTGTGAGTGTCTTGTCTTGTGGTGTCTTGTGGTGTCTTGTCTTGTGGTGTCTTGTCTTGTGGTGTCTTGTCTTGTGGGTGTCTTGTGGTGTCTTGTGGGTGTCTTGTGGTGTCTTGTCTTGTGGGTGTCTTGTCTTGTGGTGTCTTGTCTTGTGAGTGTCTTGTCTTGTGGTGTCTTGTCTTGTGGTGTCTTGTCTTGTGGTGTCTTGTCTTGTGAGTGTCTTGTCTTGTGGTGTCTTGTCTTGTGGTGTCTTGTCTTGTGGTGTCTTGTCTTGTGGTGTCTTGTGGTGTCTTGTGAGTGTCTTGTCTTGTGAGTGTCTTGTCTTGTGGGTGTCTTGTCTTGTGGTGTCTTGTCTTGTGAGTGTCTTGTCTTGTGGTGTCTTGTCTTGTGGGTGTCTTGTCTTGTGGTGTCTTAAGAACATAAGAAGAACATAAGAACAAAGGTAACTGCAGAAGGCCTATTGGCCCATACGAGGCAGCTCCTATCTATAACCACCTAATCCCACTCATAAACATGTCCAACCCACGCTTGAAACAATCGAGGGACACCATCTCCACCACGTTACGTAGTAATTGGTTCCACAAATCAACAACCCTGTTACCGAACCAGTATTTACCCAAGTCTTTCCTAAATCTAAACTTATCCAATTTATACCCTTTGTTTCGTGTTCTGTCTTGTGTTGATACTTTTAATACCCTATTAATATCCCCTGTGTTGTGTCCATTCATCCACTTGTAAACCTCTATCATATCACCCTTAACTCTTCACCTTTCCAGTGAATGCAATTTAAGCTTTGTTAATCTTTCTTCATATGAAAAATTTCTAATTTGGGGAATTAACTTAGTCATCCTACGCTGGACACGTTCAAGTGAATTTATATCCATTCCATAGTACGGCGACCAAAACTGAACTGCATAATCTAAATGGGGCCTAACCAGAGCAAGATATAGCTGAAGAACCACACCAGGTGTCTTATTTTTTTTTTTATTAAGAAATGAGGTACATCTGTATTAGTGCAGCTACCCTTGACTATATGAAGTGGAGTACAATGTGTCAAAAAAAAAAAAGCTAACTAGGTGATGCTAAAAAATCCCCATCACATAGGATGGTTAGTCATACAGAGGCATGTGATAAGCAGTCTGCACTGGCAGACTCCGGATGCATTTTGAGGATAACAACACAAGATTGAATAAGGTAGCAGTGGTAATACAAGTCCCCATCTCGCAGGATGGTTAGTCATACAGAGCCATGTGTTTAATAGCCTGCACTGGCAAATTTTGGGTATACTGTGAGGATATCTTCAGGAGTACGAGAGTGAATAAAGTAATTGCAAAGTTCCAGGTACCTCATGCCAACTGGTCTGAAAGGTCTAATAACTGGGCATTCAGTGATGTAGTGCGGGAGATCGTGCCGTAGTTCCTGCTCACAGAGTTTGCAACTGAAGTGCTCAGGATTGGGAGATCCGTAACCTGCAGCCACCTGCCACAGGTAACGGTAACCCAACCTGATCCTTGCAACCACTGTGTCGCACAGTCTAGTGGACGTTTTGTGCTGTCCATAGATGTAGGTTTCAGATCTGAACAAATCATAGCTTTTTATACTAGTACTTTCAGGTCGTTAGGAGTCATTAAGTTCTTCCTTTCAAATCTGAATGTTTGGACCAATACAGTTTTGACAGCAGAGATGGGGATACCTAGATCTAATTCATCTTCAAACTTGTTACACACTAATTTGGCTGCAATGTCTGTCTCATTATGATGGATTATATTTATGTGTGAAGGTATCCATACAAAGCAGATTTGAGACCCTTTACTCTGTGCATCAATTAGATCATTTATAATTGGGAGTATGAGGTTCTTGCTGTTGATCTTCCAAGAGAAGTTTTCGATTGCTTGAAGAGCAGACTTTGAATCACAGAATATTATTCCTCCTCCAATGTTTTTTAATGTACTGGTAGCTAGGTGTAATGGTGCTAGTTCTGCTTGTGTGGAGGTCAGCCAGTTGTTTAACCTGACACTGACAGTCTTTGTGCAAATATTATTTCTATAAAACCTACATGCCGCTGCAGTCCGTCCAATAGAGGATTGGACTGGGCCGTCGGTGTAGACACAGTGCTCGTGAGATCTTAAACTCTCGATGGAGGAGGTAATTGTTTCAAGAGTGACAGCTTGGGGAAGTGCAAGATTCTCATTATCTTTCTTGGTGACAGGTGTGTATGATACTTGAATGGTGGGGTACAGATAAAGAGGAATATCAGAGACAGGTAGATTGCATTTCAAAGGAATGTTAAGTTTAATGAGATTGTAAGTATTGTTGCTCAGCCAATTATCATAAAAGGAGTGAGTTGGTATGTCGGCACCAGTCAAAAGGGTGTTAACAGCACTAAATAATTTGTCTCTGAGCAATGCAGGAGATGTAGGATCGCTCATAACTTTAAGACAAAAGGTAGTGTTAACTTGCATTATTCTCTCTAGTATGGTTGGAAGTTTCAGTTCTTCCCTCATGTTGATGATTCTTGTGCATCTTGGGGCACCAAGAATTATCCTCATGGCTTCATTCTGTACTACTTCAAGTTTCTCCAACACAGAAGAGGGGAAATTAATTAAGTGCAGAGCATTATAATCAACGAGAGATCTAAGGAACATCATATAGAATAGTCTAGCATATTTAATATTGATACCAATATTCTTACCAGTAAGTGTTCTCAATGGTTTTAGTCTTTCTTTTAACCTACGGTGTAGATCATTTACAATGTCACTGTTAATACCAACTCCAAGGTATTTGTGCTGCCCACACGTTTCAATGTTCTGGTTGTTGACCTTGAAAGTTATTGGGACATGAGTATTCTCTTGGGGATGGAGAACTCTGGATTTAGTTATAGAGATAACAAGACCACATTCAATGCTTTTAGCAGCGAATGAATCAAGTAGAGCTTGCAGTCTAGTTTGGGAATTTGCAACAATGCATATATCATCGGCATAACAAATGACGGCTTCGTCAGGTAGTGTAGGAATATCAATTGTTAATTTATGCATCAGAACATTGAACAGTGTGGGACTTAGCACTCCACCCTGGGGTGTACCCAACTCAAAGGTGCACAGAGTTTACTTTTGACCCCCTTGAAAAGGACTGAGGCGGTTCTGTTACTCAGATAACCCCTGAGCCATGTCAACAGTCTTCCCTTAACTCCAAAAGAGGCTAGCTGTTCTAGGATTATTTCTCTGTTTACTGTATCAAAAGCAGTTTGGAGATCAATAAATGCCGCCTGAGAGTTTGGTCCCTCTCTGATAAAATACTCAGCAAAGCAAGTTTGTGTGCTTCTTCCAGGAAGGAAACCATACAGGTTAGGGGCAAGGTGGGGCTTGATTTGAAACATTAGTCTGTCGAGAATAATTCTCTCAAGAACTTTACACATGCACGACGTCAGAGAAATGGGTCTAAATTTTTGTGAATTAGGCTTGGGTATGGGTATTATGAGTCCGTGTCCAGCGGTCAGGTAAAACACCCTGCCTTAGACTTTGATTAAACAATTCTAGCAAAGGGCTATTTGGCAGCTCAGCAAGTACTCTCAAGGTGTTGTATGTGATGCCATCCTCTCCAGGAGAGGTAGCCTTACCTTTCTTGAGTGCATTTTAAATTTCAAAGGGGGTTATGCCATAGTTATCATCAGGCCCTATTTCACTACAGGCAATTTCAATATTGAAGTTACGATTCATTTTGGTACTAGCCAGATAGTTTTGCACATCTAGGGGCAGGCTGCTTATACTAGCAGTGCTTGCATATTGCTGAAGCAGCATGTCGGCATAGTCTACAGGTGAATGGTGATCAAGTTGACGACTGCTAGGTCGAGAAATCTTTTAATTTTATTCCACATTTGGGATGAGGATGTTGCATGATTGATGCCTTGCAGAAACTGTTCCCAGTGCTGGTTATACACCTGTTCCTTTAGCTCTGATCTCCTACCCTCTCAGGGTAGGGGCCCCCCCCCCCTCCCTCCTCAACATATCCTTGCCATGTAGGGGAGTCCTCCCTCCCTCCTCTACATAACCTACATACTCCCATCTATCTATTTTTTCTATCTACACACAGGATTAACTCTACGGCACATACTCATACATATTCATCTAGTACTACTACTATTCCTCTTCTCCTCTTCCTTTACTCTCCCTACATGACCACATACAACCACATAGCCTCCCGCCCCCCACTCCAACACAACCTTCGGTCAAAGGCCCCGCGCACCCTGATGCCATGCGCCGCCAAACGCCCGGGGAACCCCCCAAAACATCATGCGTCTATGTACCTGTGCCCCACCTGAGCAGGGGAGCCTAATGAGCTCACATGCTCAGGTGCTGCGGACGGTCGTAGGCGTACTTTACACTACTGGAACATCCCTCATTCTTGTGGCCTGCTTGACGTGTTGATACATGAATGTATCCAGAATGAGGCTTACAAATCGGCCTGGATTTACAAATGTGAGAGAGAGAGAGAGAGAGAGAGAGAGAGAGAGAGAGAGAGAGAGAGAGAGAGAGAGAGAGAGAGAGAGAGAGAGAGAGAGAGAGTGAGAGAGAGAGAGAGAGAGAGAGAGAGAGAGAGAGAGAGAGAGAGAGAGAGAGAGAGAGAGAGAGAGAGAGAGAGAGAGAGAGAGAGAGAGAGACAGAGAGAGAGACAGAGAGAGAGAGAGAGAGAGAGAGAGAGAGAGAGAGAGAGAGAGAGAGAGAGAGAGAGAGAGAGAGAGAGAGAGAGAGAGAGAGAGAGAAAGAGAATGAGAATATGTTTACTAAAAACAATCTTCACTACACACTATCTTCAGTACGCATTATCATCACTAAAAAAAAAAAAATCATTCCAAAAAAACAATTTTTACTAAAAAATAATATTTACTAAAACAATCTTTACCAAAAAAAATCAATCTTCACTATAAAACAATCTTCACCTCACACGTTCATTACTAAAAACAATCTTTACTAAAAACAATCTTTACTAAAAACAATCTTTACTAAAAACAATCTTTACTAAAAAACAATCTTTACTAAAAACAATCTTTACTAAAAAACAATCTTTACTAAAAACAATCTTTACTAAAAACAATCTTTACTAAAAACAATCTTTACTAAAAACAATCTTTACTAAAAAACAATCTTTACTAAAAACAATCTTTACTAAAAACAATCTTTACTAAAAACAATCTTTACTAAAAAACAATCTTTACTAAAAACAATCTTTACTAAAAACAATCTTTACTAAAAACAATCTTTACTAAAAAACAATCTTTACTAAAAAACAATCTTTACTAAAAATAATCTTTACTGAAAACAATCTTTACTTAAAACAATCTTTACTAAAAACAATCTTTACTAAAAACAATCTTTACTAAAAAACAATCTTTACTAAAAACAATCTTTACTAAAAACAATCTTTACTAAAAACAATCTTTACTAAAAAACAATCTTTACTAAAAAACAATCTTTACTAAAAACAATCTTTACTTAAAACAATCTTTACTAAAAAACAATCTTTACTAAAAACAATCTTTACTAAAAACAATCTTTACCAAAAAAAATCAATCTTCACTATAAAACAATCTTACCTCACAAGATCATTACTAAAAACAATCTTTACGATAAACTGTCTATACTAAAAAACAATCTTCACTACACACTACTGTCACTAAAAAACAATCTTTACTAAAACGATATTTACTATGAAACAATCTTTACTAAAAACAATCTACACTACACATGATCTTCACTAAAATCAATCTTCACTACACACTATGGTCACTAAAAACAATCTTTACTAAAACAATCTTTACTAGAAAACAATCTTTACTAAAAAAAACAATTTTCACTACACACGATCTTCACTACACATAATCTTCCTTAAAAACAATCTTCACTACACAATCTTCAATAAAAAACAATCTTTACTAAAAACAATCTTCACCTCACACGATCTTTGCTAAAAAAAATACAATCATCACTACACACACACACACACACACACACACACACACACACACACACACACACACACACACACACACACACACAGAAAATTCAGAGGTATACCATCAGACTCGTCCCGGAACTGAGAGGTATGAGCTACGAGGAAAGGCTAAAGGAGCTAAACATCACATCTCTGGTAAACAGAGGAGTAAGGGGAGACATGATAACCACCTACAAAATTCTTAGGGGAATTGACAGGGTGGTCAAAGACAAACTCTTTAGCACGGGTGGGACACGAACAAGGGGACACAGGTGGACGCTGAGAACCCACATGAGCCACAGAGACGTTAGAAAAAACTTTTTCAGTGTCAGAGTAGTTAACAGGTGGAATGCATTAGGAAGTGATGTGGTGAAGGCTGACTCCATACACAGTTTCAAGTGTAGATATGATAGAGCCCAACAGGCTCAGGAACCTGTACACCAGTTGATTGACGGTTGAGAGGCGGGACCAAAGAGCCAGAGCTCAACCCCCGAAAACACAACTAGGTGAGTACAATGTTCACTGCACACGATCTTAACTAAAAACAACCTCCACTCAGTGGTCACTAAAACAAGCTCCACTCAGTGGTCACTAAAACAACCTCCACTCAGTGGTCACTAAAACAACCTCCACTCAGTGGTCACTAAAACAACCTCCACTCAATGGTCACTAAAACAACCTCCACTCAGTGGTCACTAAAACAACCTCCACTCAGTGGTCACTAAAACAACCTCCACTCAATGGTCACTAAAACAACCTCCACTCAACGGTCACTAAAACAACCTCCACTCAGTGGTCACTAAAACAACCTCCACTCAGTGGTCACTAAAACAACCTCCACTCAATGGTCACTAAAACAACCTCCACTCAGTGGTCACTAAAACAACCTCCACTCAATGGTCACTAAAACAACCTCCACTCAGTGGTCACTAAAACAACCTCCACTCAATGGTCACTAAAACAACCTCCACTCAGTGGTCACTAAAACAACCTCCACTCAATGGTCACTAAAACAACCTCCACTCAGTGGTCACTAAAACAACCTCCACTCAGTGGTCACTAAAACAACCTCCACTCAGTGGTCACTAAAACAACCTCCACTCAATGGTCACTAAAACAACCTCCACTCAGTGGTCACTAAAACAACCTCCACTCAGTGGTCACTAAAACAACCTCCACTCAATGGTCACTAAAACAACCTCCACTCAGTGGTCACTAAAACAACCTCCACTCAGTGGTCACTAAAACAAGCTCCTCGAAGATCACAACAAAACAATGGAGCCTTGTTGATGAGTCTGGCTGAGCCTATTCACGATACCCTGACGATCACGATACTCTTCAGATCGGTAACACATCTCTCGCTGCCTCATTCACTCGTCCACTCCTGCGATGTATCACATTGTATCACATTGTATCACAAGGTGGATTTCCTGTGGATTTTCTTCACTGGAAATCCACCTTCAACAGCTGCTACTATGCAGGCATTTCTCTGCTAACATTCCAAGGAGGAAAGAACTCCTCTTGAGCTCACCACTTGCTAATTCTCGACGCATGAGTAACTGAGAGTGAAGGTTCCATAACCCGCCGGAGAACATTACACAGTCCCAACAGTTAGGGGTGCGAACCTAACTATTCTGTACCAAGTAACCCCTAATACACAGACAAATAAGCCTAATTACAACAAAATACCAAGTTTCCTACATTAGTTCCACTCCCAATATTAACATAATCACATAACTGCTGCTGAGAATTACAGTCGGATTTCGAAAGATAAATACCTCATTCAAAATGAATTCTACTGCAAGGTCATTTATCTGTGTTGTGTTGGTGGTAATTTTTGTGGGATTACACCTGTGGCTGTAAGGCTGGGAAGGCTAAACGGCCACCCACCTCCGTCTACTGCGCGAGTAGACTCTGGCCTGGCGCAGTGAAAAGTCTAGAGTGTCTGCAATCGTAAGGAGGTTGGTAGCAGGAGTTCATTTGATCACACCTGAACCAGTCTGCGACTTAAATTTATTTTCTAATGAAGAACTGAGCCCATTGCTAAACTGGTCGCCTCTCGTAGGCCCCGTCATGAGATAACACCAGATGTCCCCGAAGGTGGAGGGCTTGAAGACCTTCCTGGAACTCGTGGGAGAAATTCCTGTCAGCGCTCCCATGACAGGCTGGTGGCCTCTGGCGCTCTTACTAGTTCTTACTGTTGGTATGATGATATTCATCTATCTTCAATGTCCAGACTCCTCTGTAACCTCTGTAGCTGTCGAGGACAACCCCACTGATACAACCGTAGTGGACTAGGGCAACCCCACTGATACAACCATCGTTGTCCAGCCCAACCCCGAACTCGCAAAAAGAACCCGACTGCCCAACTCTTTGACCGCCAGTGATGGTCATCTCTGCTTTACCGCCAGTGTGGATGAACCTCATCATGGCTCCTCCATCACTGATAATGATGGCGGCTCCACCAGTGATGGCGGCGGCTCCACCAGTGATGGCGGCGGCTCCACCAGTGATGGCGGCGGCTCCACCAGTGATGGCGGCGGCTCCACCAGTGATGGCGGCGGCTCCGCCAGTGATGGCGGCGGCTCCACCAGTGATGGCGGCGGCTCCACCAGTGATGGCGGCGGCTCCACCAGTGATGGGGGCGGCTCCACCAGTGATGGGGGCGGCTCCACCAGTGATGGCGGCGGCTCCACCAATGATGGCGGCGGCTCCACCTGTGATGGCGGCGGCTCCACCAGTGATGGCGGCGGCTCCACCAGTGATGGCGGCGGCTCCACCAGTGATGGCGGCTCCACCGGATCGTAATGTCAAGTGAGCTCCGTCGACACCACGGAAGAAGTTACCACTGTGCGAGCACCAATCTCGTGCGAGAGACGCATAATCTGTGGGCGGCAGAACAGAACATTAAAAATGCTCTAAAGACTTTGTGGGGTGAAGATACGCGTGCCGGACAAGGGCGAGGCAGGCGACTATGTAGAGGTCACAGGCACTCCCGCCAATATCAGAGTAGCCCTGGAGAAGATCAACGTAATTGTAGGACTTACAAGAAGTACCAGTTCCCCAGAGACTACCCCAATCACCTCCAACCAAGACGTTGTGACAATGGCCGTACCCGTGCCTTTCAGCAATAGGCCTGTACTAGTGGGCAGGCAGCAAAAGCGTCTCAAGTAATTACAAGACTCCTGGCAAGTAAAAATAACAGTCCCCGGAGAAGACTAGCCGGACGAGGACGTGTTGGTGACCGGTCATCGTGACAACGTCATCAACGCCGTGGACAAAATTACCCAACTCGTCGGCAATTAATCACAATACACCGTAGCTTACCAGCACAGTCCCACTGATACAACCGTAGTTGTCCAGGACAACACCGAACACGCAAAAAGAACCCGACTGGCCGACTCTTTGACCACCAGTGATGACGGCGGCTCCACCAGTGATGGCGGCGGCTCCACCAGTGATGGCGGCGGCTCCACCAGTGATGGCGGAGGCTCCACCAATGATGGCGGCGGCTCCACCAATGATGGCGGCGGCTCCACCAATGATGGCGGCGGCTCCACCAATGATGGCGGCGGCTCCACCAATGATGGCGGCGGCTCCACCAATGATGGCGGCGGCTCCACCAGTGATGGCGGCGGCTCCACCAGTGATGGCGGCGGCTCCACCAGTGATGGCGGCGGCTCCACCAGTGATGGCGGCGGCTCCACCTGTGATGGCGGCGGCTCCACCAGTGATGGCGGCGGCTCCACCAGTGATGGCGGCGGCTCCGCCAGTGATGGCGGCGGCTCCACCAGTGATGGCGGCTCCACCGGATCGTAATGTCAAGTGAGCTCCGTCGACACCACGGAAGAAGTTACCACTGTGCGAGCACCAATCTCGTGCGAGAGACGCATAATCTGTGGGCGGCAGAACAGAACATTAAAAATGCTCTAAAGTCGTTGTGGGGTGAAGATACGCGTGCCGGAGAAGGGCGAGACAGGCGACTATGTAGAGGTCACAGGCACTCCCGCCAATATCAGAGTAGCCCTGGAGAAGATCAATGTGATTGTAGGACTTACAAGAAGTACCAGTTCCCCAGAGACTACCCCAATCACCTCCAACCAAGACGTTGTGACCATGGCGGTACCCGTGCCTTTCAGCAATAGGTATGTTCTAGTGGGCAGGCAGCAAAAGCGTCTCAAGTAATTACAAGACTCCTGGCAAGTAAAAATAACCGTCCCCGGAGAAGACTAGCCGAACGAGGACGTGCAAGTGACCGGACCTCGCGATAATGTCATGAACGCCGTGGACAAAATTACCAAACTCGTCGGCAACTTGCCGAAGTGAACACCATGTTCACGTCTATATCAACTGGTTGTCCAACACCCGACCTCCACCTCCACCCACTTTGATCAGGTAAGTCCCACCCTTGACCTCCCTTGACCTCGTATGGAGTGAGAGAGGAGGAAGAGTAGTGGTGGAGGCTGCAGACTCCACCACTGCCTCCTTCCTCCTTCTCTCATTCTGCATGAGACCAACCACTTGGACTGGACGGTAGAGCGACGGTCTCGCTTCATGCAGGTCGCCGTTCAATACCCGACCGTTCATAAGTGGTTGGGCACTATTTAGGGTGTCTTGTCTTTTGGTGTCTTGTGGGTGTCTTGTCTTGTGGTGTCTTGTGGTGTCTTGTCTTGTGGTGTCTTGTCTTGTGGTGTCTTGTCTTGTGGTGTCTTGTGGTGTCTTGTGAGTGTCTTGTCTTGTGGTGTCTTGTCTTGTGGGTGTCTTGTCTTGTGGTGTCTTGTCTTGTGGGTGTCTTGTCTTGTGGTGTCTTGTCTTGTGGTGTCTTGTCTTGTGGTGTCTTGTCTTGTGGTGTCTTGTCTTGTGGTGTCTTGTGGGTGTCTTGTCTTGTGGTGTCTTGTGGGTGTCTTGTCTTGTAGTGTCTTGTGGGTGTCTTGTCTTGTGGTGTCTTGAGTGTGTCTTGTCTTGTGGTGTCTTGTCTTGTGGTGTCTTGTCTTGTGGTGTCTTGTGGTGTCTTGTCTTGTGGTGTCTTGTCTTGTGGTGTCTTGTCTTGTGGTGTCTTGTGGTGTGGTGTCTTGTGGTGTCTTGTCTTGTGGTGTCTTGTCTTGTGGTGTCTTGTGGTGTCTTGTCTTGTGGTGTCTTGTCTTGTGGTGTCTTGTGGTGTCTTGTGGGTGTCTTGTCTTGTGGTGTCTTGTGGTGTCTTGTGAGTGTCTTGTCTTGTGGTGTCTTGTCTTGTGGTGTCTTGTCTTGTGGTGTCTTGTGGTGTCTTGTGAGTGTCTTGTCTTGTGGTGTCTTGTGAGTGTCTTGTCTTGTGGTGTCTTGTCTTGTGGTGTCTTGACTTGTGGTGTCTTGTCTTGTGGGTGTCTTGTCTTGTGGTGTCTTGTCTTGTGGTGTCTTGTGGTGTCTTGTCTTGTGGGTGTCTTGTCTTGTGGTGTCTTGTCTTGTGGTGTCTTGTCTTGTGGTGTCTTGTCTTGTGGTGTCTTGTGGTGTCTTGTCTTGTGGGTGTCTTGTCTTGTGGTGTCTTGTGGTGTTTTGTCTTGTGGTGTCTTGTCTTGTGGTGTCTTGTGGTGTCTTGTCTTGTGGTGTCTTGTTTTGTGGTGTCTTGTGGTGTCTTGTCTTGTGGTGTCTTGTCTTGTGGTGTCTTGTCTTGTGGGTGTCTTGTCTTGTGGTGTCTTGTGGTGTCTTGTCTTGTGGTGTCTTGTCTTATGGTGTCTTGTGGTGTCTTGTCTTGTGGGTGTCTTGTCTTGTGGTGTCTTGTGGTGTTTTGTCTTGTGGGTGTCTTGTGGTGTCTTGTCTTGTGTTGTCTTGTCTTGTGTTGTCTTGTGGGTGTCTTGTGGTGTCTTGTGGGTGTCTTGTCTTGTGGGTGTCTTGTCTTGTGGTGTCTTGTGGTGTCTTGTCTTGTGGGTGTCTTGTCTTGTGGTGTCTTGTCTTGTGGTGTCTTGTCTTGTGGTGTCTTGTCTTGTGGTGTCTTGTGGTGTCTTGTCTTGTGGGTGTCTTGTCTTGTGGTGTCTTGTCTTGTGGTGTCTTGTCTTGTGGGTGTCTTGTCTTGTGTTGTCTTGTCTTGTGTTGTCTTGTGGGTGTCTTGTGGTGTCTTGTCTTGTGTTGTCTTGTGGGTGTCTTGTGGTGTGTTGTGAGTGTCTTGTCTTGTGGGTGTCTTGTCTTGTGGGTGTCTTGTCTTGTGGTGTCTTGTCTTGTGGTGTCTTGTCTTGTGGTGTCTTGTCTTGTGGTGTCTTGTCTTGTGGTGTCTTGTGGTGTCTTGTCTTGTGGGTGTCTTGTCTTGTGGTGTCTTGTCTTGTGGTGTCTTGTCTTGTGGGTGTCTTGTCTTGTGGTGTCTTGTGGTGTTTTGTCTTGTGGGTGTCTTGTGGTGTCTTGTCATGTGTTGTCTTGTGGGTGTCTTGTGGTGTCTTGTGAGTGTCTTGTCTTGTGAGTGTCTTGTCTTGTGGGTGTCTTGTCTTGTGGGTGTCTTGTCCTGTGGGTGTCTTGTGGTGTCTTGTCTTGTGAGTGTCTTCTGTTGTGGTGTCGTGTCTTGTGGTGTCTTGTCTTGTGAGTGTCTTGTCTTGTGGGTGTCTTGTGGTGTCTTGTCTTGTGAGTGTCTTGTCTTGTGGGTGTCTTGTCTTGAGGGTGTCTTGTCTTGTGGGTGTCTTGTCTTGTGGGTGTCTTGTGGTGTCTTGTCTTGTGAGTGTCTTGTCTTGTGGTGTCTTGTGGTGTCTTGTGAGTGACTTGTCTTGTGGTGTCTTGTGAGTGTCTTGTCTTGTGGTGTCTTAAGAACATAAGAAGAACATAAGAACAAAGGTAACTGCAGAAGGCCTATTGGTCCATACGAGGCAGCTCCTATTTATAACCACCTAATCCCACTCATAAACATGTCCAACCCACGCTTGAAACAATCGAGGGACACCACCTTCACCACGTTACGTGGTAATTGGTTCCACAAATCAACAACCCTGTTACCGAACCAGTACTTTCCCAAGTCTTTCCTAAATCTAAACTTATCCAATTTATACCCATTGTTTCGTTTTCTGTCTTGTGTTGATACTTTTAATACCCTATTAATATCCCCTTTGTTCTGTCCATTCATCCACTTGTAAACCTCTATCATATCACCCCTAACTCTTCACCTTTCCAGTGAATGCAATTTAAGCTTTGTTAATCTTTCTTCATATTGTAACAAACTAGGCTGTTGTAAGAATTATCCAGAGTGGTTTATCGACAAAAGAGAATGGGAAGCTGAGCCGCATGGTGACCTGACCCCCAGGGGAATTCGCGGTGGAAATAACCAACGCTTTGTTCATAGCTGCGTAAAATGAATCATCCTATAGTATTCAGTAATTTAGAGAAAATTAGCCTTTATTCATTTTGCATTAAAATTGTATTGTATAATAGTACTGGATACAATATCAAGAGTATTCTAATTATTGAGTTTAAGTCACCATCAGTGACGTCACGAATCAGATCTAACTTTTAAAGCGGAGTGACCGGCGGTCATAGGTCAGCAGGGTTGACATGTCTAATATTTCTCAAAGTTTTAATAACCATTTTTGTGATCGGGAACAGCTTTGCCGTTAGATGCTTGTGTAATCTAATTAAAGTAAAATAATTCAACCAGTCTGGATCAATTAAGTACAACAGAGGTTAATTGTTATAACTTAAACCTTGCTAGTAACTGGGTAGAACTTTGACTAGGCGGAAGGATACAATGTTCTGTCTGGGGGAGACCAGACAAGGAAGAAATCAGTGTGGTCACGGAAGCAGCTGGGATAAGAGGTCAACATCTTACCTCTCCCCAAGAACAGCCCCAACACCTAGAGCTGTGGTCGCCCAAGGTATAGTTGCTATTGTTAAGTATAGAAATAGTCTCATTTGCCACTCAGGTCAAGTAGGGAGTGTTAAAGTGATAGGGAGTGAACATATTTAGATTTTGTTTTAGTTTTCTTTTAATAAATTAAATTTGTTATTAATTTGCATTTTATTGTTTCCATGTGTTTTATGTGTATACTTGTCCTGGTCACGTGGTCCACACGAGGCAGAGTTGCATTGGGCGCCGATTCTAACATCGAATCGGAATTATCATTACCGTGTAATTTATTCCACACTCAAGGTCATCGTTTATAGTGGGGATCAAGCCCCTAGGTTGATTAATTAGCGTGATCGATCCAGACCTCGATCATTGCTCTTGTATTACTGGTCTGGTGGTGGCAGCAGAGGTGACTCTAGGGTTTTGTTCAGAGCTTAGGTCACGTCATACTGGGTGTAGAATCCTAAGTCGGTCAATCGTCTTAGGACCACGTGGCGTGGAGTTGGCTTTGGTAAAAGTTTTGGAGTCCCTTGGTTTAGAAATAAAAGTAAGAATACGGGTAGAGGGAGTAGAAAGAAGGAAGTAAAGAGAGAGGAACCCGAACCCGTGTTACAATGGTGCACAGCGGTGGTTTCAACAATTTTGTTTGAAATTGTTGAAAGGCTCACGCGTCTAGCCGTTCGAACACGTGCGCGGATGCTAAGGAGACAGCCGCGGGCCAGGATTAGCAGTGCGCCCCACAAGTGCGTTTGAGTGGGGATTGGCGAATCTTGGGTCATGCGGGCTGATAGGATTAAGGTTAGTTAGTAAGATTAGACTGTTAAAATAGATTTATTGAAAAGGAGACCGCTCCGAGTTGATTGGACTGGGTACCATACTCGACCCATTGCAATTAATTCAGAGGTGTTGGGAGCCACCATACTCTCAACAGCAGTTCCTTGAGGGCTGTCGGGGGCGGATATATCTGAGGGACGCCAATAGATAGTCCGAGGGCGTTATTAGACGACCCAAAACGCTAGGAAAAACGTAATCCGTGAAGGGCGTTGCGGCCTCCGAGGGACGGACTAGTAACCTACCTAGCAGCGATTCAACAACTAAGTGATCGCACACTTAGTGGAGGTTGAGTCGTCCCTAGTCATAATTGTTGCTGAAAGCTGCGTGTCGCTCTGTTGGAACCTAGATGGTGTGGCCTCTAGGCTAGGTGTGGTACGGCGAGCCGGTAGGAACAATTATAAGATTAAGTCGAGTGCATTTTTGAATTAAGTATACTTAAATTTATAAAGTAATTTCCGTTATTTTCGTTGTCCTAGAGATTAATTTTTTTTCCCCTAAATTCAATCCCCGGTTAAAATTTTTCCCAAGTGTTTAGCGTTTTCTTGCATATTAGGCTAAGTGCGTACGTTAAGTTTTGCTATTCCCTGTTGTATTAGTCTAAGTCAGAGGCGTTGTTGCTAGAGTGTAGTTAATCCTCTGGACTTAGGGCTATATGTGGGTCACGATAGATAAGTGAAGGAGTTTAAGGGATAGTAAGTTGCGTGTAAATGCTTAATAGAGTCCGTGGTATATTTCTAAGTATTTTGGGATAAGTTTTCGGCTAAGTCGATGTCGGAAACTCGTTAACTGTAATTAATTTGTATTCGTGGGTCACGTGTATGTTCTGGGTATCATTAGGATTCCCCAGTCGATGCGCGTGATATTTTCTAGTTGTTACCAGTAAGACGGTAAAATTGTGTTTGTAGACTTAGAATTCTGTTTTCAGTAGAAACGTAGGTGGAAAATTTTCTAAGTCCAGCTTGGGCTAGAATCTGACTTTTTGGCGGAAATTCTAATTTTCAGGTTTCGTGTATATCCTAGGGTCAGTATTACTCTCTAGTGCGCGCAAGGGACGTAATTCTGTCCGTAAGCATTAAACAGTGATAATTACATTTTTGCCGAATTTAGTTATTTTTCGAGAAAATCGTGTTGTAATTTTGTCAGAGTCCATTTGAGGTGAAAATCTCGGATTTTAACGAAAAATCGAATTAGTGAGTGTTGAAACCGCCCGAAGTGTCAGTATTGTTCTGTATACAACGTCAGTAGTAAATAATAACGTATTTATATCTGGGAACGAGAAACCCAAATTTTTGTGAATTAAACGAGTTTTGTGATAGTTGGGGTGATAGAAATTTTTTTCCCTCGAAGTCAGAAAAATTGGCAGAGTCCAACAATTGAGTAAAAACGTAGTTTTTTTGATAAAAATTCAATTTTTAGTAAGCATTTATAGGTCCTGGGTGTCTATATTAATCGCTAGAGCGGTTTATTAACGTAAAACTAGTTATTTTTCCTTCAGAACAAAAATTTTGATTTTTCAGCGTTTAAGCGAAAAAGCCCGGGACTTAGTTTTTTTTTCAGCGCAGCTGGTCCCGCTCCATCAGTCATCAGGGGCCACGCTGCTCACTTCAAGCGCGTTTAGTATTCAAGTACAGTAAATATTCTTTATTAATCCATCACGAGTGCTGCGCGTTAGTTGCGTTATCATTTAAATTGTTTTATATAAATTAGATTCTTTAATTTTTTTTTTAACGTAAAGGACTTAGGTTTCAGCAATAGAACTGCGGGATATTTCACAGTCAGACACGAGTGCGGGGCAGACACTCATTCATTGGATTCACTTCAGCGATTCTCTCGATAAATCGGTGTATTTCCTATTTTGGGAATTTAGTAGTTTTTTCTTAGAATAGAGTTGTGATTTTTTTTTATTTGTGTAAGATCACGGTTGTAGTGAGTCCGGGTCGAGGGTGTACTAAAGGGTAGTTTAGAAGAGACGTGGCACACCAGGAATCACAGAAAATGTTTAACCCAGATAATGACCAGTCAGTAGGGACCAGTGGGAATGGGAGTGTAGAGGATAGAACATCTTCCGACACCACTGGGGATCGCTCAGGTAGCTCAACTGGCACCACAGGTGGGGCCAGTGGGACTGAAGCGACGAGTTCACGGGTTCTGCATGGGACTGGGCAGTCGAGGGTATCTTTCCATCCCTGGAGAGATACTATTATTGACATGAGTGGGGAGTCTTGCGAGGAGTCGTCCCATGAGTGGGGAGAGCCGTCTTGGGTTCCCCCACAAATAACATCGACGCCATGCCAGCAGGGTAGACAGGGGGCCTCAGTTAGTATGGCAGGACGTCCCACTTCGCTCGGTAGAGAACAGCAACCCGTTCAACGGGAACATGAACAACCACACCAACAGCAGGAACTACCCAACATAACACCAATACCACAGCACCCACAACACCTAGGTACACCTCATCCGTCACTACAACAACCCCAACCCCACCTCCCATACCTACCCCATCCTCAGTTCCCATACCAACCCTTCCCCCAACCCCAGGCCACTCCATACCCATTCCAACCCCAGGCCACCCCATACCCATACCCATTCCAACCCCAGGCCACCCCATACCCATTCCAACCCCAGGCCACCCCATACCCATTCCAACCCCAGGCCACCCCATACCCATTCCAACCCCAGGCCACCCCATACCCATACCCATACCCATACCCATTCCAGCCCCAGGCCACCCCATACCCACCCCAACCTCAATCCACACCCCAGCCTGAGGTCACCCACACCATACCTCAACCCCAACCTCAATCCACACCCCAACCCGAGGCCACCCACACCATACCTCAACCCCAACCTCCATCCACACCCCAACCCGAGGCCACCCACACCATACCTCAACCCCAACCTCCATCCACACCCCAACCCGAGGCCACCCACACCATACCTCAACCCCAACCCCAGGCCGCCACAGCCTTAGACAGGCAGATGAGCACGGAGACGCCGGGCACTCAGTTGTCGCCATACGTAGAGGTGTTAAGTAAAGGCGAGGGAGCCAAGCCGAGGAACTGTGGCGCGGGTTCATCAGGCGGGAAGCAGCCCTCAGCTGCAAGTTCGAGCCACCCTGCGCGGGGTACCAACAGAGATCCGCGGAGGTGTTACTCCTGCTGGAAGCGCGGGCATATACAGAGGGATTGCGAAGTCACTCCTGCGAAAGCATGAAAGCAGTCTCCTAGTGATGGTAGGCCTACTTTTGAGGTGAAAGTGGAAGGTGTGAGATTGACAGCTTTTGTTGATACAGGAAGCCAGGCAACAGTAATTAAAAAGTCAGCCTTCAGCAATTTTAAGTATGCACGTCTTCAACGTTGCGCAAAGACATTAACAGCAGTCAATGGGGAAAAGATTGAGATCGTAGGTCAAGGTACAGTTAATTTTGAGATTGATGGGGAATTGCAGCCTCACACATGTACGATCGTAGAGAACCTTGATTTTCCTGGTCACATCTTAATGGGAACTGATTTTCTGTCGCGATTTGATTATTCCTTGTCTGCTCAAAAAGGGGCTAGGAACTGCAGGTTGCAGTTGGGACAGACTTCCTACCCAGTGGAGATGATCGACCATCCCCCAGTTGTAGCTTCAATTAAACGGAAGCTGAAATATAATGCGCACTTTCCAAAATTGATTTTTAAGTCTCTTCCAGACACAGTTAAGAGGTCATGCGCCTTGCATGCATTGACCAAACAGAGTTGCCCACCACATTCTGTTAAATTTATTAAAGTAGCCGTGGGACGTCACATACAACCAGGTACCACCCTTCAGGTGGCTGGGAGATGTGATAGTTTATTAATTCCTCATCACTTAGTTGTAGTGCTCGATAAAGGGGCACTCATTCCAGTTGTCAATCTTTCACATAAGACTTTTCGCTTCAAGGCAGGTGATAGGGTATCTCAGGGAACCATGGTGGAGGACACAGAAATCTTTCACCATGAGTCAGCTGAGACGCCAGCCGTCACTGCACAATGTAGTGCACTGAATATGTTGAAAACTAAAACACCATCCAAAGTACAATACGAAACGAGAAATGTTGCACAGAATGTAGAGGAAGTAGAAAAATTAATATCAGGACTTGATTTGCAACATGTTACACAGGCGGATAGGAAGGCACTGAGAGGAGTTTTACGAAAATTCCCGAAATTGTTTGCGACAGAGGATGACCAGATTGGTCTCCTTGATAAGATCGAGCACACCATTCCAACTGGTGACCATTTGCCTGTGTACACAAGACAGTGGAGGTTGCCGGAACAGGCAAAGAACATTATCAGGGAGGAGTGCCAGAAAATGTTGAGACAGGGCGTGATAGAGCCTAGTACGTCACCGTGGCTCTCTCCTGTTGTGCTAGTTCGGAAACCGGACGGTAGTTATCGTTTCTGTGTTGACTACCGGAAGGTGAACGAACTAACTAAGGGTGATGTGTATCCGTTGCCCCGAATACAGGAGATAATAGATCAATTTGGCGCTGCTAAGTATTTCTCAACTCTTGACGCAAAATCGGCGTATTGGGCGATTCCGGTGGCAGAACAAGATAGGGAAAAAACAGCATTCTCGGATGGTAGGCACACTTATCAATTCCGTAGGATGCCGTTTGGTTTGAAGACAGCGCCTTCGTCGTTTCAGAGGGCCATCAACTTTATCCTTAGTCCGGTACTGGGTAGGCATTCTTTAGCGTACCTGGATGATGTTGTGATATATTCCAGGACGTTTGAGGAACACCTACAGGACTTGACTGAGACTTTGAAATTGTTAGATCAGGCAGGTTTCAGGCTGAATGTTCAGAAGTGCACCTTGGCGGCTCAGAAATTCAAATTTCTGGGGTTCCAGGTGTGCCCAGACGGTATCCGACCTGACCCAGATTCTTGCCGCGCCATTGCTGACATGCCTACTCCAAGGACAGCAAAGGACGTGCGAAGGTTTTTGGGGGCGGCCGGATATTTTCGTCGTCACATTGAAGGTTTCGCTGGCATTTCAGCACCCCTGACTGATCTGACAAAGAAAAATGCGAAGTTTGGGTGGAAATCAGAACATGACGAGGCCTATCGCAAACTGAAAGACCAACTAATCACGACACCGGTATTGGCTATTCCTGATTTTGAGAAGGAGTGGGAAGTGCACACTGACGCCAGCGGTATTGCTATTGGCGGGTGCTTAATTCAGCGAGACGCAGATAATTTACCCCATCCAGTAGCCTATTTCAGTAGGAAGGTCAAAGGACCTGAAGTTCGTTATTCAGCTACGGATCGGGAGGCACTGGCAGTAGTAGAATCAGTTAGGTATTTCGAGCCTTACCTATTTCAGCGGCATTTTGTAATCTACACAGACCATCGAGCGTTAACACACATATTTAAAAAGCGAACGAAATGCCCACGAATGTCACGCTGGTCTCACGAACTTTCGGCCCACTCATTCCAGATCTTGTACAAGCCTGGTCCAGCACATGTTGTGCCAGATACGCTAAGTAGAAATATAGCGGCAGTTCAAATTAATGAAAACATTGAAACCATTCCATCAGATAAAATGAGAGAATACCAGATGAGCGAGCCTAGATGGAAAGAGATTATTGAGTATTTAGAGGGAGGAAAATACCCCAAAAAGAAAAAGAATTTACCTATACATGATTTTGAAATGAAACAGGGCGTCCTGTATTATGTTAATAGCCAGAATGATAGGGCAGTATTTCAGCTAGTTATTCCGGACGCGTTGCGGTCATCAGCGTTAAAGCTCGCACATGCTTCAAAAATTGCAGGGCATCCGGGGATCTTTAAAACGCACTTAAAAGCAAAGTCTCTATTTTATTTTCCAGGATTACTTTCTGAGGTAATCAATTTCGTGAAGTCGTGCCCTCGTTGCCAGAGGAGGAAAGGTACCCTTAAGGTACAAGCCCCACTTCAGGAATTTCCTGAAATTCGTGAACCGTTAGATCGTGTGGGGGCCGATTTGATTGACTTACACCACAGTCATGCGGGTAACAGATACGTGTTGGTGCTAGTTGACCATCTGTCTAGATACACTACACTAGTTGCATTACCTCAGAAGGATTCTCGTACGGTTGCAGATGCGTTCTTGCGTAGGTTCGTTACTGTATTCGGACCTCCTAAAGTTTTAGTCTCTGACCGGGGTCAAGAATTCAATGGGAATATATTTAGAGAAGTTTGTAAGATTTTAGAGACAACTTCGGCTTTTACAACAGCCTACCACCCACAAGCAAACGGAATGACGGAACGGACTAATCGTTCAGTCAAGGATATGCTTGCAATCCTTGCTGAACATGATGCAAACACCTGGGATGAACACCTACCCTATGTTCAGTTCGCCTTGAATACTGCCATCCACCAATCAATTAACACCCAACCACTTCATTTGTTTACTGGTAATTCATGCAATTTCCCCTCAGGTCTGCTTAACAGACATAATGTTGCATACGGGGAGGACTATCCTTCAGAGGTCCTTGGAAAAATGAGAAATGCATGGAATATTGCAGCGGAAGCGTCCAAGAAGGCACGGACTCGGTATGCTCATTTTTATGACAAGAAAGTGCGCCCTCTTGAGTTGACGGAAGGAAGCCTCGTATTGAGAGTGAATGAGGCTGCGCCCGCCAATCAGAGCAGGAAGCTAGCTCCGAGGTGGCGAGGACCCTATAGAGTAATTAAAAGGGCGGGGCCGGTTAATCTTGTTATAAAAGGAGTGTTCGAGGACCAGGTGGAAAGGACAATTCATGTAAATAAATTGAAACAATATCATGCTAGAGAGGAATTAGAACTGCCTTCAGCGGGTCTAGTTCCTGACTCAGCAGTGCTGACTCATGGCTTCACCGACGAGTCAGAAGATGAGGATGACCCTCTGTCATCGCTCATCAGTAGTCAGGTGCAGTCTCGCCACCCTATGGTGACGAGATCTCGCGCTATACAGTAAAGTAACTTCCTTGGTTAGTATAATTTAGTATTCATTAGATTTTCCTGTAAAGGCAATGAGATGTACTATGTCTATACTTAACTCAGGTAGCAACTTTTACCGTGCTCTGGGGTTCCACCTCCACCAAACCCAGAGTATATCTATGCTTCCGCTGTGTTGTGTCTGTCTGTTCCCAGGTCTGATTGGTACACCGACCCAGTTGTTCCAGCCACACGTGAACCCTTGTCTGTAAAGACCGAGGGGGGAGGCACGTTACACAAAGCCCTCCCCCCACCAGACCCAGTAACCCATACATCAGTTACTTTGGGGATGAGTGACTGTCCAAGAGTCACCCGGCCGACGCCTCACGTCACTAACGAGGTTGTCAGGGCCAGCGAGCTGTCCACATTATAGCAGTCACCGGAGGTGCCATACAACGCCGGGGTAGCTGTCTCGAGATCACCACTACCCACCTGCTGCGTCATCAAGACTGCAGCCATTCCAGCAGTGTTGGAGGAGAGGTCAAGAAATGGAAAGCACGTAGCAGTACTCAAGAATTTCGCCGGAAGATTAATGATTACGTCATCTGAAGTAACAAGAAAGCGGAAGTAAGGCGGTCACAGGTGGAAGGCACGGTTTCCCTACAGAGTACCGGGACTCGCCAATAGAAGGTCGCAAAATTGTCTCCTTTGGCCTAAAGTCGGCGGTACGAGGGTATGCACAGTTGGTGTTTACGGCCTAGTAACCTGGTGACATCAAGAAACGCCTGAGATGACGTGAGCAATGATGGAAGACGAGATTCACCTGTTCTGCAAACAAGCAACCCGCGTCTACGACCTTCTGACACCACTCCTGCTAAGAGACACCGTTGGTACATCCAGTCCTGCTCTGCTGTGGTCATCTGCGACAAGTTTAACATCAAGACTACCGTGTGAACTGTGATTGATACGAAGGCGTGTGGACTGTCGAGAGCAAGATTAATGGCCGAAGTAACAGTATTCTACAGCTGTCACTTGGCACTCCGCTCTACTACACTCTGTCGTCATTCAGGAGTACCGGATGGGAGTACAAGAGGACCAGGTATTGATGTCTACACATGAGAAGAAGCAAGATCGACACCGTCATCGTCAGCGACTACATTCAGCATCCAGCAGCATCGATTTTTTTTTTTCGATTACTCAATATGAACAATTGATACAAACAACAAAGTTGGCTCTGAACATCTGTGTAAAGAACATCTGGACACTTTTGTTTAAATGTTGAAAAACAGATTTAGAATCAATACTTTTTAAATGTTGAAAAACAGATAAATAATAATTCTGGTATAATATATGAATTTTACTCTATAAATTGGTCAGTAATCAAAATCGAAGCCCCTGTGTAATTGTCTCAGCCCAGAACAAACGGTTATGGAAAATTATGTTGTGCTATTTTTTTCAGAATGTTTGAACACAGGAGAGGCGGACCAATATAAACATTGACACTTCTAGTGAGTGAGAACACTTGGCTGTACAGTCAGCTGAAACCTGTGATATAGTATAGGAATTTTTTTTTATTTTTTAGATACATGTAATAAACGTTAGGTGTGTTCCTTAACATGTCAAGTTTGACATTGATGGGGAGTGGTTAGTACACGGATGTGTACCTGATAGTTCCGTAGTACGCTCCCGGATGACTGAAAGTTCAGTCTGATGATATAACTTTAATGTTTGTTTGAGCACGGTGTGGCCGGCTCTAGAGGACACATGGACTTGGCTAGTGAAGAGCCAAGAGAGTTTAATAGCTAGTTTTTGATGGTAGAGTAGGGACATGTTATTTAGCTATGTCAGTAAGGATAGGATGTATGTTTCCTGATATTAGAGGATTGCTGTCAGTTGACAGCTGAGAAATTTATGAAATATGAACATGTTCATTATGATGTTGGACTATTATTTGTCAAATTTTATTAGTTAGGTTAGCTTTTGTTTGTGGCATGAGTTGAATTGTGGGTTTGGATACTAAACCTCGTGAATTTTAACAAATTAACAAGGTTTACTAAGTGCTTGTGCGGGGGGGTTGTAACAAACTAGGCTGTTGTAAGAATTATCCAGAGTGGTTTATCGACAAAAGAGAATGGGAAGCTGAGCCGCATGGTGACCTGACCCCCAGGGGAATTCGCGGTGGAAATAACCAACGCTTTGTTCATAGCTGCGTAAAATGAATCATCCTATAGTATTCAGTAATTTAGAGAAAATTAGCCTTTATTCATTTTGCATTAAAATTGTATTGTATAATAGTACTGGATACAATATCAAGAGTATTCTAATTATTGAGTTTAAGTCACCATCAGTGACGTCACGAATCAGATCTAACTTTTAAAGCGGAGTGACCGGCGGTCATAGGTCAGCAGGGTTGACATGTCTAATATTTCTCAAAGTTTTAATAACCATTTTTGTGATCGGGAACAGCTTTGCCGTTAGATGCTTGTGTAATCTAATTAAAGTAAAATAATTCAACCAGTCTGGATCAATTAAGTACAACAGAGGTTAATTGTTATAACTTAAACCTTGCTAGTAACTGGGTAGAACTTTGACTAGGCGGAAGGATACAATGTTCTGTCTGGGGGAGACCAGACAAGGAAGAAATCAGTGTGGTCACGGAAGCAGCTGGGATAAGAGGTCAACATCTTACCTCTCCCCAAGAACAGCCCCAACACCTAGAGCTGTGGTCGCCCAAGGTATAGTTGCTATTGTTAAGTATAGAAATAGTCTCATTTGCCACTCAGGTCAAGTAGGGAGTGTTAAAGTGATAGGGAGTGAACATATTTAGATTTTGTTTTAGTTTTCTTTTAATAAATTAAATTTGTTATTAATTTGCATTTTATTGTTTCCATGTGTTTTATGTGTATACTTGTCCTGGTCACGTGGTCCACACGAGGCAGAGTTGCATTGGGCGCCGATTCTAACATCGAATCGGAATTATCATTACCGTGTAATTTATTCCACACTCAAGGTCATCGTTTATAGTGGGGATCAAGCCCCTAGGTTGATTAATTAGCGTGATCGATCCAGACCTCGATCATTGCTCTTGTATTACTGGTCTGGTGGTGGCAGCAGAGGTGACTCTAGGGTTTTGTTCAGAGCTTAGGTCACGTCATACTGGGTGTAGAATCCTAAGTCGGTCAATCGTCTTAGGACCACGTGGCGTGGAGTTGGCTTTGGTAAAAGTTTTGGAGTCCCTTGGTTTAGAAATAAAAGTAAGAATACGGGTAGAGGGAGTAGAAAGAAGGAAGTAAAGAGAGAGGAACCCAAACCCGTGTTACAATATGAAAAATTTCTAATTTGGGGAATTAACTTAGTCATCCTACGCTGGACACGTTCAAGTGAATTTATATCCATTCTATAGTACGGCGACCAAAACTGAACTGCATAATCTAAATGGGGCCTAACCAGAGCAAGATATAGCTGAAGAACCACACCAGGTGTCTTATTTTTTTTTTATTAAGAAATGAGGTACATCTGTATTAGTGCAGCTACCCTTGACTATATGAAGTGGAGTACAATGTGTCAAAAAAAAAAAAGCTAACTAGGTGATGCTAAAAAATCCCCATCACACAGGATGGTTAGTCATACAGAGGCATGTGATAAGCAGTCTGCACTGGCAGACTCCGGATGCATTTTGAGGATAACAACACAAGATTGAATAAGGCAGCAGTGGTAATACAAGTCCCCATCTCGCAGGATGGTTAGTCATACAGAGCCATGTGTTTAATAGCCTGCACTGGCAAATTTTGGGTATACTGTGAGGATATCTTCAGGAGTACGAGAGTGAATAAAGTAATTGCAAAGTTCCAGGTACCTCATGCCAACTGGTCTGAAAGGTCTAATAACTGGGCATTCAATGATGTAGTGCGGGAGATCGTGCCGTAGTTCCTGCTCACAGAGTTTGCAACTGAAGTGCTCAGGATTGGGAGATTCGTCACCTGCAGCCACCTGCCACAGGTAACGGTAGCCACCTGCCACAGGTAACGGTAACCCAACCTGATCCTGGCAACCACTGTGTCGCACAGTCTAGTGGACGTTTTGTGCTGTCCATAGATGTAGGTTTCAGATCTGAACAAATCATAGCTTTTTATACTAGTACTTTCAGGTCGTTGGGAGTCAGTAAGTTCTTTCCTATCAGATCTGAATGTTTGGATCAATACAGTTTTGACAGCAGAGATGGGGATACCTAGATCTAATTCATCTTCAAACTTGTTACACGCTAATTTGGCTGCAATGTCTGTCTCATTATGATGGGTTATATTTATGTGTGAAGGTATCCATACAATGGAGATTTGAGACCCTTTACTCTGTGCATCAATTAGATCATTTATAATTGGGAGTATGAGGTTCTTGCTGTTGATCTTCCAAGAGAAGTTTTCGATTGCTTGAAGAGCAGACTTTGAATCACAGAATATTATTCCTCCTCCAATGTTTTTTAATGTGCTGGTAGCTAGGTGTAATGGTGCTAGTTCTGCTTGTGTGGAGGTCAGCCAGTTGTTTAACCTGACACTGACAGTCTTTGTGCAAATATTATTTCTATAAAACCTACATGCCGCTGCAGTCCGTCCAATAGAGGATTGGACTGAGCCGTCGGTGTAGACACAGTGCTCGTGAGATCTTAAACTCTCGATGGAGGAGGCAATTGTTTCAAGAGTGACAGCTTGGGGAAGAGCAAGATTCTCATTATCTTTCTTGGTGACAGGTGTGTATGATACTTGAATGGTGGGGTACAGATAAAGAGGAATATCAGAGACAGGTAGATTGCACTTAAAAGGAATGTTAAGTTTAATGAGATTGTAAGCATTGTTTCTCAGCCAATTATCATAAAAGGAGTGAGTTGGTATGTCGGCACCAGTCAAAAGGGTGTTAACAGCACTAAATAATTTGTCTCTGAGCAATGCAGGAGATGTAGGGTCTCTCATGACTTTAAGACAAAAGGTAGTGTTAACTTGCATTATTCTCTCTAGTATGGTTGGAAGCTTCAGTTCTTCCCTCATGTTGATTATTCTTGTGCATCTTGGGGCACCAAGAATTATCCTCATGGCCTCATTCTGTACTACTTCAAGTTTGTCCAACACAGAGGAGGAGAAATTAATTAAGTGCAGAGCATTATAATCAACGAGAGATCTAAGGAACATCATATAGAATAGTCTAGCATATTTAATATTGATACCAATATTCTTACCAGTAAGTGTTCTCAATGGTTTTAGTCTTTCTTTTAACCTACGGTGTAGATCATTTACAATGTCACTGTTAATACCAACTCCAAGGTATTTGTGCTGCCCACACGTTTCAATGTTCTGGTTGTTGACCTTGAAAGTTATAGGGACATGAGTATTCTCTTGGGGATGGAGAACTCTGGATTTAGTTATAGAGATAACAAGACCACATTCAATGCTTTTAGCAGCGAATGAATCAAGTAGAGCTTGCAGTCTAGTTTGGGAATTTGCAACAATGCATATATCATCGGCATAACAAATGACGGCTTCGTCAGGTAGTGTGGGAATATCAATTGTTAATTTATGCATCAGAACATTGAACAGTGTAGGACTTAGCACTCCACCCTGGGGTGTACCCAACTCAAAGGGTGCACAGAGTTTACTTTTGACCCCCTTGAAAAGGACTGAGGCGGTTCTGTTACTCAGATAACCCCTGAGCCATGTCAACAGTCTTCCCTTAACTCCAAAAGAGGCTAGCTGTTCTAGGATTATTTCTCTGTTTACTGTATCAAAAGCAGTTTGGAGATCAATAAATGCCGCCTGAGAGTTTGGTCCCCCTCTGATAAAATACTCAGCAAAGCAAGTTTGTGTGCTTCTTCCAGGAAGGAAACCATACAGGTTAGGGGCAAGGTGGGGCTTGATTTGAAACATTAGTCTGTCGAGAATAATTCTCTCAAGAACTTTACACATGCACGACGTCATAGAAATGGGTCTAAATTTTTGTGAATTAGGCTTGGGTATGGGTATTATGAGTCCCTGTGTCCAGCGGTCAGGTAAAACACCCTGCCTTAGACTTTGATTAAACAATTCTAGCAAAGGGCTATTTGGCAGCTCAGCAAGTACTCTCATGGTGTTGTATGTGATGCCATCCTCTCCAGGAGAGGTAGCCTTACCTTTCTTGAGTGCATTTTTAATTTCAAAGGGGGTTATGCCATAGTTATCATCTTGCCCTATTTCACTACAGACAATTTCAATATTGAAGTTACGATTTATTTTGGTACTAGCCAGATAGTTTTGCACATCTAGGGGCAGGCTGCTTATACTAGCAGTGCTTGCATACTGCTGAAGCAGCATGTCGGCATAGTCTACAGGTGAATGGTGATCAAGTTGACGACTGCTAGCACGAGAAATCTTTTTAATTTTATTCCACATTTGGGATGAGGATGTTGCATGGTTGATGCCTTGCAGAAACTGTTCCCAGTGCCGGTTATACACCTGTTCCTTTAGCTCTCTGAACTCTCGGCTGGCTTTAAGAAATATGTTGAGGGTGTCAGCTGTTTTATGTGTTTTATACTGCTCAGCTAGGAATAGAACTCTGTCATGCAGGGGCTTAAGGCGTGAGTCAGTGAACCACCTCTGTCCCTTCCTCACTGGTGTCTTATTACTAATGCTTCGATTAATAAATCCCAGTGTTCTACTTGCCTTATTGCGAACATTCATGCATTGATCCTTTTGTTTTAAATTCTTACTAATCATAACTCCCAGATCCCTTTCGCAATCCGACTTCGCAATCTCAACACCATCTAGCTCGTATCTTGTAACTCTATCTTCATTACCTAACCTCAGAACTTTACATTTATCAGCATTAAACTGCATCTGCCAATCGTTTGACCATTTCAAAACCCTATTTAGATCAACTTGGATAGTGAGTCTTCTTCCATATTAATTTCCCTACCGATTTTTGTATCATCGGCAAATTTGCAAAAGTTGCTACTCAAACCTGAATCTAAATCATTTATATATATTATAAACAACAGAGGTCCCAGGACAGAGCCTTGAGGTACTCCACTTACAACATTTTCCCACTCTGACTTGACTCCATTTATACTAACTCTCTGTTTCCTTTGGTATAGCCATGCCCTAATCCAGCTTAATATAGCACCCCAATACCATGAGCCTCTATCTTTTTTATCAGTTTTTCATGTGGCACTGTATCAAAAGCTTTGCTAAAGTGAAGATACACAACATCACAATCCTTACCACTATCAATTGCCTAAACTATGCTGGAGTAAAAAGATAACAAATTTGTTAAACATGAACGGCCATTCATAAAACCATGTTGCAACTCAGTTATTAATTTATGTTTTTCAAGATGAAGACGAATTTTATTTGCAATTATAGATTCGAGTAACTTTCCCACAATAGACGTTAGGCTAACTGGTCGATAGTTTGACGCAAGTGATCTGTCACCTTTCTTAAAAACTGGTATCACATTAGCAACTTTCCATAACTCTGGCACTCTGCCTGACTCTATTGATTTATTAAATATGGTAGACAGTGGGTCACAAAGCTCCTCTTTGCATTCTTTAAGCACCCTGGCAAACACTTCATCCGGCCCTGGGGATTTGTTTGGTTTGAGTTTAACTATTTGTTTAAGAACATCCTCCCTGGTAACTGCTAAACTAGTCAACCTGTCCTCGTCCCCACCCACATATACTTGTTCGGCTGAAGGCATATTGTTAAGTTCCTCTTTAGTAAATACAGATATTAAATATTTATTAAAAATACTACTCATCTCTTCATCACTATCTGTTATTTGACCTGTCTCAGTTTTTAATGGACCTATTCTTTCCCTAATCTTTGTCCGGTATAATTGGAAAAAACCTTTAGGATTTGTTTTTGCTTGCTCTGCTATGCGAACTTCATAGTTTCTTTTTGCTTTCCTTATCTCTTTTTTAGTATTTCTAACCAGTTGTACGAATTCAGTTGTGAGGAACTAATACAGAGATTCAAGACAGCAATAGAATTAGTTAGGAGCATGAAAGGAATCCCGATCATATGTGGCATTCTTCCACGAAAGGGAGTGGGAAATGAATGGATATCGAGGGCACTTGGTGTCAATTGCAGGCTGGAAAGATATTGCAAATCTAATGCAATATCTTTTATAGACAACTGGGAACACTTCTATGGAAGAAATGAAATGTATGCTCGGGATGGGGTGCATCTATCGAGGGCTGGGGTTGTTGTTGTTGCGAACTCGTTGGAACCAGTGGTTAGAGGTGTTTGTTTGGGTTTAAACTGTTAGTAGATAGTGGTATGGGAATTGATTTGGAGGAAGGAGGTAATAAAAGTATGTGTTCGTGGGAGAAAGGAATTGGCAAAATGATCAGGGAAAGAAAAGGGCCTCAAAATAACAATTCACTTAGGGTATATTACACTAACAGTAGAAGTCTAAGAAATAAATAAACGAATTAAATGCTCTTGTCTGCACAGAAAAAATAGATATTATCGTGCTTACCGAAACGTGGATGAATGTAGAAAATAGAGAACTATTAGCTGAATATCAAATAAATGGATTTAAACTATTTCACACAGATAGATATATTAGACGAGGAGGGGGAGTAGCCATATACGTTAGGGACAATTTGAAATGTAGTCTCAAAGAGGGAATCAAGTCTGAGCCACACACAGAAACTATTTGGATATAATTAAACAAAAAAGCAAATAATATTATAATAGGAGTTATATATAGGCCACCAAATTTAGACAGAATGGAAGCAAAGCATCTATGGGATGAAATATCTAGAGCATCTAGATCTAACAGTATTTATGTCATGGGTGACTTTAATTTTAGCGGAATAAACTGGTTGAACAAAACAGGGAATAATGAAGCAGAAGATTTTCTAGAATTAATTGACGATTGCTTTCTTACGCAACACATTAAGGAACCAACGCAGGAAGATAATATTTTAGATATGTTGTTGTTGTTAAAGATTCGATACCTGGAACAAAGTTCAAAGCAGCACGGGCTATGGTGAGCCCTTAGGGGTTTATTTTTAGATATAGTGTTAACTAACAGGGAAACACAAATTAAGGACATCGAAATAGGGAGTGAGCTAGGGAACAGTGATCATAAAGAAATCAGATTTAGCATAGAATGGAACAGATCTGTAGGAGAAAATTCTGTTAAAGTACCTGATTTTCGAAAAGCTAATTTCAATAACGTAAGAAATTTATTGGGTCAAATAAATTGGAAAGCCTTGGGTATGGGATGTGGGCCGGTCTAAGAGCTTCATCATTTAATACCATCATCATAAGCATAATGTCCTTCTTCTTCTGTCCTTAATTAGTGGCATGGCATAATGTCCTTCTGTTTGGAAATGCAGCAGCCAAACTCTGTAATCTTCTGAAAAGGGTCAATGATGCCCGGAAAACATTCAAGCGCGGCATAATGTCCTTCTGTTTGGCAATGTATGCCTCAGCGTCCCTCCAAGGAGGGACAAATCACTTGCTTCCTCGGTCCTGAGGGCGATAAATGAATTCCCAAGGGGGGATAACCTAGTTCGCCTGCCTCTCCGCGTAAAACACACCCACCGCAGAAATGGTAACAACAACAAACCAGAAACGTACAAAATCAGAGCACAAATTACCTAGAAAATTGAAGAGGGAAATACCGCAAGTGCTATTAGAGTCCTCACCAGTGACGAGAAAATTGCTCCTCGAAACTCAGCCACAGCACGGGCCCTGCAAAGCAAGCACCCACCCAGAGCCCCTCAAGGCGACAGCATCGTTCCGCCATCAGCCGACACCATTTCAAACCCATTAACCGTTGGTGAATCTGAGGTCTACAAAGTAGCCCTTTCTTTTCCACCTGGGTCAGCAGGCGGCTTTACAGGGTTAAAACCTCAACACATCAAGCAAATGTTAAATCCTGCGGTTGGTGATGCTGCACAAGATCTTCTTATGGAACTCACAAGGTTCGTCAACACGTGCCTGGCTGGTGATATACCTGAGGTCATCAGGTTTTTTTGGGTTGCCTCCCTCTGTGCTCTCAAAAAGAAGGACGAAGGAATCAGGCCAATCGCTGTTGGCAACACTCTCCGACGCCTGATTGCCAAGGCTGCTACGAGGGTAGTCAGCCAGCAAGCGGCTGAATTGCTGAAACCAATCCAGCTAGGATTTGGAATCCCTCAAGGCTGTGAAGCGGCTGCCCATGCAGCACGAGCATACATCACCAACATTTCTGATGAAAAGGCTCTGCTCAAACTGGACTTTAAGAATGCCTTCAACATGGTCAGAAGAGATGCAGTACTTTGTGCCGTACATCGCCATTTCCGGACCCTCTACCCGTTCATACTATCGTGCTACAGTGGCGAGTCAAAACTGCTCTTTGGTGAACATGAAATCAGATCATGTGAAGGTGTTCAGCAAGGTGATCCTCTTGCTCCCCTTCTTTTCTGCTTAGTCTTAAAAAAAATCACCGAAAGCTTGTCCAGCGAGTGCAACATCTGGTTTTTGGATGATGGCACTATAGCTGGCACCATAGACCACCTCTTTGCAGATATCAGGAAAATAAGGGAGCAAGAAGTAAGCCTGGATCTCGTCCTGAACCCTTCCAAGTGTGAAGTAGTCTCCTCCAACCCAGACATCGTAGCTAGAATAAGGTCTGCCTTGCCTGGAGCCCATGTCATTAGGGCCGAGAACAGCACCCTCCATGGAGCCCCCCTCGGGTCTAACACCATTGAGGAGATCCTCGACAAGAAAATCGAAGACCTTAGGAGGATGGAAGACAGAATAGGTGACATCGATGCCCACGATGCTTTTAATCTCCTCACCAAATGCCTATTCCTTCCGAGGCTAACCTACTTTCTGAGGTGCGCCCCATCTTACGACAACCGAAAGCTTGAAGAGTATGACCTCTTACTGAAGACCATGCTGGAAAAAGTTGTTAACCTCTCCCTCAACGAATGCCAGTGGAAACAAGCCACTCTTCCAGTTAGGCTGTGTGGCTTGGGTGTCCGCACTGCCACCCAAATTGCTGTCCCAGCCTTCGTGTCTTCCTCCTCAGCATCAGATGTCCTGGTTAAGGAAATTCTACCTGACACCCTGAGTGATGTAGCGGGGATACAGGACCCCCACTACACGGAATGCGACACGAAATGGGGTGCCATGACAGACCCAGCACTCAGACCAGCCATGCCGAAAGCCAAGAAACAATTCAGTTGGGACAGCCCCATTGTCAAAGAAGCCACAGCTTTGCTGGAGGCAGCATCAACCCCCAGTGATCGTGCACGCCTCACAGCTGTGCAGGCTCCCCATGCAGGGGACTTCCTTTTGGCAGTCCCTATGTCTGCGACAGGCACACGTCTTGATCCGCAGGAGATCCGTATTGCAGTCGCTCTCCGTCTTGCTGCCCCTATCCACACTGTTCATAGGTGTATTTGCGGCGAGGCAGATGCTGACGAATATGGATTGCATGGCCTGCACTGTGGAAAATCTGGTGGTTGGCACACTAGACACGACAAAGTCAATGACTTCATTAAAAGAAGCATTGCCTCTGCTCAGTGTCCAGCGGAGAGAGAGCCCCGCAACCTACTGAACCGTGACTCTGTTAGCTTTGCCGGCCGACCAGACGGAATCACAATGCGTCCGTGGAAGGGTGGCAGACAGTTGGCATGGGACTATACTTGCGTATCCACCCTGGAAACCACATACATCAACCTCTCTGCCGGCACAGCAGGAGCCGCGGCGACACACAGAGAAAGAGACAAGTCAGCCAAGTACAGGCAATTAGATCATCGGTACAACTTCGTTCCAATAGGGTCTGAGACCCTAGGCCCATGGGAAGAGAGTGCAAGAAGGTTTCTTAAGGATCTTGGTTCCAAGCTCATTGACACCACAAGAGACCCTAGAGCGGCAAGTTTTCTCTTTCAGCGCCTCAGTGTAGCGATCCAGAGGGGGAATGCTCGCTGCATCCTCGGTTCCTGCCCGACGTCGGAGGAGTTCGAAGAAATCTACAGCCTCTAGGAAGCGAACTTTTTTTTGTGTCCTCTTAATGTTCATTTTTTTGTATAAAATCAGATATGTAACTGTATAACCTTGTATAATAAAGTGTACACCATAAAAAAGGGGGGTGGCAGGAGAAGCGAACACTCTTACGTATTCAGAGTTAAATGGCAAGTTTTCCCTTGAATGCTCTGTGTTCCCTTCTATAAGGCTGTGGGTCCCTATAATTGCACCAGAGGTGGTAGCCCCCTATATATTAAAAAATTATATATATTTCTTAAAAAATATATATATAAAATAAATATATATATAATAAATATAAATAAATATATATATATATATATATATATATATATATATATATATATATATATATATATATATATATATATATATATATATATATATATATATATATATTTTTTTTTGTGCGTGTGTGTGTGTTTTGTAATAGGCTGTTTACCCTAGACAACATTTAAAAGACCACCAACACCAAATTCATGACAAAACCCTAGACAGTTTACAACAGCGTTTATGGACCAGTGTATGGGGGGTTAAAAAGCCGAAGATACAAGATATCACTGTAAAGGAAAAGTGACAGGATTGTAGTGGTGACAAAGGGACAGTGAGCAACGATGCAACGCAAGAAATTTCGGGCAAAGTGGGTGAAGGGCTCAGCATGTGTAAGGGTCAGCATGATGAGGCTGTCCAATTTAAGGGTAGTTTAGCTGGCGTGACAGTCTTCCCTCATGAGTCATTGAGATTTCTACTGAGCATGGTGACAGTTTTCTGTGACAGTGTTATTATTATGCGGCTTGAGAATCGACTTGAGAATGGTCCAGGACGGACCGAAACGTCGTCGTCCCTTCAACTTCTAGTGTGTGGTCTGGTCAACATATTATGCGGCATTTATAAACATTTATACACCAAGGACACAGTGAGAGAACGCCGCGATGTTTAATATTTTTAGTTACGTGGAGACTAGGATGTTAGCGGGCGTCTTTTTGGTAGAGACGCGAGGCTTGTTTTCCTCGGCGTCGCCCCTTGTATACGAAAGGAACCATCGGAAATGCACCCGAGGTGCCGTGTGGATTCATTGTCTTAAATATATATTTTCTCGGGCATTATTTTGGTAATGACTAGCGTGCCTTGCTCAATGTTTGCAACAGTGGTGACTTAAGTTTGTTATGAAGTTGATGGTGCTTCTTGAGCAAATTGTTGAAGTAATTCCTGGTTTCGTCCACTTGGTGCGGCAGCACAGAGTTAGTCCTTGTCAAGTCATTCGCTATAAGTTGAGGCTTCATTTTTATATTATTGTCTCATTTATTTTTACGTTAAATGTGATTTTGTGTTGCTGTCTGCCCGTGATGATAGTCAAGAGGAGCATATATGGAGCTATATGGAGCTATATGGAGCTATATGGAGCTATATATGGAGCTATATGGAGCTATATGGAGCTATATGGAGCTATATGGAGCTATATATGGAGCTATATGGAGCTATATGGAGCTATATGGAGCTATATGGAGCTATATGGAGCTATATGGAGCTATATGGAGCTATGGAGCTATATATGGAGCTATATGGAGCTATATGGAGCTATATGGAGCTATATGGAGCTATGGAGCTATATATGGAGCTATATGGAGCATATAGTAACCACACAACTGGCCATGTTGCACAGTGTTGCTGAGACTTGCAATACCGTTGTTGATGTGATGCCTGTTTAAGTAGCTCTTGTAAGTTACCTAACTAGTCAGTCGGGAGTACACAGCTGCTATCATTTTCTAACACGACAATTTTTGGCTTTAGGTAGAGTATATTCGTCAAAACGCGACGTGCTATTAGGAGAACGGGTTATCTTGAGATGATTTCGGGGCTTTAGTGTCCCGCGGCCCGGTCCTCGACCAGGCCTCCATCCCCAGGAAGCAACCCGTGACAGCTGACTAACACCCAGGTACCTATTTTACTGCTAGGTAACAGGGGCATAGGGGTAAAAGAAACTCTGCCCATTGTTTCTCGCCGGCGAATGGGATCGAACCCGGGACCACAGGATCACAAGTCCAGCATGCTCTCCGCTCGGCCGACCGGCTCCGAACGGGTTGTTGAAACAACAGACTGGTAAAGGGACGATGCCATTCTTCCCCTCAATCAACTGCACCTAACCTAACCTAACCTAACCTACCTAACCTAACCTAACCTACCTAACCTAACCTAACCTAACCTACCTAACAAAGGAGGAATTTAACACTTTGCTTATACCAGAGTTGCAGTCTGGTCCTAGTATTCTGCGTGGCACTGTTCTCTCGACACATTCTACACACACTTGGAGAACATAAATGCATTCCTAATGTTCTTCAATTGCCAAATATGTTCTTCAATAGATGACAAAACTGTTGAACCAATACAGGCTAAATATACTCTGCTACATCTGAAGTAAAACTTGACCGATATATTATAAAAATCACTTAAATAATCATGGAAATATCACAGTGCTGTGATTCTATAAATGATCCAGCGGAAGCCTAACTTAAACAGCGAGAATTTGCCTGTGAAGTTAACAAGATTCTGTGTAGTTAACAAGATTCAGTGAAGTTAACAAGATTCTGTGTAGTTAACAAGATTCTGTGTAGTTAACAAGATTCTGTGTAGTTAACAAGATTCAGTGAAGTTAACAAGATTCTGTGTAGTTAACAAGATTCTGTGTAGTTAACAAGATTCTGTGTAGTTAACAAGATTCTGTGTAGTTAACAAGATTCTGTGAAGTTAACAAGATTCTGTGTAGTTAACAAGATTCTGTGAAGTTAACAAGATTCTGTGAAGTTAACAAGATTCTGTGAAGTTAACAAGATTCTGTGAAGTTAACAAGATTCTGTGAAGTTAACAAGATTCTGTGTAGTTAACAAGATTCTGTGAAGTTAACAAGATTCTGTGTAGTTAACAAGATTCTGTGAAGTTAACAAGATTCTGTGAAGTTAACAAGATTCTGTGTAGTTAACAAGATTCTGTGAAGTTAACAAGATTCTGTGTAGTTAACAAGATTCTTTGAAGTTAACAAGATTCTGTGAAGTTAACAAGATTCTGTGAAGTTAACAAGATTCTGTGAAGTTAACAAGATTCTGTGAAGTTAACAAGATTCTGTGAAGTTAACAAGATTCTGTGAAGTTAACAAGATTCTGTGAAGTTAACAAGATTCTGTGTAGTTAACAAGATTCTGTGAAGTTAACAAGATTCAGTGAAGTTAACAAGATTCTGTGTAGTTAACAAGATTCTGTGAAGTTAACAAGATTCTGTGTAGTTAACAAGATTCAGTGTAGTTAACAAGATTCTGTGAAGTTAACAAGATTCTGTGTAGTTAACAAGATTCTGTGAAGTTAACAAGATTCTGTGAAGTTAACAAGATTCTGTGAAGTTAACAAGATTCTGTGAAGTTAACAAGATTCTGTGAAGTTAACAAGATTCTGTGTAGTTAACAAGATTCTGTGAAGTTAACAAGATTCTGTGTAGTTAACAAGATTCAGTGTAGTTAACAAGATTCTGTGTAGTTAACAAGATTCTGTGTAGTTAACAAGATTCTGTGAAGTTAACAAGATTCTGTGTAGTTAACAAGATTCTGTGTAGTTAACAAGATTCTGTGAAGTTAACAAGATTCTGTGAAGTTAACAAGATTCTGTGTAGTTAACAAGATTCTGTGTAGTTAACAAGATTCTGTGTAGTTAACAAGATTCTGTGTAGTTAACAAGATTCTGTGTAGTTAACAAGATTCTGTGTAGTTAACAAGATTCTGTGTA